>NC_045694.1:22894907-23197937 GCF_003331165.1 Xiphophorus hellerii
GGGGATGAATGTGCCGCTTGCAAAAGTTCTTTCTTTTTGTTCCATTTAAGCACCACATTAAATCATAACTGTGACTGCGACTGTGCGCCCGCTCAAGGTTATGTTTCTAAATGCAGCGGGATCAGAAATCAGAAACTTAATTAGTGTGCCATGTTTGTTCTTGGCTGAAAAGTTGCTCGCCACCAAAAGGGGTCTTGAGGGACAAATATGGAAGCAAAGAGAGGAGAAAAATGTGTGACAGAAAGCGCGCGTGTGTCACAAGAAGACGGATTCTGAACGCAGGCGAATGGCTTCCTACAATGTGTGTGTGTGTATGTGGATACTTGCTCATGCGCATGTTTTGGCCCTGCGTCCCTCTGTGTTTATCAAACATATTACAGCTCCTTCTAGATTCCTCACCTGCACACCCCCAGCCTGCTACATATGGCCCACCAATCACAAAATAAGGAATCATGCATACATTAGCATAGCTAATGGCCTACTCTCTCCATTTAATATGCAAATTTCCTGAAACATTACTGAATGCCTTCTGTTCTAAATGAATAAATTTGAATCGCAATTAGAATAATCCTTTATAATTAATGAAAACTGTCAATTTTGGTTCATAAGTAATTTGATTAAAGTGGTGATGGGACACTTATGAAGTTCATCGCGCCGCGAGAAGCGGCGAGTGCATTCCTGGTGGATGAGCGCGAGCCGCAAGACGACCAACAGCACGGCGGCGTTATTGATGACGATGATTAATAAAGCTTCTGAAAGTGGTTGTCACAGAAACCAGACGTTCTTGTTTTTACTCCAATACAACTTCGCTCTCTTACTGCTGTGGTAGAAACAACAAATCAATCACGCCTTTCTGTCGCTTGACAGACAGAGAAAAGTGAGGAAGTGATTGAAGAGGTTTCCCGGCCTCGTGGTGCTGTGTCAGTGGCCCGTCTGTCCGGCTGGAGACACTGATGGACTGTCAAAGTGGGGAGAGAGCTGCACTCGCACATGCCAGGTCATTACAAGGAGCTGAAACGCTGTGTTTCACCAGAACACAGGGCTAGGAGGAGGCCTTTTGTTGTTTATCTTGTCAAAAGATAATAGTTCACGCTTTTAAAAAGTCTGTTGAAAGGGTATAAGCAGTTATTATCTTACATGCAGCAGAAAACTCCTATCAGCTTTATTTAGTATTTATCTATCACTTTGTCTCGGAGGCTGAAGCTAGTCTGAGAGGGGCCAGGATCAAATGGACTTCTACTGTCCTAGGATGGATTCACACCAGCCCTGCTTAGTCCGCTTTAATCAAACTCCAGTCTGTTTGTCTAGAAAGTCCGGTTCGTTTGGGGCGGTGCGAATGTGCAATCGAACTCTGGTACGGATCACAAAAAACAGACTCTGGTCCGCCTGAAAACCCAGGTCTTGGTTCGGTTGAAGTGAACTGTGACTCAGTTTGAATGCATATGTGAATGACAAGCAGACCGGCGACAGCTCCAAAAGCAGGAAGTGAAATAGTGCGGGGCATTCTGGGTAAGTACAACCAAAACAAATGCGACGGTCTAGTAGTAGCGGGAGAAATGTACCAACAACAAAAGACAGATCCTACAACCACTAAAATCTGATGCTACTCCATTTCTGTTTACATTTTGTGAAGAAGGAAGTTGCGCTCATGTTTTCTTCTGAGGTTTCCTTCAGTTGTTCTTGGTGCAGCGCCACCACAGGCGAGGAGGTGAACAGGTCTTTCAATTGGTTTGGAGCATTTGACAAGGTGCAGTGTGAAAGTGAACTATACCAGCTGAAAATGTAACAATTGTTGGTCCCCAATTGAACAGAGTGTTGAGGACTATCAGATGTGAAAACCACCCTTAAGGCAACTTCAATTTCAAAAACATCACAGCATTTTATGCAAATGTCACTTTATAATCTTTAAGCTGTCACATTTGCTTTGGAAGGTTATTTGCAAGTCGATCATTATTTACATGGGAAACGGAAGCAGGTGGTGCACTTGTACAAATAACCACCCAATGTAAAACTGAGGACAGTTAAAGTTTGTAAAATTCCCATTTGTGTTAAACGCTACAAGATTTTGGAGACTGAAATTGCTTTAAGGCAAGAGAAGACTGTTTAGACTTGTAGATAGCTTTAGTTGCTGGCAAACAAAACTGTATTTATTGTAGTGAAGACGAATGGAGACTTATTCTCTGCCAGTAAGATATTAAACACCTATAACCATTATTCACTAGAAAAAGAGATGCAAGATGTTAGGAATACACAGACTAGTGTCCTTGCTGTTCAATATTGCAATGATGACAACAATTGAGAATATTTTTTTCCTTCAAAATCTGCATCAGGTGAGCTCATAAAAGGAAATCAAAATCGACCCGATGTAAAATATATATTTGGGAACCAGAGTCTGAATGTATGACACCTGAAAGAGTTTAACACACCCAATATTGCCTCCAAACAGGATAGCATACGTTAAAACTACAATGACATTTCTATACAATGTGTCAGTCAGAGAGGGCAGCATGTGAATGTAACTCTTCATGGACTCCCCTCCCTGCTTTCAGCTTTTCACTCATATGCTGCTCTCCTGCTATGAAAGCTTACAACAGTGTCACCTAAATTAGGGTCACTCAGCTGTGTGAAATTATTGCTTTGTGCAGTGCAGGTATGAATTTGCTCAGCAGCTCCATTGTGTGCGTCTGAGAGTGTTTGCATGGCTTCTACCCAGTAATAATGGTCCACATAGTGTAGAGCCTTGCAGACTAATTAGCCAAATCACTGAGAAAATAGCAGGCTGCTAATTAATGGGTATTATGGCATTTCAGAAGTCACCACTCTAATTGGTTGGGGGTTGAGGGGGGGGTTGATTTCAATGCTGTAGCAAAACTAACTTGTTCCGTCTGTTTTTTTTGGTCTGTCTACCTTTTAAACAGTTTTTATGTTTATGCAAGTGAAATAATTAGTCCACACACATATTTTTTTCCACATACAGACAGTGTCAGCTTTCTGCACTTAAATAGATGGCTTGGATATTTTCGCCTGAGGTGATGTAAGTTTAACAGAAATAGTTTGCCTTTCGATACAGACGTCATATCACAGCGAATTTGTAAAAAAAAGCGACTCAGAATGGCAAAAAGCAAGTTGGCTAAATGGGTGTCCATGTTTTAGCAGATTTCAGGAATATGAATTAAATTTTCATTGTTTTGTTTAGTTTTTTTTAATGTGGCTGTTTTCTCTGTCGAACAACATCTGTCTGTCTCTCTACGAGAAGTTAGGCTCATTGATGCTGCTGGCTGCGATTCGCCATTCTGCTCTAACTTCACCAACAGTGCAGCAAGCTTTTGGATTTTGTGCCAGGAAGTCACGATAAAGACACGCTTCTTTATCTTTTCAGAAATCATAAAGCTTTGGAAACTATGCAGCTGATAAAGCAGATTGTTGTAAATGTAGTGTTACATTGTTACGCGTATGTTGCTTGGCTAAGCAAACAGTCACAAACTTTACAACTGTCTCTGGTGAAAGTGTGGGTGAGTAAATATGTGCTGATATGGCGTTTTGTCGTCTCAGAGATTTCAGTTTGGGTTCTTTTTAAATTGCTTTTACCTCTTTCACAGGCCGGAATAAATATGAGTTCCTGAAATTACCTCCAATTACCTCCTTCATTCAGCCAGAAGGCTAACTTTATTACACCGTTTTCACCATTAAAGACAGACATATATTAACAATTACACGAGAAAAAAGCATTCTGCTTAAATTGTTTTTGCAAGAACAGCTTCACAGCTTATAGTTTCATTTTTTTTAATTGTCAAATGGGTTTTAAAATGAGTTTTGAGGGACAAACATGGAGCGTCCAACCCCATTTGACGAGGTTTTGTCAGACAGACGAACTGAATAACACATTTTCACATTTGACCCATTACCTTTCATATTAGACTGATTAAATATCTTTATATTACTCTGAGAGGAACAAACCCCTGATGCAAGTGAATTGGTAAGTAATATAATCCGTCTGAATAATTCTCTTTCTTATTTCGCGTCCCCGTCCTGGCCCCTCCGACACACTCATACATGCATATCCCCTATAGACTCCTCTTAACCCTATCAGACGCCGAGACAATCAAAATAGATTTGCATTCAAATGCCACATGCTCGGTATCAAATATCAAATCAAGCTCGAGCCGCTGAGACAGACAGACAATTGCCTCCACCATGCAGCCTCTGACTTCCCTCCAGAACGCCAAACCCCACCTTCTCCTCCTCTCTCCACCCAATGTCCAAGAGACTCCCCATTCTCTGCTCCGGACGAGCTCCTTCGGGGGAGCGACAAGCGGCGGCTCGGGTGCTTGATTGACAGCCTGTTGATGCTCCTTTTACACACATAAACTCCACATCGGCCTCCCTCCTGCTGGTGTGCTGTTCAGGGGTGTCTGTGATCGCCTCGGGGCTAGTGCCCTGAAGGGCTGCTCACTACTATACATACAAATCACAGTGTGTCAGCCTTGTGAATGGGCCCATTTTGACTTTGTCCTTGTAAAGTCACCCCCCACCCCACCCCCTTTGAGCCGGGGCCATATCTGCATCCTGCCTCTTCCCCTACTTTCCCTCTTCATTCTTGTTCTGGCAGACGCGTGATGAAACTTCCACGGTATTTGGGAAGGCGCGGGCACACACGGGAAAGGGAAACATGGCACATTTAAACGTGGTGTGCTAATGGGCGGCGCCTCGGAGGTGGAGGATATAAATAAATCAACGAGAAGACAAGCCATGGAGATGGGTCCACACACATCTTGACGGTCCAGGGCCCGGGGCCGGGGGGCTTTAATCTCCCACACTCAGCCAGCACACCTGGTTAATGTTAAGAGGGCAGTTATAGTCAATTACATTCCCATATAATGCATAAACCTCGACCTCGCCAGTGCAGCTGGAGTAATTGAAAACAGGCGCAGAGTAAACCGGGTCCAGGCAAAACAAAAAAGTCAGCTTCCCACCCTTGACTTTGCCATTTACTATATGTGTGCTGTCTTCCTCATGTTATTATTCCAAAGTCTTGGGAGGGGCATATGTAAGGGAGGGAGAGGGTGTGGTTGCCATTTGGATATAAGGACGTAAAAGAGCAAAAGAGGATATGGCATGTTATGAGGAACACAAAAAGCTGTAGGATAGAGGGAGGAACGGTGAGAGGGGTTTTGTCTCTCAGGTGAGGTCCAGGGGCGGCGGTGGTGGTTTTCCATTTGGGACTGGGTGGGGGGAGTTTAAGAGGTGAGGAAGAGGGGGAGGGCGGGCGGGCGGCCGGCCGTTGTAAGTAGGAGTTTGAGACTGACAGGTGACATTACCCTGCGTCATGGCTGGAGGGACAGAGGGACAGAGGGCGCGATGGTTATCCAGACAGAGAAATGTCACTGTCCAGACACGGCGCACACGCAAACAAGAGCCGCACGCACACCCATACGCATTACCACACACACACAAAGATACAGGACAAAGGAGTCTGGAGTCTTTTAGAGTGAAAAAGGCTGGCTACAGCGGGCAGAGATGGAGAGATTACATCCTCCCCATTTAGATGCCAAATACAAAAGAAGAATCAAGCCGGAAAAAAAAAAAAAAAAAAAAAAGCTGAGCGTCACTTACAAGTCAACAACTTTACATTTTTTTCACATTGTCTCCAAGCTTTTGTTTTGTTCCTCTCCTTCCATTTCAAGCCTTCCATTGCTGTTTTCATTAAAGTCATTCCTCATTTTCTTTCTTTTTTGCTTTTTTTTTTTTTGGCAAGGCTTATAAAATGTCCATATTGCAGCTCGTTTCGACCCCATTGATTTAGTGTTTGGTTAAATATTCACGACTGTGGATGCAATTAACATGCTGTTAATGAATAATTGATCGCATCTTAAGCGGCCATAAAACTCATGCATATTAATTATTGAAACAGGAAATATGAAAGAAAAGGAAGAAAACAGCCTTGCTTGTTTTGCCTCAATCAACCTTCTTTCATTTCTTTTTTTTCTTTTTTTTTAAAGTCAAGAAGGAATGGTGAGAGTGTTTGGGTTGGGCGAGTGAGGCAGTGATGGGAATATGCAGATTTCTCCCATTAAAAAAAAAAAAAAATTAACAACTCTTATACGCATTTAGGCTGCCGTTGAGTACATCCATTACATTTATACATACATCTCCTGGTGTGTAGGATTGTGCGCTGCGTCGCTCAGTGCAGCATTGTGTTGACAGCCTCAGTGTGACAGAGGTAGTAGCTGGCGGTTATGAGAGGCGAGTGTTTACCACGCGTGAACAGAACAAAAACACAAATCCGGCGAACATGGGGAGGCTTGTCAGCGAGAGACTGGAGATCAGTCAGCCAACAATGAGCTTTCCCTCTCCCACTGTGTCTCTGCCAGTTTATGCTTATGGGCTGATGTTGCCCCCGGCGCCTCCCCGGATTCTAGTGGGCGGAGAGCAATTGCCATAGAGAGGGACATGGGGGCGGGAATTATTGCTGCGGTGCACCTGTGGTCAGGTAAACAGTCAAATCCCCTTCCGTGTGTGTGTGCGTGTGTGTTTATGTATGAGGGCGAGACACGTATATCGGTGCGTGTTTGCGAACACTTTTGGGGTTAAATTCATTATCCGTACATCCTGCACTCCTAAACCACTCAAAAATGCCGTAACATGAAAAATACATCCCGGGAGCAGCCGCATACTCCAGGAAAACACCAATTTACATCATCGCTTGTTATTTATTTAGCACACAAAAAGCTCTAGAGATATATGTGTAGGGGTGTGTGTGTGTGGGGGGGGTGTGCGTTAATGTGCGTTACCTCCATCTCCATCTTCTAACTACTCCGCAATGTTGCTGCCTCGGAGCTAAAAAGTGACAAGCCGTCAATTGTGTTCCAGTATTAACCCCCTTCTCAATAACTGCGTGCTCGTCTTCGTCTCTGTGATGTCAGAGTGATCAAAGAAGCGGTACTTTGGTAAAAATAACCAAAGGCAATGAGATGGAGGACACCATGCTGCTCGCAGGCTGAAGAACGACGGCCAGCCTTTCAGCAAAAACAATGTCTGAGTTTTCTTTGTCGCTCTCTTTCAGTCTGTCTCGTTACTTTACTCTTTCCTCGTCTTCAATCGACAACATGCGGCACTGACTGCTGGGCGTAAAGTTTTAGTTTGTGGTGTAGCTACGTACCCTACAGTACTTTGCTAAAGTGTTAACTTCAGCGCATTTCATTGGTATTTTATGCGATAGGCCAACACAAAGTAGAAGATAATGGTGAATTGGAAGGAAAATAGGACACAGTTTGGAAAGTTTGGAACATCTCGAAACAGCTGACACTCTGTTGATGGTTTGTATCTCCTTTTGCTCCAATTACAGCAATATTCTTTTGTCCATAACAGCTTTCCACCTTCAAACAAACAAAATTTGTGTCTATTTTTCTTTGCAAAATAACTTTTGGTTTTGCAGGAGATTTCTGCATCCTCCATTTTAACACACAGCGATGCATTGGTCTTAACCATTCTGCTGTAGCTCTTACTACATGTGTAGATTCGTTGTGTTACTGAAAGGCGAACTTCTACCCTGTTGTAAAGTCTTTTGACAAAACTGATTGGTTTTATTCCAGAGTATTTGCAGTATTTAGCGCCACTTATCTACCCTGTAAATACTTCTTGCCACGCTTCTATAGAGGTTCGATTTGTTGAGAGCGCATTGCATTGCACATCGGTGGACTCTTTGACAAATGGGCGACTGGTTGCACTGGACATCTTATTTAGGGGTATCAGAGTGTAGGGGGCCAGAATACAAATACACAACACACTTCTACTATTGAAATTTGTATTGGTTTACCAGATAAACCAACACAAACGCTGACACATTACTGTGACAAAATGCAAAGAAGCTCAACGGTCGTCAATACTTTTGCATGCCCCTTACCATTTTATGGCGCAAAAGAAGTGTGATTACATTTTTTTTTTATGTGAGGAGGACTGCATATAGTATTCATTCTGCCCATGCTATTTTAAGAGGAGGGCGGGGAAGCAGTGAGCGATGAAAGTGAAAAGGAGACCACCGGAGAGAAAGAGTGAGGATGGAGAGAAGCTCCGTGTCTCATCTTATTGTTCCAGGTTCACCAGGCGGTTTTTATTCCTCAAACTACAAACTGTGCATTCAGTCATCAGGACAGTGAAAAGTGAGAGTGGGGGAAAAGAAGAAGAAGAAGAAGAAAAAAACAGAGTAAGAGCAAAGACACTGAAAGGGGGGGTGAAGGGGAAACTGGAGGGGCATCTCTCTGTGGCTAATTCTTCGGGTGTGGGAAAGCAGAGCACCTTACACAGGTTGGCCTGGTTTCAGTAATGAGTTTGATTCTTCTCTCTGCCTCCTCAGCCTCACTGGGGACCAGGACTGCATAATAACATCCTTCTCACACACACTCGCACACGCCCCGCCCGCACACACTTACGCAAACACACGCCGCCACAAACAGGTCTATGGGGAGCTAATTATTCTCACCTGTGTTAATTATTGCTGTAAGCCAATCAGTGGACTCTGTGCTAATTAGGCAGTGTTAGGTCTGATTAGTGTTTTGCAGCAGGCCCACTCAAACTGTTATCTACCATACTCATCCCCTCGGGCGAAAGAGGAGAGAGAAGAACAGGTGGATGCTTGCCCTGTGTGTGTGTGTGAGAGAGTAAGAGAGTGTGTGTGTGGAATAGAGTGCTCATCCCTGACAATAAATACCTGAAGGATAACTCAAACTAGCAACAAAACAAAGTCTTATCAGATTTGTTTCAAATCCAACTTCTTGTTTTAGAAAACAATGCACACCGCCAGTGCACAGCTAGTCTCTGCCCTCTCAGTTAATTGGTCCTGGTTTGAGGTCATTTCTTTCATCTGGACAAACAGTCCCCGTGCCCTTTTAGTTAATGAGGGCTGATCCGGGATCAGTTCTGTCACTAATGGCTCAGTTTTTTGCCAGGATAACCCCTCAAATTGATCCAAGCATCTCACATAGCGCAACCCCCCCCCTGTCCTGACCCAGGAGAGTTGCATGTGTGAGCAGATAAGTGTGTGTAAAAGAGAAAAAAAAAAAGAAAGGGAGTGTTAAATGTATAAATGAGGGTCTGTGGATGACCTCCCAGATGAGGAAAATGGAGGGGGAAAAAAGGGAGAAGAGCGTAAGGAAGATGAGAAGAGGAGAAAGAGGAGGAGGGAAGAAAGAGGGAAAAGAAGGCTGGAGGAAACCTTCCTCTTATGACACCATTGATTTTCCTTCAGAGGCTTGAGCCTGTCACTACTGAACACTTGGTTTCCCAGTCCTACACACATACACACACCCAATGACACGCACACACGCGCGTACACCCCCAAACTCCGTGCCCTGACCTCCACGTGTGCCTGCTGGTCCATACTGGGTCTAATGACACCGGGGCCTCCCACAGATCAATACTAAGCTGTCACTCAGCTGGCAAGCATGCATGTTCACACACACACACACACACACACCCCTGCAATGCATGCGCACACAAAAAACATCGGCGCAGATGCAGACATGCACCAACACACACACATGCTAGGTGGGTATGCGTTTGCACATTTGTGTATGCTGGAAGCGATGTTTTCTACAACCTCAGCAGATGCCCTCTTCCTCCCCCTCGTCTGACACTCCCCCCGCCCCCACCCGCTCACGCACACACACGCACATGCTGGACCAAAGCCATATTCTCTCACACACAGCCGTTTTCTTGCCCTCCTGCCACCTCACACAGAGAAGAATCCTGATTTCATTTTGATGAATGAGGATGAAGGCCCTCGCACAAAGCGACTGGACCTTGTGATTGTAAATTATAAAGTGTCATCGATTCTACATAAACCGTCCACGCAGCCCTTCATGTAAATACACACACAACGAACACGCATTACTTCTTGATACAGTGTCACGGGAAAGTGTTTGCTTTTGTCACTTAGGTGCAATGTATTTAAACGTCATGTGACAGACGACACAAAAGAGCTGCAAAGTGGAGGGTGAATGGAATGTCGTGTTACAGTTTTTTAAAATTATGAAATCTGAACAGTGTGGAGTGCATTTCTATGCAGCCCGTTTTTACTCTGATACCTCTATGTAGTGCAACCATTTCAGCTAGACCCCACCTGTGTGCGGCTTCGTTTCAGTGTAGTTGTAGCTAGTGTTGGAAACTGATCGGATCTTTTATCAGTTATAATGATTTATTTTTTTTTTTATCATAAAAGTTTTGATTTATCATCTCAACAAACTTCAGTTAATGTTAAAAAAAACTGGTTAAAATGATATCTCCTCTGCAGCTTTTTCAACAAGAGCATCAATAAATATCGGTAAATTCACAAATATGATCAGATGCAGTTACTGAGTGCAGTTTTAGTGAAATCAATCACACTTCTTTAAGTAAGTGGTGTCCTGAAGAAGCCTCTTTCAAATTGGAACATTTTCAAGAGCAGTCTTTGTGTTAGTGACTATGTTAACTCTGTGTCTCGCAGCTACCTAAAAAGAAGTAGCAAATGTTTCTTTTTTATCATCATTTTTTTTCCCCATTATCACAACAGTATCGCAAAATATCATTATAAAATTCAAAGTCCGCATCGCCCACTCCTAGATGCAGCGATTCTACGAAGGCCTCAGGAATTTGTTAGAGAAGATTAGTGAACGGAACGATGTGATGAAACAATATCCCAAGCTTTGAACATCTCAAAGAGCATTTTGCAGTCTCTTGAAGAGAAAAGCAGCTAGCAAGCAGAACATTAGTCAGAGGAGCAGTGAAGAGGCCCATGGCCACTTTGGAGAGCAACAGAGACCCGAAGTTCAAGTGGAAGAATCTGTTGATCCAGCCTTGATTAGTTATGTACTCTAATAATCTGGCCTTTATGAAATATTAGAAAGAAGTTGAATGTTGTCGGGAGAAAGTCATAGAGCACAATATGGCGCTGGTAGCATCATGCTGTGGAAACATTAAAAAAATCAAAGTTATGAAAACTGTGAAAGCCGTTGTCCCTCAGTAAGAGGAAGTGCTTCTTCCGTCCTCTCATCTTTTCCTACATCATTCACCGGCGTCTCTCCCCGCATCTCTTCTTCTTCTCCCCCATCCCCTCCTCCGGTCTCCCTGCACTTGCACCCTCCTTCATATTCTCTCTCCTCCTCCTCAACAATCTCAAGCACCCATCCGCTTCTCTTCAAGCGCATCTCAAGTAGCCACTTAGAGAACCAGACATGGAGCTTGAGCCAAACTCCTCTCCCTCCAAACAGAGTTTGAGTGCTCTGACAGTCCGGCGTGTGACTTTTTGACATCTCCAGGTCAGTGAACAAGAAAAAATATATAAGTAAATTTAAAAAATATCGCTTTCCTTTAATCTCTGGACAAACAAGATAATTACCTCTGACCAAAAAAAAAAAAAAAAAATCTGTTGCCTGTAAAAAAACTCAGGCTGAAAAACATTTGTTTGTCTCTGTTAAATCACTAATTATAGCCCGGCACAACGCGGGGCAGATGCGGGGCTAATTCACCATTAGGCCGTTTGGTGTTTATTAAACTTTTATAATGTGATCACTCGGATAACGGCACAATTGTTTCCCTGGGCGTGTGTGATTATGGTGTTGTACCCCTCTGTCCCCTTGTAATGTCTCCCGTTGAGTATGAATGCTCCTGTATAAGTGTGTATGCGTGTGGGGGTGTATGTGTGTGTGTGTGTGTGTCTTGGAGCTCTCCGAGTAGTGTTTTCCATTTCTCATTAGAGTGGCACAGACTCCTGCTGCAGGGTCAATGGAGGAGGAGGGTGGGGAGAGGGTGTGTGGGAGATTTTGTGTGTATCCGTTTGAAGGGGAGTGGGGTGGTAATGAGCGCAGGAACATAATACAACGGCGTCCATTAATGCTCTGAGGCAGTGACATTAGGCATACTTAACTAATAGAGCCAGTCTCTGCAATTACCCACTGTTATCTCTACAGCTTTAGAGGGGAACCAGCTTTAATAAATGTTTGTAGTAATGTGATAAATGCCAGGTTTGCTCATTTGTAATCTACACTGCGGGACAAGGGGAAGCGGTTTAGGTCTAATTGTTTTCCTCCGGATTCAAGGATGCACAGGCTCTCGACAAAAGTAGCCCTGGCCCTCAGACTTAGCAATGTTTTGTCGGGACACAACTGCAAATCTGGAACAAGCTTCCAGAAAACTGCAAAGATGCTGAAACATTGAGTTTGTTTATTCGCCCCAAAATCTCCACCTGTTTAGAGTTGATTCATATTAAATGGAACATTGATTGATATGTTTGATGGCTACTTGCTTGATGATTTGTTTTAAGTGATGGCATTTAGCAAAATATTATGTTTACTGCTTGTTTCATGATAGGTTATTGTATTATGCTGACATGTGCCATCCAAATAAACTTGACTTGACAAACCTCAATGCATTTATTGAAATTTTAGCATATCGACCAACATAAAGTAATGCACTAAGCAAGAAAAAAAATAATTGTAAAAATATCAGAATCTAAAACAATACTATATGAGACTAACTTTCAGTGCATCTACAGCTGAACCTCAGCCTCTGTATCATATTTTTGCTTTTTCATTTACAGTAAACAGGTTTCCTTTCAGATTTGCAATATTTTTGGTTACATCCGTCTTTCCTTCAACTTTAACCAGATTTTGTATCCCGGATGAGAAAAAACATCCTGGCAGCATAATACTGGTAACACCATGTTTCCCCTTTTTTAAGGTATTATAAAAATGTAGGTAGATGTTAGCTTTCTGCCACAAGGCGTTGTACATGTATGCAAGTGTGTTAATTTCTCATCATTTCGGTCCTTCCAGAAAAACTGAGATCAAATTACACACAAAAGGACTCCATTTCCAACTTTTTTTTTATTTCTAAAGGTAATTGGACCAGTTTTAATTTAGCATCCTCCCTTCCACTTCAGAAACTTGCATTACTTTTAATAATTCGTCTTAGCATGAATACTCCTGAATATCCCTGAAGCTGAGCCGAGAGAACTTCTCCATGGAGAGAGGGGGGGAAAAAGGAAAAGTGTTTCCCTCCCAGGATGTATTTCTCCTGGTACCTCTCTATCTCCGTCTCTCAGTGGGATACCATCAGAACTGTCAAGCAGAGAAAAGCGGTCCGCACCTGACGCCTGCCGTCACGCCTCCCTCTTCTCCCCGTCTTCCCTTTCATCGTGGGCCCACATCAGAGGCGGCGCCGTGATTGCGTGTGTAAACATCTTGTCATGCTAACATGGGCGCCATGACAGAAGAGAGATGCGCTTCATTAGCGGCACGCTTGTAAAGTTTGTCTTTGCGTTTGAACGTGCCTTGGTGGGCTATATGTCTATTCGTGGGGGTGTGCGGAAGAGAGCGTACACTAAATTTACCAAGGTCAGCGCAGAGACGCACACGCATGGGTTCTTGGATTTTTGTACAAATTTGACACAGTTTAGGAAAGCCGCCCATGCAGGATCCACACAAAAAGCATCCCCACGCTCCTCTGACTGAAAGAAGAACTTAGAGGCTCGTTTGCTACTGAAAAACTTCACACACCCATCACTCATTTGGCAGTAAATCTTCTCTGTTTGTGCAAAGACAATAACCAGAAGAAGAGGGGGGAGTGGTGTAGCGAAGCAGGGGGGTAAAAAGAAGTTACAAGGAGAGCAAGCAGCAGGGTTAATTGTTTTCCAGAGAAAGAAAATAAGGTTGCAAAGGTCTGCTCGTTTGAACTGAATGTCACCTCATGTAAATCGCGGCTCCGCCGCTGGAAGAAGCCAATAACCGGGATCATTAGCGCGACTCCCTCTGTCGAGGAAGAGCGCGCTGCAGAGGAGGTAGCGTTCAAACACTGGGGAAGATTCCAAGTGTGATTAACCAGAAGAACCTCCAGAGTTAAATCTGGAGTTTCGAGTGGGAGGACCAAAGAGAAAACTAGACACAGACAGAAGGGCAGACAGAGAAGGAGACAAGAAGAAGCAGAAGAAGAAGAGGAGGAAAGAGACACATGGATGGGGAAGAAAATCAGAGACTAAAGACAAGGAAACGAGTGAACATTCCTCCCAGCGAGGTCAAGCCACTCGATAAACAAACCAACAACGTTCGCGGCGCACACATAAAGGGGGTGAAGCTGTGCAGAACAACAAAGTGTCTCAGTCGATTGCCTACGCCTTACTTTGTCTCCCCTCATGAGTTACATAAACAAAAACAAAGGGCCTTTAAGTTTAACGCTGGCTTTTTGAAGTGGAACAGTGACATGTGCTTGGGTCTCATTTGTTGATGCAGAATGAAAAGTAAGGGGAAAAAAACAATATAACAGGAATGGAAGGATGTGTCACTCCTTTGATCAGACAATGCTATTGACCATAATTGTCTGTGCACCGATGTGTCCGCTTTACATTTAATTAACGCACAGATACACCTTTGAAGATTTCTTTTTGTCTCCCTACCAGCACGACTCAAATTAGTCAAGCTCAATGCCAGAAAACTCACACATGAGAGCAGATATGAAATGGCTGGGCTCTGGGACATTGATGGTTTTCAGAATAGCTTATAAGCGTATTCTTTTCATGTTTTCAAAGAAAAATGAAAATCATTCTGAAAAACATAAAAAAAAAAGACAACATACACATAAAGGGATGTTTTAGATGTCGGGCAGCGAGTAGCTTTGCTGCCTTGCAGCAGGAAGGTCCTGGGTTCGAATCCCAGCCTGTGGTCTCCCTCTGCACAGAGTTTCTCCCTGTGCATTGGTTCTCTCCAAGGTTCTCTGGCTCCCCAAAACATGACTGCCGGGTTAATTAGTCTCTCCAAATTGTCCTTAGGTAAGGTGTGTGTGTGGGCGTGGGTGTGTGTGGGGGTGTTCATGGTCGTTTATTCCATGTGTCTCTGTGTTGCCCTGATCAAAGTCATGCACAAAATAGTGAGTGTTCTGTATTTAACGGCTTCTGAGATACAACTTTTGTTGCAACAGTTTCAAGTCTTTTTGGGTATGCGTTTACCAGCTTGTTGTTCATTCTTTGAAAAATTGTTAAATTCCGGTCAGACTGAGTGAAGAACGTCGGAGGACATCAACCATAAAGTTTGAGTTTTATATTATGTTATTCTCTCAACAAAACTATACTTGGAGTGTTGCTTTGACTCATGTTTGATAAACCCCTGATTCTTCTGTGGCAGCCATTCGGGGGTGCCTGAATGCTTGCTCACAATGCGCTGAATATTTACCCAAAGCTCCTCCTTGGAGCTGCAGTTTCTAGCTAATGATGTGGATTGGATGTTTTCCACTGTACGAAACACTCTGGTCAAACACATTTGACCAGAGTGTTGTTTGACCTTTCTGGTCAAACACATTTGACCAGAAAGATTAAACTTTCTGGTCAAATGAGATGAAGATGAAACTTTCTGGCAGAGTACGGCAGCGTCCGCGAGGAGTTTGATGGCCCCATTAAGAAACCCCGTTTTTAAACTGCGTTTTGTTCCAGCAGCAGCATTTGTAAAGCTACTCCTAGACGAACATGTTGAGTCACAATTTTTGTATTTAAGTTGAATCTGTTGCATCATTTTATCCATTTAATTGATTAGTTTTATAATTAAGTCGATACTTTTTTCTTTTTTTACTTTGTATTGCCATTAGGCCAGAAAGTTTCACACAGGCCAGAAAGTTTCATCTTCATCTCATTTGACCAGAGCATCTTCTTCTACAGATTCGCTTTGTCACCTACGTAGCAGATTTGTTGAGGCCACGGATAATAAAGTCTCTTTCACAGATTCCGCTGTGGCAAACCTCTGAGGGTTTCACAGATCAGCTGCATTTATACTGAATTCATATCACACACTGGTGTACTTTACTGGAAAATTGGGTATCTTCTAAAGGCAACAGCTGGATTTCAGTAAGAGGCAAAAAGGTGTTGGGGGATGAGTACAGATACATGCAGATTTTTATTTTAAATAAAAAAAAAGGTAGAATTTTTCTTCACATTTCAAAATGGTGTGGTATTTTGTGTTCTTCTGTCACATAAAATCCCAATAAAACACATTAAGATCTGTGCGAAAAAACTGGAAGTGGTGTGAACACTTTTGCAAGGCCATGTAAACACCAGAACTTTTTTGCACAATCCCGCCGCCACTATCACAGAACACATCTCTCCCTCCCTGGCTCCTCCAGGCTTTCCTTTCATTGTGACATGTGAAACTGAGAGCGCCGCTCACAGTGCCTGGCCCAAGCGATCCATTCTTCCTGGACAGATTTATGGAAAACAATCAACAGAGCATGCATCTCGCTCAAACCCAGCGGGTCACAAGCGCTCATCCTGGACACCTGGACTCACATCCTGAGCCGCAAAGCTGAGGAGGAGGTGACAGAAAAGCGGGGCAGTCCTGGATTCTGACTGGTGAGGAAGTGAGACGCACCAGGCTGGGGAAGGGAGGAGGGGAGCTGGCATAAAGCATACGGTCTGTGTTCTCACTTAGCAGAAATAATCAGTAAACAATGAATCATCGCTGAGGGCTGACATCGGGACGCTGCTCGGTGTCACACAGTCTCAGCCTGCTACGAAGGGAAAGGCCTGAGTATCCTTCGCCGAGAGGGGCTGGTGTGTCTATTCAATTAAGAGCAGCAACACAAGCAGTCATGTAGCACATTGGCTGTGAGAGAGCACTTAGTGGGCCGTGTGCTAGACTGTCCACACACGTCGGAGCACTTAGACAACAAAGCCTTGCATCCTGTGCCGCGCACACACACGCCTTTACGCAAGCAGTCCTGCACGTCTGAATGTATACCCTCACACGGCACGCTCGCTCTCTTCACGCCTCATTTAAAAAGCAAATTGAGCACATCTTCTGGGGCGAGTCACGGACTAAATCCTGGAAAACGTCACGCTCTCCTCGCTCGCCGTACCACATGCCGTCGCACACGAGGCCTTTTCACACGGTAAATATATCTCCATTTTGTTCAGGCTCCCATTGTTCCTACGTCCCAAGCCTGTAATCTCCAACACTAAAAAAAAAAAAAAAAAAAAGTCCTAAATAGCTCTCTGAGAGGTAGAACACTGCTCATTTTGGTCAGCTCTGGCCAGCCTAACCCCGTCATTCTGGGAGGGAACAAACACCAACACAAAGGCAGCGGGAAGAGCAAAGGCGAGAAGCCGAGTTTGAGTAGTGCAACGCGGACAGCTTTAAAGTTTTTCACTTGTTACAACCACAGACTTTAATGTCTTTTGTTGGCATTTACTGGCAAAAACTCTGCACATTAGACCCACACAATATGTCGCACATTTATTGTTTTCCTAATGTACACGACATCACAAAGAATTGCTTGGTATTCATGTAAATACAATGCATTCAATCTCTCTATGTGTTATGAAAAGCTACAACTAAACTGTTTAATTGCCAAAACAGCAGCGTTATCCAGAACATTTTCAATAAAACCATGTTGTTGAGATGGGAACCATTAATTAGATTTTTTTTTTACACTGCCAGCTCAGGCTACTCACTATCTGAGATCAGCATTTGCAATGAAACCGAAGACATTAATATTAATAATATTGCTATGTTAAGGCCTTGTAACTTCAATTATATAAAGTCATTGCAACAATCATTGACATCTGCCCAGGTGTTTTCAGCATATTGTTCAGCCCCAATATATGTTGTTAAAATGTCCTACCAATATAAATCTTAAAAGATTAGTCTACCTTGTATTCACCCCTTTACTCTGGTAGGCTTAAATAAAAATTCAATTGAACCATAGACTACTTCAGTATAAACACAGCTTTTCTACGATCAGACAGGTAAGACATAAAAGGACCATTGAAGAAGCTTACAACTAGGTTTTGAACCATGTAAGAACTGTTCAGTCCATCAGCTCATAACAGAAATTGTATGGTAGTCCCCTCAAGCTGACAGGCCTAGCAAGGAGTGCATTACAGTGTACCTCGGGTATTTAAGGCGGTTAGGGAACACAGCTGCCAGCGAATAGCTAAAATCTGAGAGCACTTGAGACCTCCTCCAAAAAAGTTGCCTATTTTAATAGTTGAAACACCAAATATACCTTAACATGCATTAACACTCACAGAGGAACCGTCTTAGCACTACCACAGAAGCTTATTCTACAGATTTCCTTATCTTCACTTTTGGGGGAACAGTCAATCAGCGCTAAGAACAATAAATGGAGCACCTGGACTGGGTGCTTTACAGATCCTAGCCAACAGAATGTCAATTAGCATATGAAATAATTCGGAGTTATGCTCAACATAAAAATCTGAGAATGCCGACCCCCGAGTAGGTGGGGATCAACTATAGTCAGAGAAGCAAAAAACTCATGACAGCCCTGGAGGAGTTGCGGAGAACAACCGCTCAGATGGGAATTAGACTGTTACAATAGACAATTAGACTGTCGTAATAGTCTTTTTACCTGTATGAATAAAACCTCCCTGTCTCGCCGTCAGTCTGTGAAGAATGATTCAGCAAAGCTGTTGAAAAAAAATCTAACAGAAGAGCAGACAAAACTCTTCTTCCACTGACCTCTTGTGAACTTCAGGATTGATTTTAAAATTTTGGTTTTAATCTTTAAGACAATCCACAGCCAGGACCTTAAATACATTCTGGACCTTTTTGAATCTTCTATCTTCATCTTCTACTCTGAGGGCTTTGAGTCAGATGTTGTCGATTGAACCTTTTTCCTAAAAACCCTTGAGGACCATGCTTTTCAGGCATTGGCTCCGAGGATTTGGAACCCCCTCCAACTCTCTCTAGGCTGCACAGACTCCACAGATGCTTTAAAGAAACAACTAAAAACTGTTTTATTCACACAGGCTTGGGCTTAATCTGTCTCTGCCTTCGTGGAGCATTTTGTGATGTACAATGCTATAGAAATGCACTTTCACTTTGACACAAGAATCCTGTTTAGAATCTCAACAAGCCATTTTTGGAGACACAGTAAGCATGTGGATTGCTATGTGTGGCTGGAAACCATCGCTGCACATCACCCTGAGCTCACCTGCATCCTACAGTGGGGATGCTTTTCTTCAGTCGGGACAGGGAAGCTGTTCAGAATCGATGGGAATATGGACAGAGCTAAATACGGAGCAATCCCTGAAGAAAAACCTAATACAGGCAACAAAATATTTGAAACTGGGGCTGGGGTTTGCTTTCCACCAGAACAACAACCCTAACATGTAATGATCAGAATCTAAACATATTCATGTGTCTGAAAGGTCCACTGTATGGTTGAGAAACTGTGGCAAGAGCTGAAATTAATGTTTATAGATGCTCCGACTCGAATGGAGCTGTGGTTTAAAGAGGAATGGGAAAATAATTGCTTCTCTCACGTCATACTACTTTGCAAGACAAAGCAGTTTTGCGGAGTAAATGCAGCTACGATGTTGGCATTTACAGTTAATAAAAAAAATGTCCACTTGTCAAAAAAAAGTAAGAACTTTTCACTGCTACCACATTTGTAAATTATGTTTTATATGCCCTAATAAACTGCCATTTACCTGTATTCAGCTGGAAAGAATTAACTTAACCACCTATAAAGTATGAACTAACTCCACTTACTTTATTGGGTCAACAAAAATTTAAGCATTAATGAAAAAAAAAAAAAACATTTCCAGAATCTAGCTTGCCACAGAGCACAGACTGTTTCAGTTAACTTAATGTACTGGAATAGAAAAGAAACAATAAAACACAACCCAGGTACATGCTCTGGAAATTATAGGTTATTTTTTGTGGGGTGTTTAGCAAATAAAAGAGAACTAGTTGCTTGTGGTGAGAAGGCTGAAGGTCCAGATGAGAAGAAGGGGGTAAAACAAAAAAAAAAAAAAGAGAAAAAAAAAAGAAGCTGTGCTGTTTTGGAGGCTCCTCGACCTCCAAACTCACTGCTGTCAATCAGCACAGCCGTCCATCCCCCTGGGACCCGCTTTCCTCCAGCGCTGTTTGGGGGTGGGGGCAGCCGGGTGGGTAAGGGAACCATCGCAAGGGGAAGAAAAAAATAAGAACAAAACCAAACAGATGCAGAAAGCTGCGGGTCAATGTGCATCTGCACGTGTTTGTGTGTGTGCGCGCAACATTTTTGCACGACGTGCTATATTTTTTGCTGCTCTTGTGTGTGTGTTTGTGCGTGTGCAGGGGTGTGTGTGTGTATGTGTGAGAGAGAGAGGCAAATTTGCGAGGCAACTATAGCACCTGAGGGAGGGGAGTTCTGCCTGCATATCGATGAGCCAGCAGCTCTCCCTCCTTGCCCCTGAGCCCTGCACAAACATCACAACCAGCTCAGGGCCAGTCCTTTTCAAAGCCTCCC
Source organism: Xiphophorus hellerii (assembly GCF_003331165.1). Taxonomy (NCBI): domain Eukaryota; kingdom Metazoa; phylum Chordata; class Actinopteri; order Cyprinodontiformes; family Poeciliidae; genus Xiphophorus; species Xiphophorus hellerii. The sequence continues at coordinate 22,915,173 of NC_045694.1, forward strand.
ATAACATCTAATGCATCCGCGCCCCCCGACTTCCCACAACCTCTTGCACGAAAAAAAAAACAAAAATCAGCACATCAACAGCAACGCAAACATCTTCCTAGGAGAGTTAAGGCTGTGGAGCTTTCGAAGGAAATCCAGATAAAAGAAAATAAAACAAGTAAGAAAAAAAAAACGTGATGTCACCCGGGGGTTGTCATGTCACTGTTTCAAGCGTTGTCTTGTCCTGATGGGAAATGTCAAAGCTTCTGATTCAGAGACAGCATGTCAAAAAAAAAAAAAGAAAAAAAAAGTGGAGCAGAGCATGAAACAAAACAGGAATGGGACAGAAAATAACGAAGACCCTGATATTCACATGTCGCCAGCTGCGGTCCAAAGAATGTAGGACGGCTCCTCTCGCAGTGTGTGCTCACCTTCTCGGTATTACAGTCCTGAAAATGAAACTAAACTAAAGGGACGGATGGCGCTGCCAGTAAACCGCATTAGCATCAAATGCAAATGAGAAGGGGGCTAATGGCTGGACAGGTGCAGACTGGGCCTCTAAATGACACACACACACATACGTTTGCAGACTTGTGTGTACGCACACATGCTTACAGACTCCTGCATGTGCACGCACACACACACGTACGCAGACAAGATGGATGAATTAAACATGGGTGGGTTCTGCTTGGGGGGGCTAGAAGGGCTGACATAAAGTCAATGACATACATTATTCACTACTGCACGTTAGCCAGCTAAGGCAACACATGACCTCTCACCCCAGGAAGTGCATCCAAACAAAACAACCAAAACAATAAAAAAAAAGGGTTCCCCAAAGGAGAGATTCTGGGACAAATTGGGAGTACGTTGCTGTGGAAAATGTTCAAAACTCTGCAAAATTTTGAGGTACATCGGGTGTTGATATGAAAGGTGAGCCAAAACCCAGTCCGCAAGTGCAAAACTTCTCACCGCGAAGCCGAGAGCGAGCCTGCCTCACAGGCTCGGAGAACAGGAAACAGTCGACCATGACATCATCCTCCCCGGGAGGAGCACTTCCTGCCCGACATTCTTCACTCAAGACGATCACACGCGCGCAAGCACACGCACTCATCGGGAAATGGCCTCTGTCAGCACACAAATATGGATATCCAACCGCAGACACACGCATGTGAGGAAATAGGCAACATTAACAGACGGGCCGGGGGAGTGTGCTGAACCCAAACACACACACGCTCAGAAACAGCAATAAACGCTGTCTGGGTTGACCCCTTTTCGTCGGAGAGGGGCAGCCCATTGGTCTTGCTGGGTTAATCAGTGGATCCTTATCTTTGGTCACAGAGTCTTTCCACACCCCCTTGTCTCTGCCTGGGGGACACCCTGCAGAAGGCCAGTGGGCGCTGGATGAGCAGGAAAGGGCCACAGGACACAGGTGGTGGGAGCCAGCAGAGGACACATGGTGCTGGAGGGAGAGAAATAACCTCAAAGAGAGGATGTTGAAACAGATTTGAGAAGCTTTTTATTAGCTTACAGACAGTGGCTTGTCATTCCCACTTTGAGATCTGTGCTGTGTTTTTAAGTGTTTATTCAAAACTTAAATAAGGCTGTGTAATTTACCCACTGATTTAAAAACAATCTCTGGCGCTCCATTAGCTTAGCACCCTTGAAGAGGATACTGCTTGGGTTCTGTCAAACAGGTATTTCTGGTATTATCTGAGTCCACTTTCCTCACATTTTTCACTCAAGTCTTCTGGTTCTGGTCTACTCTGCACCCCCAGATTCAGAACCGAACACGGAGAAGCAGCATTCAGCTTCTGTCTTCCTCTAATCTGGAACAAACTTCCAGAAGACAGCAAAATAGCTGAAATGCTAATTTGCTTTAAATCAAGGCTAAAACCCCAGCTGCTTAGAGTTGCCTTTGATTAGTAGTAGTATAAGTAGTAATCAATAGTGATCAGCATATTTGATGTGTACTTGATTAATGATTTTGCTGATGACACTGTCTTATAACTGGTGACTGTATCATGGTTTTATGGTGTAAAGCATTTTGTTTGCTGAAATGTGCTACACATATGAACTTGACTTTATCCCACACAAAACGAAGCAGTTGTTTCCAGGGAATGGGATCGTGCTGCAAGATGCTACCTTAACCCGGAGTCAGTTAATAAACCCTTTAGACTTTAAAGAGGCAATCTTCAAATATATGTTCAATGCAATGCTAATCTGCTTAGTTGAAAACACTTTATGATGAAAAATGGCCGATGATGACTAAAACTGTTGACAAAGATAAGCTTTGTGATTTTGCGTTGAGCACCACAAACTTAAATTAATGCATCTGATCTTCGCGCTGATGTAAAATTAAATCTCAAGGCAGGTTCATTAAATGGGAGCGCACATTTAACACAAGCTTTGCAGAGAGACGGGGTTGGTTGTGCATGAGCCGGCAGGGAAATGTGTTTGTGATTTGAGGCCCATCCAGGCACATGATGGACTGATCACAGCCAGTGCCTGCATATGATTAGCCCCCACGCTAACCAGGAGTGATGGAGAGGAGAGGAAACGGAGGTTTGAGGGGTTAAGGACTCCCCTCGTAATATCCTGCCACCGTTAGAGGCTGCGGCGGACCACACATGCATCCCTAGGGGAAGAGACGCACGGCAGCATCTCACCTTTCAGCTGCTTCCCTTGACCGGTGTCAAGAACGGACACGGCATGTCAGCTGGAAGTCTACCTGAATTTCCAAGAGCTTGCCACCTCTCTGGTTGGATTTATAAGGGCTGGCGTGAGTTGTCTTCTTCTTCTTCTTCTATTTTTTTTTTACAGTGCTGACTGTAGATATATGGTTTGAAATAACTTCAGAAAGGTCAACCAACACTGCTTGTCTCTGAAGTTCACTGAAAGTAGACAAGTGTAATGGCACATTTGGTAAAGATGTGCATAAGCTTTTTTTCCTTTTTTTTTTTTATCGCAGTAGCACAGCACACTGGAAGAAATTTAAAAATCTAACTTTTACTTTGAGATTTACTTAATATTTTTAAGGAAAGCAATCTTTTCTTAAGAAACATTTGTTTTTGATATAATCACCAGTGGTGTTATCGACACCCCTGCTGAACAAAACTCTTCCCAGTATGATTGTACAGTGTTTTCCACAGTATTTCACAATATTGCAGCATGCAAACAGATGGAGCTCTATTTTTCTTATATTGACCAGAGCCCTGGCTCTTCTCTTATGCTCACTTCAATTGGTTTGTGTAGGATTTTTGGATGAGAGAGAAGACTGATTGTTTTTGGTGAACCATTTCTGTGTGATTCATTTTCAGTTTTTTTTTTGCCAAAGGCAGATTTTTATGGAAAATGTCCTGGTATTTCAAAGAGTTTACGCTATGCACTCTCACAACAAAGTTCCCAGGGCCTTTAGAGAAAAAGACAACAACAAAAAAAACAGGCCCACAGCATCACACCTCCTCCACTATCCCTAATCATTGTTTCACACCAAACGCACACAGAGTCTTCATTTTTGTCTTGCCTGACAAAAACAAATCAAACTAATGCCCAGGTAAGGTGTTTCAAAATCTACTTTTATATCTTTTGATATAAAAGGTATGTAATTCCTCCAAAAGCCACCGGTTGCTACGTAACTATGGAGATGCCAAGATGCCTGTTTTTTCCAAAGTACTCCAAAAATGAGCCTTTACCATATCCTCCTTACTGTGTGTGTTGAAAATATACATTTGAGTCCCTGTCCAGGACCGTGTCACATCATACTGATACCACACGGAAACATCAACGTATATTACTGATTAGTGGTTCCTGAAAACTTCTGTTACATTTTTCAAAAGGTGTTCTAAGGGATTCTAGTAACCAGTGATTTAAAAAAAAAATATTGCTATTTCATAACTTGGCAGACTCAAACAAAAGATTAGATTCTTGAAAGCTTTTCAATGTGAGATCCATTAAACTATTTTTTTTTTTCCCAAGGTCTTTCGCACATCTTTTCGAACAGATGTGTCTGTGCCTGCTGCTCATATGCTCCTCGCAGCTCCAGCAAAACACTACAAACGCACAAGTGTTTCCCGCAGAGCACATAATAAACAGACACACTTTCCTATAAAAGCTTAAAGCCCAAACAAAACTGTCTTTTTCATCAGGAGGGGAGATTCTCCCGGTGAGCATGTACGGCACCCAGAGCGACGCGGATTCCACGCAGCACCACATTTGTTCTCCTAACAATCAAATAAGTTTCTCATTAGCTGACTTTATTTTTCCTCGTTCCCGCGGTTTTGCAGCAGTGGCCTGTTTCTCCCGACTTAACGAGAGGGAGCTAATTAGGCAATCACACCCATTACTCTTCCAGAAGAGTTAGAGCTAGCCCAGCTAATTAGGGCTGTAAAATCTAATCATCTCTGCGAAACAGCAGAGGGCTAACGAGCCCTTATTTAACGAACTAAATAACTTCAAGGGTTGGAGAAGGGCTGCTGATGGTATTTCTTTATGAATTTGAAGGAGGGGAGCTCATGGTAATTGAGTCAGTAGTTTCAGCCTCGCAGTTGTTTGTTTGTTTGTTTATGAATCCTTGATTATTACAATTGCCAAGAATATATTGGTGCTAAATGAGCAAACGAATCATCCCCCCCTGCCCTCTTAATCCCCTTCAGTCCCTCCTTAAAAAAAATAAAAACTGGCGCCCTCTCCAAGAGCTCTGCTCTCACCTGACCTATTTTTCCTGTCCAGAAAGAAGAGTGCTCGCTGGAGAGGAAAGCTGAGATATAGCTGTTGTTTTGCCTTCCCCCTGTTCTAATTTGTTGTTCGTTAACGCTGCCCTCACACCTGAGCCATCGGGCGTCAGGGGAATACCGCCACAACACATGCTCGGTGTGGCTAAGCCGTTTCCCGGCTCGCCTGCTCCTCCGTTTGCCGCTCAACTCGCAGAGGAGAAGTTGAGTCCGGGGGGGGGGAACCAAAAAACGACAACGTGAAGAAAGAGAGAGGGTCGGAAAAAATCAACAAGTATTCTCACGAAAAAAGCAACAAACAAACAAAAAAGAAAAAAAAATACAAAAATAAATGACAGAGAGTGATGGGCAAGGCGTGTTATGTCTGAGGCCACGCACGTGGTGGGGTGCAGCTGTCTCAGGGAGCGCTGAGGTGAGGCCTTCCGCTTCAGCGGAGCAGAACGAGGGTGGCGTTCACACGCACACGCAAACACACACATGTACAACGCACAGAGCTTGCGCACAAACACATAATGCTCACGCAGGTAAAGAGTGGCTTTTGACAGAGCAGCAGCGAGAACAAGACAGCTGCGTTCATCAGATAGCACAGGTCACTGCCTCATTAACACTCGCAAAAAAAAAAACAACAAAAAAAAACACTCAAACGTGACAAATTCAAATCAGACAGAAAGTAGATACTCAGACTTGTTGCAGCTCACAAAACAGGGACGCTGTACAGTGATTCTTTTTGGAATGCATTCAGAGCGGTGCTGAAGGGATTGTTTCAGGGATTCTCCTTGTACATACTGTAGCTCTCCTGCTATCTTTATTTAACACATCCAGATTTGGTCTGTATGGAGGCTAACGCTACAGCAGCTACTATGAACCGGTTAAGATGAAAATAAAGTTAAATCTACTCCAAACTCCAGAACTTTAAAGCAGTCGACAAGAGTGTTTTGTTTTGTGTGTGTGTGAGGTATAAAACTGTTAACTGTTGTGACTTAATCACTGGACAGTTATTTACACTTCAAATGGAGTTAGGAGGCCTGTAATCATAAATGATGACTTATTCTTATAAGTATTATTACTTATATATTTATTCTGAGAACAGAATAAGTGTTTCCTGCAGTGTCAACAGGCTAATTAATTTGACATACTATGATGCTCTTGATACGAGTTCCTCTTCACCGATAAGAAAGTAAAGACAGATTTAAAAGAAAAGCAAAGATATTTACATTTCTACTAAATAGCTCCATTTACTGGAAGAACTTTTTCTGTATGTAAGTCACATAAATGGTGGTGCACTGTCTTCTAACTCTGTTTCCCCAAGTAAATAATATCCTCCTTTGCTGTGAATACTTACGCAAGACTTAAGATTCTTCAGCGTACCGATATGTTTTCAAGATCGAAGTTGCTCTGAGACTGTAGAAGTTTGGTTTGGTCTTGGTCCCACCCTGATTGGCTGTTATCTTTAGCTTCTTGGACCAACTAATCTTCATTTCAACCAAATGAATATATCCAGATGATATAGATAAGATTTTAACATGTGATCCAGATTAAATGACTTTGTGTTTAGCATTAGTTGGTCCTGATGGCTGATGCTAACAGCTAGCCTAAAGTGGCTTTCTGCTGTCTTAAAAAAACAACTCCAGTCTCAAACAAATGACATAGTAGACCTAGCTACTTTCTAAATTGTAAAACCTTCCTTTGGCACTTATTCATAGAAAACATGATGGCTATTTACTATACATGGGGGAAAAGGTGGACCACAAATTATCTTCCTGAATGAAACAAGCCCGGAGTATAAAACCAAGACTGTAATTCTGGTCAGAGTGAATTTATGATAGATATAAAGCAGCATAGAAAATAATCATAGCAAATGTGTGAATGCTAATTCACAAATTTGACACGGACATTTAGGTAAAAACAGTAATATTCTGGTCTTATTAAGTTTCACTTAGGAAGTTGCACTGCCTCCTCCTACCTCCTACAACAATTTCCATGGGAAAGAATGATCAGCTTGTCTCTAAACTTTCAATGAAAACATGTCCGTATAAACCACTTTGATGTTTTAGAAATTGGCATTTTTAAGACTGTTTCATAGGCCAGCTGTTGTCTTCAGCTTTATGGTAGATAATTGCTTTAGCTCCTTCAGTTAGCATCAATCTAAGACGCTCACGCTAACCTCTACATTTACGAAGGCCGAGGTCGATTTTCCACTCTCTTAAAACTACTCTAATCTCAAAATTGTCACAACAGTTCATGCAAATATCTTTTTATGAAGTTTTATCCTGTCGATATGCTTGTACTGAGTGGTTATTTACAAAATCCAGAGATTATTTACTCGGGGAATGGAGGTAAGACTCAGTGTTTTTCTTCTGGGAAGTTAACATTTAAACAGGATACAGTGAGAGAAAAGGGCAATAAAAAATGATGATCTATGACAAAAGTATAAAAAAGCTTTTTTTTTTCTTAACCCGACACCAGCAAACTTTTTTTTAAACTTGTTCCACTCAGAAGTGTCCAGTCCAGAAATCTCTTGTCTCATTTCACTTCATCTTATCCCGCCCAATGTGTGTTAAAGTCACCAGCTGACACATGTTTAGGTCAACTTCATTTATAAAGCACATTTTAAAAAAACTATATTTGACCTATGTTTTCTATAGTTTAGGAAAATAACTACTGAAAGAATATGTCAGAAATCAAGTATTTAAAAATACTTTAGAGCATAGAGATAATAAAAAGAAGAAAAAAAAGCTCTTTAAATATTTGAAAATAATTCAAACTCGTATTAAATGTCCCCAGAGGAGGAGAGTCTTTATTGACTCACATTAATGACTGACGTGTGGAACTGAAGTTCTCCCGATGTGTGTCCATTAACTGTGTGGTATAAAATATAAACTGTGTAAAGGCAAAAGTATTGCAACTGTTTCAGAGAACACATTTTATGGATTTGAACACTGACTCACTTTTATATAAGGCAGTTAATCTAACTGGAAGTGCTTTTACATGTTTTGTTCTTGCTACCACTCTCACTGTCTCCGACAGCTAGTTCTTGCGTAAATAACTATTAGCTTCTGTGCAAACAACCGCCTGGTGCAAGCAGGACTAAAGCTTAAAAGTTTATGAGTGCTGTGAGGTTTTTGACATTGTTGTGATTGCTGTTAGCCTTAGCCTCAAGCTAATCTGTAGATACCAAGACTTGTTTACTGAAGGTAACATATTGACCGCCTATAACTTTCTTACACAATCTAATTTCATAAGCCCTAAGCTATCCCTTCTAATCTTCATGCATGAACTCCAGATAAACACCTTACATTAAAAGCACACAAGTTCTCTGCACGCACACACACACACTTCCAGCAGAGGCTGGACAGTAAATCTACAGGGCTTTTCTTTTTCCTGACTGGCTTTAAATCACACAAGCCGCAGCATCGCTCAGAGCTGGTTTATGACAGCAGGAGAAAGGCACACACTGAAGGCCAGTTTGTGTGTGCGACTGTCAAAACGCAGCTAACAATTTTCGGCCAACAGACACACTCTGGCATTCACCCCCAGACTGGAGCTGTGACCCAAACTGCTCATCACTTAAGTCATCGGCACAACCACGCAAACACTGTTTGGCCACACTTGAAGCCGAGCTCGACTGCTGCGTGATTGCTCCTGCACTTCATCCACCCGTAGCCCTGGAATATAATTTACAGCTGCTTCGCACGTCTTTGTTTTTTTTTTTGCTTACACAGAACATTATACGGTCGCTGAAAACAAACAACAACCTGTGGCCTCCTCTTTACGAGGCTTGCGAGGTTTACGTTCTCGCAGACGAAAACACACATCAAAACCTGCTGGAATCTTGATTCTTGTGCCCTTTTTGGGAACATGTTCTCCAGCCTGTGGACTTTTATTTCCTCCCGCGGCTGTTTTACCGTCGCGGGGCAACAGTGTTTTGTGTCAGCAGTGATGATGCGGAATCGTGTCACCGGTTCGAAGGGTGAGGTTTGCTTACCTGTCGATGATGACAGGGTCTGATGGGGTTTCGTTCCTGTTGCCGCAACTCTTCTTATCACAGCACCGACTGCAGGTGAGGGGCAACAGAACAGCAGAGGGGGCAGATCAGGGAGAAGTGGGGGGAGTTAGTCAGTAAGATGTGAACAATGGAGAGAACAAAAAAAAAAAACAGACACAACTCTAAAGGGAGATGGGAAGACATCTGTGGGTACAGGAAAGAGAAAATGGGGCGTAAGAGGGCGTGAGACTTTTTTGGGGGAGTTCAAAAAAGGAGACGAGATGTGGATTTCACGGTAAGACCAGGGCTTGTTCTGTGGATCAGCGGAGTGATTTTCGGCGAAGTTTAGGGGGAGCGAGCTGCAGTGGGGCTAGATACAAACTTGAATTAGCCTCCAGGGCTCAGGTTAGCTCCATTTCTGTCAGACATCACACAGCCAGACATCTTATGTTCTCTATTTTTCCTCGGCTCTCGTCGCCCTCCCTCTATCCCGCCCCTCTCTTTCTCTCTCTCTCATTTTTGTGCTCTTTCTCTCCCTCTCAGAAGTGGGTCACAGAGTGGTCCCACTGGACCCGGGGAGCAGTGCATGCTGGGTAAAAAGGGGGCTGCATACTGATGTGACGAGTCCTCTCAGAATCATTTGACTGCAGCACAGTGTAACAGTGTAACGTCAAACCCCCACCCACCCAAACCCATCCCTGAAAGAAAAAGTATCACCACGTCTACCTTTATTCCTCTGTGTCTGAGTGTCTGCATGTCTGTGTCTACCTGCGCCTAACTACATGTGTGCTTCCACTCGGAGGAGTGTGTGGGAGGAGATGGAGGAAGACAACTGAGAGGCTGACCCTCCCCCTCCCCTCCGCACCTCATTCCTCCCTCCATGCTTTCTCCAGTCCCTCAGGACCTCAGGCTTGGAGAGCCAGATCAGATTTCTGATCTCCACTGTTTCCTGCAGCATATGAAAACAAGTGGTCCAAATTGCCTCGTGTGATAACCAGGAAGCCGCTACACGCTCCGCCACCAGACGCGCTCTCTCTCTCTCTACACGCAACTCTTCCGAGCCGGTCGCTCGCTTTGGGACTCCGTGGCGGGGCTTTTGCGTGACGCTTTTGAATCGATGGCGCTCGCGACTTTTTGAGCGCGAATGTTTCGGCATTTCGAGCAAAATCGGAGTCTGCACCTACTGTAGCTCGGTGTCGGGACGAGGCAAACTGCCGAGTGTTGCGCGGGGGCCCCGAGGAGGATGGGTTTGAGTAATGAGCTTTTCCTTGTCCTAATTAGCCGAACATGAGAGGGATCCACACACATGCATGCACGCGCAAAACAGAAATAGGCCAGGGCCCAGCTCTCTCCAACCCACTTTGAGGCAAATGATAAGATTTCTATCATAATTTAGCCATGCGCTTTGTGTCATCTTTCTTTTCTTTTTTTTTTTTTTTGTCTCTCAGTTGTGAAGCGACATCAATAAAGAGCTCGGTTGCAGTTTGGCTTACCTGCACATGATCTCGTGGGTTAACAGGACCCGGCACATTTCTGGATTTTTATCCTGACCCTCATAGACAATCGCCTAAAAGAGAGAAGAGGAACAATTACAAAAAAAAATTGCAGTTCCTACTTTTGTGGATGTTGGATGCAAGAGACAGATGTAGCTCATTATTTGTTTATTAATCAGTTGCATGTATTAATATGTGTGGACAAATCTAAGGGCGTCTTTGTTGAGATGTGTAAAAACCCCTAAACTAAATTCTTTTTTCTTTTTGCAATACCATGATCTCACACTGAAAGATTTAGAGAAATCCAGCCTTTAAATTGAACGTGTTTATTAAATAAGATAACAAATCATGATTTTAGCAGAATTATCAGTGATAGTTTTTCATAGCTAAACAATTCCTTTGAAATAAATGTATAATGTTTAGAAATGGTTATTTGTACATCCCTGTGATAAATTGATTGAAATATTAAATAATGTATATATTTCAGTTTGCCACATCGGACCTGACATTACTCAGAACCACTGGCCACTAGCCAGTGAAAATGGGACAACTTGGTATGTCATAAAGTCTCCATAGCAACCATGTAGCAACAACTGTAGCACAACTAATGGCTATGGTTTATTGATATCAGAAAAAAAGACCAATTCTTTGTCCTACCATCACAAATATAAACAAATGGAGGCGCTAACAGAAGCTGCAAATTTAACTGGAAACGTGTGATTTGGTCGAAGACGTTTCATCTCGGAGAGTTTGGTGTTAAAAGAAGGATAAGCAAGTAGAAAAACCCCAAATGCACACGGTTACGAAAGATTATACTGTAATGCGGTGGGTGTGTTTCTCTTTCAAAGGTCTTGTCAGCCTTTTTAGAGTGCATTCGATTATGAAACATTTAAAATACGAGTGCCTTTTAAGTAAGAATATGTTGACCTGTGTCAAAAAGAGAAAAAAAAACTGAAAATGGGTCATTATTGATTGTTTCGGCAAGTTAGATGATTCAGGACATGTGGCCAGATCAACACAGAAATGCTTCACCAGACACAAAATCAAACGTCTTTCATCACCGTCTCAGCCCCCAGACCTACATGATCTAGAAAATTTGTGAAGAAAGAACAAGTCAAAGATCTCCTCTCTCTCTGTATGTGTGAGAGGAGGAAATTTGGAACTGTCCTACTGGCAAAACGGCGTTCAAAAAAGCTTCATGCACCACTAATGATGCGATTATTGTTTCAGGTTACATTGCTAATTTTTCTATTTTTAGTGTGAGATTATGTTACTGCAGTAGAATATTAATATACATTTTATCTTTAACGAGGGTTTCCAATATATTTGTCCATGTCGGTATATTTATATTGGAAGCCAAACGTGCGATTGAATAGTTTTCCTTTTTTTAATGTATTATTGTTATCCTATCAGTGTCGTTTCCCTGCTTCCCTCCGTGCTTTTCCATTTCCTCCCATGTTATCTCTTTTTCTTTGGAAGTTTCACATCTTATCTGCCTCGTTTCTTGAACCAAATCCATTCTATCTCGGCTTTAATTCAATGAAGCAACAGTGGAAGAAAATATTCCTTTCTCTTCCTTTTTTGTAGAGTAAATAGGTCCTTGACACTGTAAGGCAACCAGACCAACCATAATCTTTGCCTAAGCTGCAAGGACAGAATGTGATAAAAAGAAAACAACAACAAAAAAAAGCGATCATTGTGAATTCGTGTTTTTTTTGCGTGCTGTGCTGATGAAAAGTCAACCAGGACTTCAAGCCAAATAAAAAACAGAGGGATGTGTGTGTCTTTCATTTTGGTAGAAATGTTTGTCTATCTGGCAAACGCATGTATCGTGGGAATCCAGTCCTCCCGAACAGGAACGCTGTGTTCCGACAGAGACGGTAAGAGGGAAAATTGTTTGTATGTGTACGAAGGGGTGTGTGTGTGTGCGTGTGCTTGTGTATGGGCTGCGTATGTGTTAGTACTTGCACGTATGTGTGTTTGCAGTGTACAGTGAGCAGTTGGACTGCCAGACTGGAGTATAGTGCACCATCTGGTCCATGCAGAACGGCGTCCAAAAATCTAGTCTGGTTACCCCACCAACCCCACTCAACATGCTCTCTAGGGCTTGATCACCCCTACAACTCCCCCCACACCCACCAATACACACACACACCAGGGCTGATAAACATGCATGCACACACATCATCTCCTCCTACTCTTTTCATTCTAAGACAAACTCTCTTCTAGTCTAATGGCACTAGAGGCGGAATTGGCAAAACAAAAGACCTGATATGAAAACAGTGTTGAGGGGGCTTTACTTTACTCCTCGCCGTCTAATTCAGCCCCACGAAGAATTCCCTCAGAGTGTGCCAGCTAACATGTGAACCACTCAGTTTTTTTGTGTTGTGTGTGTGTGTGTGTGTGTATGTGTGTGATTGCATTGGCCGCAACAACACACTCCAGGATAGTTTGTTCTGTTTCACATTGAGGAAATGAGGGTCAAGGTCCTCAAAGAGTGAGCTGGCATGCATCACTGTCTCTCTCCAACACTGACACACAACCACGTCTGCGCCTCGCACAGATATTCACACATACACACGCACGTGCGCGTGCACGCACACACATTTATATACATAAACCACCTCCTAAAAAATAAGCACATGCACACCATCCTCGCCTGCAGGCTGTTGTGGAGAGGAGTATGAGGACACATGTCCTCTACTTTTTCTGGGCCTCTGTAAATGTGTTCCACAGGTAAGACAGGTCGTTTATCAAGCCGGCTGGGCTGTACTGAAGTTAAGGGTCTCAGACACAGGTTTTGCAGCAAGGCAGGGCAAGTGTGTGTGTTTCTGTGGGGGTGTGTGTGGGGGGCGGGGGGTGCGAGGGCGGGGGGAGGTAAACATCCAGATCAGCGGGATAAATAAGCTAGATTTTTTCTTTATTTATTTTTTTTTCTTTCTGAAAGCCTGATGCAGGATTTCCTTCCTACCTGTTTAGTCATGGAGTCAATGAGTCGAACATATAAGTCCTGCTCTGTCCGGATTCCTTCAGAGAGAAAGAGAGAGAAAAGATTTAAATGGGGGAAAAGTTAGACCCATTCAGACATAGTCATTCTGTTTCCTTTGCTCTTTCAAAAGAAATAAAAACAAACAAACAAAAAAACCCCACTCTAAACTGACATTAAAAACTTTCAGTTTGAGTTGCAAAACAGTGAGTTTGGCTGAAACCATAACGCTCCATTTTCTAAACACAATACAAATAACCATAGCAGAAAAGATATAATCAAAATGAGTTGGGGTTTTCTATATTTGAAATAATTTCCACTGTCTTTCCTGCTTGTTATTTATTACAGCAACACAACAGAATTGATAGAGAGCAAGTTTTTATATTTGAGTTAAATTGATGAATAATTAGGAAGCAATATATTTATTAATGGAGGCAAACAAAAGTCTTACCAAACAAAACAACTAAATGTAAATAAAACATTTATCTTTAATGTTTCACGAGTTTGTGTTTTGATTTTCTTGCTTCCCTCTCTCTCTCTATATATATATATCTATATATATAGATATATATAAAAACAAAGTAAAAGAAACAAACAAACAAAAAAAAACTCACCGTTACTGTAGAGGAGCTGAAGCCTATAATGAATGCCATTGTTGGTCTTTTCCCCCGTCGTTTCCTATAAAAACAGAAGCGAACACAGAGAGAGGCGGTCAGAGCAAACCCTCTCCTCCTCCTCCTCCTGCTCCTCCTGGGACCCTTACAGCGGGAGCACCGCCTGATATTATTTATAGATAAAAATGGCGAGGCTCAAACTCTGATCAGAATCAAATCAGTTCGTTTTCCAAAGAACAAACACTGACAATATTTGGGGGAAAAAAAATAAATAAATAAAAATTATAATAAATAAATAAATAAATAGGCTTAGCCTGTGATTTGGCGGAAAGTTAATAATGCATGCAGATTTATTTGGTTATATAATTTAAAACTAAAACAAACGAGTTCGACTCTTTTGTTTTGTGTTTTGAATAAAAGAAAAAAAACGTGTAACTTTTATAAAAGCTGCAAAAATATCTGATATGTATTGTTTCTTTCTTTGTTTCTTTTCAAAATCTGCTTAAATCAGAATTTACATTATTCTCTATTTTCCATGAGTCGCGGCGCAACCGTAAAGTGGCTCTAAATGAGCAGTAGATTTGGACCTTATTAATAACATTTTAAAAAAAACAAACAACCAAGAATACAAACTAATTAATAATTCACATTTTAATTCAATAAAAACACCATCAACTTATTGTGATCGGGGTGAAACCCGTAGTAGACGCACCAATTAAAAACTAATTCTGATGTTTTACTGTTTACCACAGTGAAGTTTAGAAAACGCGGTGACTGGTGACATCTGCAAGCTTCAAGCTGTAAGAGGAAAACAAAACAAAAAATAAAATATAATAAAAAACGAACAAAAAAAAAATCCACCAGGAGCGGAAACTGAGAAACAAAGGTCCCAAACTGGACAAAAATAAAATAAAAATAAAATCCAAAGATGAATACGGAATTGCTTCAAATTTGATCAAAACATAATCAGCAGTAATAAGAGATCTGTGGTGCTTTCGTAAGCCACAACTAAAAATCACATCAGGGAAGCCTTCAAGGAAGAAATGATCCCTGCTGTGTGACTCTGCCTACTTTGTTAACGCACGTCTGGCAATTTATCACTTTGACTTAACAGCTTTATATACACCGTCGCAGGAATCAGTGGCTCAGACGCGCGCGTCGTTCCTTATTTTTGGTTGGTTCATTTCTAAGCGGTTCATCCGTTATATTTTAATCACCTTTTTTTTTTTTTTTTTTAATAAGAGAGAGTCAATTAAACGTTCTAAACTCACCTTTTCTTTCTCCACAAAGTCGACAAACGTGGTCCGCTCTATTTCCACCGGCTGACCCTGTCTGTCGTACAAAGCCAGGACGAAGTGGAAGAAGTTGGACTTGCGGAGGTTGGAGGGCGGCTGCTTCTCGAAGTGCGCCCGAGCGAGACCCACTCCGCTGCGGACACAGGCGAAATAAGCAAAAAAATATATCAAATTAAATAAAGCTAAACGGACGGGAGCGAAAAGAATTGCATTTAATAAAAGTACAAAAACAACAACAAAAAACAACAACATAAAAAATTATCGCGCTAATTGATTCAGTTGCTTGTCCCCAATGTTTGTATCCAAACTTAAAATTATTAGGTGAGACGTGCACAATTTAATTTAATTAGTTCATTAAAATCGAACAATTTAATTGAGATGTTAAATTTGAATGCAAGCAAAAAAAAAAAAAAAAAAAGTTAAATATACCGAGTGCTATGACTGTCATAATTTGGACAAGACAGATGTAGGCCTGTTGTAAATAAGCACCGGAAACGTCGAGATTTTGATTGAAAACAAACAAAAATCTAGTATTCTCGCGATGCATGCAAACTTTTAAAAACCCGCGAGGAAAGCTGCTTCATCTCAACGCAAAAAAATAAATAAACAAATCTCTGCGAACCGAGAGGTCCAAGCCAAAACTCACAGCTGAGTTTTTGCACTAAGAACTTTGGGGCCAAAGCCGCATTTAAACGCCTCGTGTTGGAAAGTCTGTCAAACAGTTCCGAAACGCGTCTGAAACAAGTCGGATCCGAGGTGAAAAATAACGAAATAAATAAACAAAAAAACAACAGCAAAAAAAAAAAAAAAGTTGAGATGCCAGCGGGACCTGAAGTTATCCCACCACTGCGTCCTCTGGGGACGCGTTCTGCCCCCAAGTGAATCCGCCGCTCCGTCTTTAAACGCCGCATATCACAACGCGCTTTGCTCTCCACCCGCTGTGGTGCCAGCGCGGCGGAGCGCGGCGCAGCGCCTCGTCCGCCTCGGGCTCACCTCTGGGCGGCTGTGTTGGCGTCCAGCACTCCGGCGCCCTGCATCCATGTCCGAACCGCGTTCATCCCGGCCACCATGGGCTCCTCTTTCATACTACTCCCACTCCTCTGGATGCTCTCGTGGATGCCAAACATCAAAACGCACCTTCACTCTGTCTCTCTCCCCTCTCTCTCTCTCACTCTCTCTCTCTCCTCTCTGTCGCTATCCTCCTTTTCCCTCTCTTCTCTGCCTCCCCTCCTCGCCTCTCGGCGTCTCCCTTTGATAGCGCTGTCACAGGAGCAAAGTGGCGTGGGTCTATTCCACTCGGTGTTTAGACGCGCGCGTTCCACTCAAAGTAAACAAAAGATGCGACATGTGGGGAAGAAAAAGGGGAGCTGTCAGCATCCAGGGTTAGCTGCTCCTCATGTTGAGGGAGAGCGGGAGGCAGCAGCTGCGAAGAGGAGCGACGTGAGAGCGATGAAAGGGGGAAGCGCAGGATGAGAGTGCGCGCTGAGCCGGCGACAGTCCCCCCCCGCCTCTCCTCCTCGGATCAAGGTACAGCTGATAAAAACAAAAACAAACAACAAAAAAGAGAAAGAAAGAAACAAGCAAAAATGTCAGTTTTTGCAACAAACAGGCCAAAGATGAAACAGGTTTCTCTCTTTGCTCCGTCGCTTTCAAAGCAAAAGTCCTCCTTCCGGCTCAAATGGATAAAACGGAAGATTAGCGCAATTAAGAAGGCAGTCCTGGGTATATCCGCCGCTCGGCAGCGCCCGCTCCTGCTCGGGTGATTTGCGCTCTTTTCGCTTCCCCTGAGGAATCACTTCGGACCATCTCTGGGATGCCAAGCAGGAGAAACTATAGTAAGGCGAAAGGAGGCGTGGTTTCTGGGAACGCCTCTTTCCCTCCCGAGCTCCGGTAATGACACGGACAATCAGCTGCCCACCAACCCGACCGGAGCGCGCCCTGTCCCCGCCTCGCTCCGGCGCAAACGTCCCGCCCCAGCCACTCAAATCTCGAAGCCGTCCGCGCACGCCCCGCTGCGAGTGCGTGCGTCTCGGCGGGTGCGCATGCATGCAGTGTTTTGACTGCGCCTCTGTGCTTTGCAATTAATGTAGCTGTTCACGACAAAATCAAACACCAACTCATGGGGAGGACATCAATTTAATCCCTGCAGTTCTCACGCTGAGTCTGAAGTCAGGAGAAGACCCGGGGAGCTTGTTGGAACATCTTTTCCCTGCCGCGATTTCACTTCAGCTCACATAGGGATAGGCAAAAAATAATGATAATTGAACAGATGTTTAACTGAGTATTAGAAAAATATATATATATATATATTTTTATATATATATATATATATATATATATATATATATATATATATTTTATTTTTTTTTTCCTCTCTCGTTTGGCGAGGGAAGCGCATGCGTTAACGGGAGACTTGAGCCCAGATTCAATGGCGTTTAAGTGGGAATACACCAGACAAGGGCAGGATGAGAAGCTGACATTATGCATGCTTGTTCTTTGAAAAAAACACAGAAACATTTCAAATTCAGTGTTGATTTTTGCTACTAGAGCTTCAGCAAGCTGTGCTGAGCAGTCCAAGTTCTCAACTCTGGCAGATTAGGAGCTTAAGAAAGTTTCCATGGTGCCAAACGCTGCGCACAGTTTAGTTTTTTTTCTCTCTCTCTCTCTCTCTCTCTGTTTCTCAGTCGGTTGGTTTGAAATTAGCTCTTACTAGATGCACTTCAATTCTTGAGGGACTGTATGCTATAAATCCAGAATAAATACGAGGATTACATGCTAAACTGTGCTAGGCCGTGTTCAAAAAATAAGTGCTGAAAAACCCCCCCAAAAAATTAACAAAATTTGCATGCTCATGGAAGCGTAAAACTGTACAGTGGTTGACATCTTTTTGCTCTGTTTTTCTTTTTTGCACAGCAAAAAGCAGAGCGCAGAGAGAGGGTGTTATCTTCGTCATCATTTCTCGCTGTTGCACTGTAAAAAGGATTTTTTTATAATTTCAATTTTAGTTAAACATTTTTGCTTGTAAATGTAATCCTTAATAATGGTTAAAACTCTTTGTTGTGGTACATCCTGCACACATATTTTGATTAGTTTAACTACACAATATGGTCTACTGTTTTTTTTTTAATGTTGTGTCCATTGAGGCTGATATACTTATATGAGTGTTATTACGGACGAATGTCAACATAATAAACATTAAGAACTAATAAAAGCCCTTATGGCTCATAAACTGTGTGTGTTGGAGAAGCGGCTTTTTATCCAGCTCTAGCTAGTTTAGCAGCAGTGCTAATGCTAACGTAAAGCTGAACTTCTGGCCTCTCAGGCAGTCATGGATAAAATAATGGAATATTCTAGGCGTAGATGTCAGCAATTCATTCACATAGCAATACAATTTATTTGATGTAAAAAGTTTGATACTCTCAGTATTAGCTAGTTTAGCAACACAGCTAATGCTAGATCCGAAGTAGCTAGCAAGATCAACATTTTTACCCCAAAGCAGCTGTTGCTTGTGGGCAAAACACAAACGTGAAAAATCTTGAAATGCCAAACTTTTAGAACAGATTTAGGTCTTTTACTATTTCTTTAAAGTTGTATCACTTAACCAGTACAGCACTAATGCTAAGTCAAACTTAGCCATTTGGGCTTCTTAACCCTGAGACAGTTTTTTCGAATTAATTAGCCGTGGTTATGAGTTATTTATTAACATAAATATTGACTAAAATCTTTGAAATTTCACTAACCAGCTTTGTTTCTTCATAACATGGCATGACCATTATATATTTTTAAGGCTTTAACTAGTTTTATTAGCATTTTAGTGGTTAGCTTAGAATTTATTTAGGTATAATTTAGTTGCTAAACTGATGAATATCCTGCACAAAGAGTCAGAATAAAATCCACCAATATAAAAACGCCACTACTAATTAAGCTTCAACAGTTTGTTTTATTAGTCCATTAAAGTCATTTCTAAATGATCAAATGAAATGGTCTGGAGGTTATGCATCAGCTAAATTCAGCTAAATGTTAAAAGATGAAGCTAATAAAGTCTGTTTTATTAGTCCCTACTGTGTCCGATGAAAATCTAAAGACAAACTACTGACAGCATTCACGCTTTGCGATAACAGACAACAACAAAAAAGTTCAAATGCAATAACATTTATTTTTCGGTGGGGTTCGTTTTAAAATGATGTGCTTGCAACTCAAGTGATGCAGCGATGTTGCGCCTTTCTCCAGACTATACCGCCGCTATTCTCTGCGGAGTCTGACAAATAAATGCCATAAACGGTCAAGGTTAGACACCAAACCCCAGCAATCATCCCATCATTGTCTAGTCTCGAGCTGTTTATTTATGTCTCCTGCTGTGGGAGGAGAAATGTGAGCACCCTACCATTACACGATACAATAAATAGTGATAAATAAAAGCAACGGGGGATAAAATGTCTCTCTCTCTCTCACACACACGCACCCTCCTTCCGACGCACACACATGCTACACAAGTCCAGAGCCATCCTTCAGCACATTTATTTGATTGCGGCCCCGGCCTTCGCCAGGATCTGTCCGCCTGGGTCGACATGGACACTGCAGGCCTCTGGGGGTGGCTTTATATTTAGATCCCCCTAACATCAACACAAACACACACGCACACGCACACACCCCGACACAGACACCGTTAGTCCAAACATTGCAGTCTCGGTGTCCAAAAGCGGAGATGTCAGAAGCCAGGCCCGATGTTTCAGCCATGTTAATGCAGCGATTCACTAACTGCACGGCAGCCACACACGAGCCTCGCAGAATATAGATCTGATCATTAGCTCCACGCAGATATGTGCGCACCATTTTAACCATGTGCTGACGCGCCTGTGCGTAAAGGGAACACCGCGATGCGTGTTGGGGGCTTTTAAAAAGCGTTAAAACTTGGAAGATGTTTACAGCAATTTATGAGAAAAGGGTTGCGAGCCCGTCCCCCTCCTCCCACCTTCCTTCTGTACAGCCAGATGATGTCGTAAATCAAGTGGCTTGGTTGATGTTATGCTCTGACCGAATTGAAACCTCGAAAAATAATAATTGATTAAGAAAAAAACAGTCAAGCACTGACCTTATGTCGAACAATATGCTCCTGAAGTGCCTACATAAAATACGTGGACTATATTAAGTTTTTATGTTTAACTACATTGGGCAGAAATAATGTGTGAAAGAAAATATATGTTCACAAATCTACAGAGCTGCAGAGAAATGTAAGAAATACAAGCAGGAAAAAAAAAAAACCTGAGTCATTTTACAAGCAGAACTCACCATGGCAAGGTGAAGTTTGCAACGCTGAAAGCGCGCTAACTCACCAGTAACCGATGCAATGCTGCCACCTCGTGGGCAAAAATAGGCATTACAACAACTCCAGTTATTAACTTAAAAAAAGCATAATCGATTAAAGACAGGCGTGCTAGGCGTGTAGATAGCTTCCACCTGCTCAGAGTGAGACTTCTGGGCCAAACTGTAATGACCAGCTTACAAGGTCAGTTTGGGTTCATGTGGCTTTATTACAGAATGATAACAGAACTGGTCCTGTTGGCAACAAGCTAGGCTGTTTGCTCACAAACATCAGTTTCAAGGTGCTTATGCTCCAGAAGTCAACCTGTAACCCAGCAAATAAAACACTACAGAACTTTACACATATGAATCAAATGCCTGACAAAAAAAACCCCAAAAAAACCCAAACAACTTTAATCAACATCAGCCTGATTTGAGGAAATAACAGGTGAATTTATTAGGACAAATGCACATATCTTTCCCTTTAATCTGGCTAAAATTACACGTAGGCTCACCGCATCATGTACACATGTCGAAAACAGCATTTTGATTTAGGTTTGCCTTAAACTTTAGAGATTTAGTCTGGTGTGCAGCTGACTGTTGAATTGAGAGTGAACACCATGATAAGATTAAAAAAGGGTTGTCTAAGGTCTTCAGAAAGAAGACTGTCGTAGCTTTTTACTAGATTTAAATAGATCCAAAAATAATTAAAATCAGACATTCAGACATATGGAAGAAAGTGTGCAAAACTGGAGGATTTCCAACACAGAGAAGATCCCAATGGCTGGCCTCCTAAGCAGACATTGAAAGCAAAACACAGAAAGCCAAAAACTCTAAAATGTTATCTAAGGTCCCATAGCTGGCGGTGGTGTCGATGTGAAAGTGCATGCCTGTAGAATGAGAAAGAGGCAGCGGACGTTTAACTCTGATGGGAGAGAAACCTTGGCTCTCTGACAACCACAAAAGCCAAAGAGATGTAAGCACTAGTCAGGATTTCTGGAATAATTTTGTTTGAACAGATGGATCTAAAGTGGAATCAGTGGTTCTTCAAGTTATGCCAGAAAAAAATAAAATAAAATAAAATACTATGTTTTTTTTGTTGTTGTTTTGTTCTTTAACGATTTTGTAAGACAAAGTATATATTGTGGATTGATTTAAACATTCTGAAGTGGTCAATTATAAGGAAGACTTTGAGTGTCAAAGGAATTTACCAGAAAATTTCAAGCTGACTTGATTTTGTTATTTGTGCCGTGAATGAATCCCCGTCTTCTTTTTGAGTCGGCTTTCTGTGCCCGAGCATAAACGCTGTGTTTTTCTTGATCGCGGGGACATTGTGAATTAGTTTTCATAATGACTAAAACACTAGTTTCTGTCAAAGGGATTGAAAGGACACCATTTGTGAAACTCTGTGCTAACCCTGACCTCATCTTCTCTGTGATATTTAAAATGAAGAATTAATTCCTGTTCGCAGACATATATTTGAACACCACATCATTTTGTCAGGCTTTTATGGAAATCAGTTATATCAAGCTTGAACGTGAATATCATACAAATATTTGTGAGACAGTCTAACTATTAACCCACGATGTGTTAATAATGTTTATAATTTGTACACCATCTTTGCTGGTGTACAAATTTTATTCTTGTACTACTGACTTATTTGTATTCAATACAATATTACTGAACCATGATTACAGTTCTTTTTTTAAAGCTTTTTATTCCCGATAGCAATAACAAAACTAAATGCAATCAAAAACAACCATTAAGCCTCATGAATGATGTATGTGAGAATGTGGCTATTCTTATTTATTATTATTATTATTTTTTTTTTTACCAGTTATTTGTTATTTCTTACATTGTGTGTGAATTGTGAGACAGTTATTTTTTGTTTTTAAGCATATGCAACTGACTGATGGCACTTTTTAAATTGTGTTGTTCTTGTGACAATGACAATAAAGATTTATCTTATCTTATCTATCTTCATGTCAAAAACTAAAAGAAAAAGTATTCGGTTTAAACAGGAAGAGAAAAATAAAATATGGGTTTAATATTTTTTGTTTGGTTGAAATCTTTTCCATGCTACACTAAACACTAAACCTTTCAATTAAAGAGATTAATAAGATTTCTATCCATACAGCTGTCTCAGTGCCTTACAACGATTATACATACTCCTGGAACTTTTCACATTTTGTCTCTTTAAAAACAAAAAAAAACTTTTTTTCCCCCCAAAGTGCTGTATGTACATTTTTACAGTTCTGTTTGATGTTTATCACTTAACCGACATCAGACAACAACAGCTGTCAGAGAAATCATGTGACTTTTGTTGTTACGTTATGGAAAAACCAGTCACAGTGTCTTTACAGTACGATCAAATGCAATTTAAGCAACATTTTCAGTAACTGTTTTGAGAAAATAACACATACTGTACATCTGCTAAATTTCCCTCAATATGAAAACATATCTGAAGATGATAATTGTGTTTACTTTAAATTTAGAGAAATAACTGAGACAAAAATCCAATTATTTGAGGAGCTCTTTCAAAAATATATTACCCAACTTCATTTTGAACAAAATGTTTCTCCATATATATATGTATTTATTTTAACTTACTGCATAGTTACAAGAAAACTGGAGGAATAAAGGCAGGGATATTTCCCAAATAATATGTCAAGGGTGAGCCATTAAACATGAAAAGGCCAAGGGGACTCAGAATTAGCTCCTCTTTTTGTCATCTGGCCTTAAAGGGGTTAGATCACAAGGCCTTTCTGTGTATAGATGGGGAAGTGAGGAGTGTGTTCACCACAACCTCCTGACCCACAGAGTCATTCAAAAAATGAACATTGCAGGTACGAGGTTGTCTGTATGGGCTTTCCTCCCATGTGAGGTGGAAAGTCGGTACAGGTCGTATCAATGTGACTGCCTAATTAGGAATTTCTCATCGTCTAGATCTGATTTTATTTCAGAACGACAAACACACATTTTGGTGTAATGTCCTTCTGTGTTCATCCATAACAAAAAGTCCCCTTGTACTGAGGAAGGAGGCTTAAAAATCACAAATTAGCTCCACTTCTCCAAACTTATGACATCTGTAAAATGAAAGATTCAAATTAAAGCAATTTTCTGTTTTGTAAGAGAAAATGAGTTATCATACTGATTTTTAGAATGAAGGTTTAAACTACATAATATCAATGTGTATATACTGTATGTAGTTGGAAAGCTAGAAATGTGGAAAGGAAACTATATTGCTGCAACTTTTTGAAGACTGTCATGAATAAATGTAGATTTTTCCTTATGTTTGAAGAACTGAAATGTTAATAATGCGTGGGAAACTCAGAACGAGAACAATATTTGTTTTAGATAAAACAAAACCAAACAAAACCCTCTGATCTGTCAGTTAAAGTGTGTGGGGATGCTCTATTTGGACGACATATCCAGGATTACAGCAAGCAGTGAACATTCTTTAAATCTTCCACTCTGCCTGTATCCCAGTAACAATAAAATCTCAACTCCAGCTTAAAGACCAGTGAAGTCTCAGACATCATCCAGCAGTTCGAGCTTCCTTCTCTGTTACTCCTGCTCTGAGCCTTCAGCATCTCCTTGTCAGCTGGTCGGCGGCTTACTTTAAGCATCATTTCAGGCCTACAAAGACCAACCCAGGTCAAAAACTTCTGTGTGTTCTATTGGGATTTTATGTGACAGACCGACACCAAGATAAACTCAGAAAATTGAGGCACTTTTATGCATCTCTCTTGGGTCAGTACTTTGTAGCGCTACTTTTCGCTGCAGCTGAAAGCCTACTCAGAGACGTCAGTCCGCAGCGTGGCCGTCACGGTTTAGAGCCTTTGCCGCAAGTCTTTCCATTCTTATAGGAACAAAAACTAAATGCCATGAGAACCGAAAAACATCTTTAAAAAAGACATGGTCTTTACCAGTGAGCACATCTACAGTCTGAAACGTTGGTTCTTCTTGACAAAAATAATTCAAGCTTAAATTAGATGGATTATGTCTCTACACTGCAACTTCAAGTCCTCCCACAAATGCTCTCTTGGATTTAGGTCTGGACTTATTCTGGGCCATTTTAACACAAAAATATTCTTTTTGTTATTCTATATCTTTTTCCTTTTCCTCCCTGCATTTAGCTCCATCCACATGTGAACAACACCATCAGGCAAGGCGGGTGAAGTGTCTTGCCAGGGACACAAACGACGAGGGCAGGTGGACCGGGAATCGACACCACCATTGCCCCGTATATATAATGCTATGTACACTCATACTGAATAAACAGAAAATAATTTAAATATGCACAGAGACTTCTAGATGTATTGTGGTATTTTAGAGAAAAAAAAGAAACCTGACATCTGCTATGTATCTTGACAAACTCTGCATTTGCTATGGCACAAGTCACTCATGATTGACATCTGCGCTGTTCATGGCAAAGAGTCTGTCATGAGGTGCGGTGTGAGGCAGACGCTTGTAGACCCAGGTAAGATGAGCAATGAAGGTTTAATGTTAAATAATCCAGAAAACACAGTCCAAACACCTGGCAGCACGGCTGAGCGGAAGCCAAGGCTCAACGCCGGTAGCAACAGGTGAACCCAGTGGACATAGCAGCAGAATAACGCTGACAAGGACCCGACAAAGACACAGACACACAGGTGACACTAAATACACAGGAGGGCAATCAGGGAACGAGACACACCTGGGAACTAATCAAGGGGAAGACAGGACAACATGGAAACTCAAAATAAATACATAGAAAAACACAGATCCTGACAGAGTCGTCATAACTAGGCTGTCTTGGTCACAGCTCACACACTTAGTTAACACTGCAGTGATTCAATGAACTCTGGCCTAAGCAGTCATGTTACTGGTGACCTCTGATTTGATGAAACATCAAAAACGAATCAAAGGTTTGAGGTCGCACAAAGAGTGTTACTGAAAATGTTGTCGGCAGTGATAGACGTTGAAACATTTGAGCATGAGTGCTTTCATTTCTTTAAAGGCCAAAGTGCTGCAGTTAGATCATCAAAGCTACTATTGTGTTGTAGTATGAGAGCTTCCTCTCACGGGATATTTGAGGAACCATGTCTGAGCTCAGTTTTCATATTACGTTACTATTGATAGAGGGAGTGTGATGTCTGCTCTATTATGTCACTGCCCTATTTGCCTGTTTCCCTCAAAGCTCTTTTTATGACAGAACCGGTAGAACAAACGGCATTTCTCATAAACGTGATTTGGTGCCGTGTATAAGAAAGTGTTATATGAAGCTGGAAATGTCTGATGATGGTAAATGTTCAACAAATACAGTTCAAAGTGCACTGTCATAAAAAAGGGAGTGGAGTTTCAATGAACAAACAAATAGTCTGGCTGTGACTTATTTGGTTTGGGAAAAGGTGTAAAACCCAAAGCAGCAGACGTCATGGGCACCAATTGTCCAAACAGAAAAAGGTCTAGCTGCCTCTAAAATACAAGAATTGTGCAAATAATAAAAAAATTCAATTCAGTTAAATAAAATAGTTATTCCTGGAAGCTCGATTATAGCAACTGCAACATTGAAAGAAATGCAACACATCAAAAGCAGTGGAGAAAATCAAGCAACTTTGCCACCTTGTTTTATTAAATCATATATGAATAACTTATAGCTTACAAACAATGCACTATTTAATAAGTTAAAAGTGGGACAAACAGTATAAGATGTCCACTAGGATCCTCTTTCCTCAAGTCGTATCATTCATTGCTGCTGTTCCCTCTTTCTGTTTCCCCTCATCCCTTTTCAATCTGTAACAGAAAGACAATAAATTACTCACTCAACTTCAACACACCAAAGTTTCTGCAGAAACTAAAAACAGTGTGAAAACCACACAGGGACACATGTTGGCAGGTACCCAGGTACAAAAAGCAGAAGTAAGCTGTCCTCAGCAGTTTTGAATTACAGCTAATATGAAGATGTGTGCAGTTTTGCTGGGAGGAAGAGAAAGGTGTGACATGCAGAGAAACGGTGATGTCAGAGTGTCTCAGTTTCACAGAGGGGATGGAGGTGGAGGAGGGGGTGAATACGACACTCTCATATGTCACCACTGAGAGGCACTAACCTGACGTGGGTCCATTCGCTCCACTCTGAGTCACAGAGCGCATCCTTCGCTCGGACACACACAACCTTAATCTTTTGCTTCACTTTAAACTGGCAGACATCAGAGGAAGACAATGTCGAGGTCTAGAAAATACACACAAAATAATAAAGGCTATGTATTGTTTCTCTAATCATTTGATCCATTATAAATTTGTTTTTTTTTTTACTCTGCTTTAACTCATCCACTGTAGGAATCATTTCTACCTTGGAATGCTTCAGCTCTGTGCATGGGTTTTCACACTTTCTGCATTGACGGCTGAACTGTGAGATCTGGAACGTCAGAGGGAAGTAGGAGTACGGCGTGTTCCAGGAGCTCGGGTAACTCCACTCTACCAAGGTTTTGTTCACCTTGCTAATCCTCACCTTGTCTGGTTTCACTGACCAGGGGTGGACGCGCAAACAAAAACAATACAAATTCAGAGCATGCAAACACATAGAGATTAGAAATCACATTCATAAAGCAAGGCAAAGCGACAAGCGTCTCACCTATTTCCGACAAGTAAAACCGCTTAGAGTAGCTCTCCAGCAGAAACTGATCGGTCCTAACAAAGACAGTGACCTGGACCTGCCGTCTCTCCTCGGAGTATGGGCAGTGCTGCCAGTCCAGGCAGGAAATACCAGACCCGCTGTCGTCCACAGAGCAGCTGAAGTTGCTCTGAGCTGACGAGCACATCCACTGGTGGCGACTGGGCTCCACAGAGCAGTGGCTGTTCTGGCCCTCAGACATGCTGAAATGGTTACGTGAGTTTGTTCAGACCATGCAGAGAACGTCAAGAACAGGTATTAATAGAACGTCTCACTGTCTACGGTAAGTGAGACAGTGTCAAATCTGAGAGCCAAAGACGGGCCACACCTGCAAGTGATGAGAGCTTACCGTTGAGCTTTGATAAGTGCAGCTTTGCCAACACGATTGCTGTGCCATGTCCAAGAACAGCGAAACTCCCCGTTGTAGTTCTGAGTGGAACACTTCAAATAATCCTCTGATGAAACAAAAAAAGATGACAGGAGATGTTTAGGGCAGTGGTCTCAAACCTCTGTCCTCAAGGGTCGGTGTCTTACAGCTTTTAGATGCCTCTCTACTTCAATATTTGCTTGTTAGAGCTCTAAGGGGCTGTAACAAGTAGTTTATAAGTAGTTTATAAGAAACTACCCCACTGCATGCTAGTGGGGTAGTTTAGCCATTTAGTTGAAGCGTGTAGGACAAGGGACACGTGTAAAAGTTGCAGGACACCATCCCTTGAGGAATGTCATTTGAGACCACTGGTTTAGGGATAGAACTGAGCAAGACAATACCTTGCTGATTTTTGACAAGAATCCTCCTTCTCTTGGTTTCGTTATGCTGGATCAGGACCTCGGTGTAATTTAGGAGAGCTCCATCCGGGCTGTGGCACGTGTAGTTGCCCCCTCCCAAGCTTTCCACTAACCGCACCAGGTACCAGTTTCCTCTCTGCGCCTCCTCTGCTCCATTCTTCTTCCAAATGACGTCCTGGTTGTGGTTGTCGCTCGTCACAACATTCTCTGGCATCTCCAGGCAACTGATCGGCTGTTGTCCCGGATTGCCATCAACTTCCAGCACCAGAACTATGAGGAGGCAATCCCACACATATTCCGAAAAAGAAAAACGTGAGAGATACACTCAGAAAAACAAAATCATACTTGGAAGGAATTGAAGGGGTTTGAGCTTGATCACCCCAAACTATCAACCGGGTTGTAAGAAACTAAAAAAAAACAAATCTGATCTCATACACAAGTGCTACCATACTCAAGGTTAGGTATTTTTAAGGAACATGTTAATGTAAGAAATGGAAGAAAATAAAAATTTTCTGCATGTTGTGAATTAGCTGTAGTTCAGGGTAAGAGAGAATAAGACTAAAAGCACACTAAAGGACAAATGGAGTACGGTTAATGCGTTCTTTTTAATCCTTTTGAGCTTTCCACCCACTGGCAATGTAATCAAATCAAAATCAAATTTTAATGTAACACACTGAAAATTATGACATCCTTTCTGTCGTCTATATAAATAATCATCTAAATGATAGATTTTAAAGAGACAAGAGAGTCAGTCGTCAAAATTGTTATTGTTATGTAATTATGTTTCTAGAAAATTGTGCTTACAATAAAGAATTCATATATTTTTCTAAATATGAACTATACCGTTTGGCTGGAGAGTCCAGTGACTTGTTGGATTTTGGCTACTGACCAGAAAAAATGCACACAGGATGCTGACAACAAACAGCTTCATCTGAATCACAAAAAGGAAGAACAGAGACAACATGAATTTAAAAAAACAAAAACAATTACAAAATCAAAAAAATGCATAGAACACAATGTACCTTCCATAAAATTGATGCCAAGATTTACAATACAAGAATTTAAGTCAATGGACTGATATTTAGTTTTATCTGAAACCACAGTGACTGTTTCTTTACTTTTTATATATTTCTTAAAACATACAAATCCAGATCAATACGTTAAACATAATTCTTGCATGCAGCAGTGATTCATAATTACAAAAAAGTCAGATTTTTTTATTCAGTGTAAGACTATTATTACAGGACAGTCTGAAGTCTACTGACCTTATTTTCAAGCCCCAGGTTTGATGGCTCTCCTGCCTTCCTCTCAGTTTTATAGGGTTTTCTCATTTTCATTTCCCTTTTTGCCAGGAATAGAAAAAGTCCAACATCATTTTCTATGCTTCTGGATTGGACGGAAAAGGATTAGCGCCACTGAAACAAAAATAAAAAATTCAGTGTCCCAGAAAAAAAATAAAAAAATAATTCAGTGACTCAGAAAAAAACAAAGAAACCAGAGTTCTCTTCCGTAGGATTGGGAGGAAAATGATTGATGATTTTGTTACTCACTTCCACTAAAGTGTTTCACAGGGTGACTCTCTAAAGAGCGGTGTTCTCGGATTTTTGCACCCTCCAGTTTCCATGTGACCCGATGGATGATTGCCTACAGCAACTCCACTTGGTGCCGTCCCTCCTTGTTTACTGTCAGGTTGCAAGGACGTTTATTTTTTCTTCCATTTTCATTTTGTTCAAAAATGAAATAAAGAGCCATTTGTTTAGCTCGCAGCCAAACCAATGCAAGTATACCTGAACATATTAATGAACATACCGTATTTTAAACATATCGCGTCCCGTGTCTGTTCAATACGGGATGCAAAATTTAACAGCCAAATACGGGACGATTCCGTATTTTACGGGCAAGCCTAATCAAGCTGGTTGGAAGCAGTGATGGTGAAAAGGCTTATCAGGTGCTGTGAGGAAGTATTTGAGTTATTGTGATCTGTCACTGAAGACTCATTCTGGTTTTGCAACAAATTTATGCATGAGGTGGGAGACATTGTCTAAAAGTGATCAAAGGGGTTGTCCTAGACCAGAGCTGAACTTCCTTTTGGGCTTATCTAACCACTTCCTCCAATCTGCAGATAAACTATAACAGACAACACCATGCAGAAGATGGTTAACCCCGTCACAAAAAGGTCTTCAGGAGCATCTCATGCATGTTAATGCCATGATAATAATCATGAGAGCTGAAGGTGCTGCAAAGCTACGCGTTACTGAACGACTACCCTGTTCTGAAACTGCATCGTGAACAAAGCTGGGCTTTATGAATGTTTGGTCAGAAAAAAAAAAGAAGTCTTTAAAGAAAAAGCAGCATTATGCCGTACGGGTTTCTTTCTTACCAGGAAGGATAGGGAAGTTAGCAATGGGGGAATAAGAATAACGCTGAACTGTCACATTGTCTTGAGCAAAACATTTAAGTTAAACATTTTTCTTTCTCTTCAAAGTTCTTGTTCTTGTAACGGTGAATTCTTTCACGTGACAAAATTTGTTTGTGAGCCAGTAGAGCATAGCCTGGTGGAAAATGCACCAGCTATTCTGCCTCAAGCTATGGGCATAAATCCAAATGTATTCAACTGAAAGGCAGCCCAAGGAAGGTATGCAACTTTAACCGATGATGTTTACTTGTTTCCCCAACTGCAAATACTTAAATATAAGTAAAAGGAATGTTGTGTTAATAATCCAACACAAACCATGGTAAATCTGTGTTTGCAGTCATTCCCATGCTCTTTTTGGTTATTTAGCCTCTCTAGAAGCTTGAAAACAATCACACCCGATCAGTGCACAATCTCCCATTTACCATCTCATCACTTATAAATTCTGCTCAGTAAGTGTTTAGAAGGAGTTAACTTCGGAAGACTAACTAGAGTATAAATCAAGATGCTTTGAAAATTTAGAGACAAAGCACAAAATTTGGGTGTAATAGTAGACAGTGATTTACATTTCAAAAGTTGTGTTAACTATTTTACTAAATCTGATTTTACCATTTGAAAAAAAATATATATAAAAAAACATTTTCTGTCAAAGAATGTCCCTGAAAATCCAATTCATGCATTAGATGCAGGACACCGTTCCTCGAGGTTTGAAGATTTGAAGACCACTGATCTATTCTATCTGTGAAAACCCAAAAATACTAAATATTTCTTTGCACCATGACCAGCGTGAAAAGAGACAGGGATAAAAACGGCCTTATTTGGACCTTAACTGGATTACTCAACACTGATAATAATTTTTTTTTAAAAACAGTTTGTGATTGATTAAGCCTATTTAGAAAAAAACAAAATAGGAGTTGGGGAGGATGGGGGGCCAGAGTCTTCTGTTTTATCCTTCTGAGTCCAATTTAGTTTTTTTTCTTTCATGAGCTGGATGTATTGTTACGCCTCCATTTTTATTAGGTATACCATTGATTGTCTACTTCTGAATGAACTCAGAGCTGTTTATTTGGCCTGTCGTTTGTATTCTGCTCTTTTTTACGCAGTCACCAAAACAATGCTAATCATTTACAGAAATTGTTGCACATTAATATGCTGCATTAACATACGTAAATGACCATTGTTATAGTCAGATTTTCAAGGCTGGAAAACCAACAAAACAACAGCGGCATTTTTTTATTCTGTTTAACAATAACAAATAACAAATGGAAATGGTTTCTCACCGCTGTGGTTAGTAATTGGGTGTTTCATTGTATTTTGAGTCAGATCCTCTTTCGCCCAACTTTCTGATGCCAAAGCTTCATGACATGTTGTGTCCTATAAATGTAGTGAGAAAGAATGTACAAAAATCCATTTTAAATCATTATTTATATTCAAAAGCGCATTTAAAAATACTGTTACAGGACTTAAAATTGCATAATGATAACCTCATCCTGACATGTCATTACAATCCAGCTGTCTGTCAAACTCTGAATAGTCTCAGGAAATTCTCGCACAATGATGCATCTGGTAACAAAAACCCACTGGAAAAGGTTATGACATCACAAAATGGAAATGATGCAAGAGATACATTTAATTATTGAAGAACTAAAAATGAAAACTGTCAGGAAGATGGACTTTCTCTGACAATGTAAAGATTAGCTTGTAAAACAGACAGTAGGTGGATACATATTTTTTTCTATAGCTCAGATTTTACCCCACATTAGAAATACATATTGCCAAATATTTTTGTCACAAAATGTGCAATGAAGACTCCCCCACAGGAATACCTGAATTTTGAGGAAAGACTAAAATTTGAACAAACAGGTACGGAGAATTAAAAATGAAACTATGAACTATATAGAAAAGGAAAACTGGGCAAGTCCACAAACATGAAAAAAATAAATCAATGTGAAAGTAAATGGGCAAAGTCATTACCAAAATTCAACTACACAAACCACCCTTCATCCCCATAAAGACATCATAAAATAATCACAGTGTTTGTTGTCATAAAAACTGGCAGATGACGACGAGAGGGGGAAAAACATTTGTTCTCAGTTTCATGATATACTGATGTGATACACATGATACTTTTGTGGTTAGTTTGGCTTTATGGAATAAAACTGTTCTTCGTTTCCCCTAGCTGCGCTGTGTTCTGAGTGTTGACTGGGCTTTGTGGTTTGCAAACCTTTTGCCGTCATTACGCTCCACTCTTTCCCTGTGTCTGAATGAAAAGCATGGCAAGACCCTGAATATTTCTTCACTACTCAATAGCCACAATATTTATTGGTAGAGTTCAACCTGTGAGTAATTTAATGTCAGTATAAATACAGTTGTTATGTGAATACAGCAGGCAGGTCAGCAATAAAGCTGAGGAGGAATTTAAAAGAGAGTTTATAGAACAGTATCCCATGACTGCTGAATGAAAACCATCAAGAAAAACTCCAATTTGGAAATTTTCTGAAAACCCAGAATCCTTTTTCTTACACATCTCACTAATACTGTGCTTAGTGTTGGGCTATCACATAAAATCACAATACATTGAATATATGGCTGTAATGTCAGAAAATGTACAAAAAAGAAAAAAAAGTTTAAGTTCTGTGAATATTCTTACAAAGCCCTGCATAAATAATGTAATATCCAATCGAACACATATTGTTACATGAATTTGACTACCATTGATTAATGATTATTGTAAAGTTGCAAAGTTACTAGTCAGAGAACTTTGGCTAATTGTGTCTAAAATCAGTCTTCAGTGGCCTGTCTTCATTCGACCTCTGATATCGACAGATGTGACAGGAGGATGAATGCAACTAAATACAGAGTCAAATTAGGACAAATTATTATTATTTTTATTTTTTATTTATGTCACACAATTTGATCCTGCAATTTTCTGAGGTTAAAAGACCCAGGAACATTTCAGAGGTTGATCTACCAGCAGGACAGCTACACTAAATGTAGAGCCAGAGCTGCAATTGAAATATTCTCCATCTAGCGTGATAGAGAATATAATGGAAATGTTTTACAAAAGAAAATTAATAAAAGATTTCAGAATTGAAAAGTTGAGACACATACCATATTTAAACATTTTTTTTGTTCATAAATAAAAACAATGTAAAATTTTATTTGGCTTGTATACAACCTAACACAACACGGTTTTTGATTGTTATGATGACAAATTAGCCTTTCTGTAGCGTTCTAGGCTTACCACCAGAGGGCCTCAGATGGCAACAAATCTTTTACATAAGATTAACAGCTTCCTTTTGAGATGGAAAGCCACTTAGTCATTTGAAGCCATATTCATCAGAGCTCCTAATTAAGTGTTTGTAGTTGGGCTAGTTATGCCATCAGAACAGTTCAAGTAATAATATTAAATCACTCTTGCTGCTGCACAAGAGCCCTCCCCGTCAGCATAAGTTAAAATTTAATTGAGCGGGCCTGGTGTTCTTTCTCAAGTGTCATAACTCACTGTTATGCAGCTGTTAGGAATTGCACAGCTGGATGAGAGTCTGTGTACAGACTTGTGATCTGTGTCTGTGAACTGGAATGCCTCCCACATGCCCTCGAACCACAACAACTGGAATGAAATCAGTGAAGTGATCTCATTTTATGGACTGGAAGGTAGAAAAACAAAGGGAAATGAGAATGCTGTG
The DNA here is from genome assembly GCF_003331165.1 of Xiphophorus hellerii. Taxonomy (NCBI): domain Eukaryota; kingdom Metazoa; phylum Chordata; class Actinopteri; order Cyprinodontiformes; family Poeciliidae; genus Xiphophorus; species Xiphophorus hellerii. The sequence goes on from NC_045694.1 coordinate 22,949,099, forward strand.
GTGATGTAATGTTTCAAGGAGCGCGCACACACACACACACCCCACACGCGCCCACATGTGCTAGAGGGATACATGTGTGACACATACAGGAGTGGACAGAAGAAAGTCGCATGTGCGTAAGTGTTAAAATTGGCCACTTGCACTCTGGTTTTGATGACTCTCTTTGAAAATTTCAGATGTCAGATTTGTAGTCCAGTAACCCACAGAACTTCACTGAGATCCATTTGCTTCGTGAGCCTTTTTGACATTTTCATTCAGGTTTTTACGCTGCCCACACTGCAGTTCTTTAGTGGATGTTCTCTTAAACCAGCTTGTCAGTTTAGGTGGGCAGACATGTTTGGTTGTAACGTGACAAAAAATCTTTAACAAGGCCCTGCATATGGAAATAATGTGTAGAGAAGAACCTAAGATTATACTCTTCTTGTTTAAAGGAGGTGTTTTATGTAAAGTCAACTTTGAAGAGCTTTATGTCATATTAGACGTTATTCCCTCATCACAAACATACCTGGAGTGTTGCTTTGATTCCTTGAGAAATCCTTGCATGTCCTATGACAGCCATTTAGGGGTGCCTAAACGCTCGCTCTCACAAAGCAGAAAGCTCCTCCATGGTACTGTGGATGCTGAGGTTTGCGTTGGGGACGTCTGTGCTTGCTGCAACATGTTTGGCTTCGAGATCGTATTTTAGGCTTGAATAGCTTCAAAGATAGGCCAACTGCTCACTGCACAACAATAGTCTTTTCCAGCATCACATCAGATTTTCTTTTTGGCCTTAAAGGCCAATTGTATCGTTTTCTTTGTTGTTTTTTTGTTTATTTTAACAAAAATTTACCACTGTAATTAACTAATTTACCACCTCTGTAATATTTACACTAGTTAAATTTTCCATTGTCATGGAATAAACACAGTTTGCATCGAAAAATTTCTGATCCTTGACACAATTCTTTGCAAGAATGAAAACATGACGGAGGCTATGTAGAAAGATAACAAATGGCACAGACAAAAAAGCACAATACAATGATGGTTTGAAGGGAATGCTTGTTTTGTTTCATATTTAATTTCTTTTTAGCTCAGTTAGAACCTTTTCCAAATGAAAATGTGTCACTCTGACCATGAGTGCCACTGTTTAGGCCTGTGAGTCACAACTGCTTTGAAAACGTGGAGCTTGAGTTGACTGCTGAATGAAAACCATCAAGAAAAACTCCAATTTGGAAATTTTCTGAAAACCCAGAATCCTTTTTCTTACACATCTCACTAATACTGTGCTTAGTGTTGGGCTATCACATAAAATCACAACACATTGAATATATGGCTGTAATGTAAGAAAATGTACAAAAAAGAAAAAAAAGTTTAAGTTCTATGAATACTCTTTCAAAGCCCTGCATAAATAATGTAATATCCAATCGAACACATATTGTTACATGAATTTGACTACCATTGATTAATAATTATTGTAAATTTGCAAAGTTACTAGTCAGAGAACTTTGGTTAATTGTGTCTAAAATCAGTCTTCAGGGCCCTGTGTCTTGCATATTTTATCTATTTCCCTGGTTCAACACAGTAAAATCCAATGACGGCTCATGAGCAGACCTGTGCAGAACCTTGACATGCTGAGGAGATAGTTGGACCTTTTCAGTCAGCTGTGTTGAAGCAGAGACGCATCTAAAAATGGCAGAACAGGGCGGCCCTCTAGGGCCGGGGCTGGACTTCCCTGACTTAGGCGAAGTAGATGCCAAACTCTTTCACATTTGAGGAGTTCATTGAGTTGAGCAAGTATTTAAACAAGACTTACTGCGGATGAGAATTTTAAAAATGAATTTTGTTTCTCCCAGAAACACGGTCCCTATCGGCCCCTCACAGTGGGAATGCAGGCAGGTGTCATGCAGTTTATCATCCTTGCTCAGAAAAACGGGGTCAGTGAGGCGTAGCCTGCTGGAGAGAAAGGGTAGATACAAAAAGTTTTCCCTGGAGTTGTATCGCATTTCTCCAGGCTGCCTATAAAGTTTTTCCTCAGACAAATCACTTTAAGTTTCTGGCATTTCTCGTTCAGCCAAATAAATTTTGTTAGAGCAGGAGGTAAGAATAAAACCTGCCTGGCGACTTAAATTTATCAAGAGGTCTTTTTCTACAGCAGGAACGAGAATGAAGGGACAATCAACTAAATGTTTGGGATACTCCTCTTCTAAACGGCATTATTTCCAGAAAACTTTATAGTTTCACATCCAGTTTTAAGCTATAATGAATATACAACATTGCCAAAGATGTCAGTCAACTCCTTGTAACTAAATTGTGTTGTTCAGTTTAGTTCAGTTAAATTCAATTCAAAAATACAAGTTAATTGGTGTTGCTACTCATTATCCAAGTACATTCAAAGAGTTGTTGTGGATGCTGACACTATAGGCAGGCGTTGGAGTCAGGGAATTGAACTTTCTACTTTTGGACCGATGGAAGACATGGCTTGAACTTCCTCCTCCCCGCCTGGTCTTTGGTCCTGCTCCGCATCCAAGAAGCATCATTTTCAACTTTTCTGGGACTTGGGGTTACAGTTCAGGTATTATTTGTGCTTTTAAAATGCTAATCAGCTACTTCAAGTTATTTAAACAGTGCCTTTTTGCCATCATTACACACCATAAGAACTGTAAAAAAAAAAATCTAAGCTACATTTCCGGCTGTCGAGCATCCAAAACCAGAGGGAATAGTTGACTAAACATGCAACGTCCCAATAAAAAAGTCTAGAACAGATCAGAACTAAACTCAGAGCTGCTCCGACCTTCTGCCACCACAAGCGTCACAATCCTAAAATCTCTAGAAAGGAAGATGAAAGTTGAATATTTCAATTTGCTTTGTTTTACAGTTGCTTAAACAAGTTTTCATATCCTTTGAACTTTTTAAAGTTTTCTCTTGAACAGCCTTTAACTTCAGTGTATCCTACCGGGGTTTTATATGAAGGCAGAACATAGACTACAAAAATCATTTCTTCTCTTTTCTCCATTTCGACACAGTACAATAAGTAACTTCAATACTTTTCCAAGGCAAATTCGGTACAGATAATTGTCCAAGTGCTGTAAAACTCATTCAAATATTGCAAGCCTTTTTTTTCCAGTGAAAGAGTAACGTTTCTTTTTCCTTTTCTTTTTGCTCTGCTTTTATAAACACATTACATGAAGCTTTTACCATTTCCCCCTGAATCTGTGGGTGGTACAGAAGGAAAGACATGAGAGCTGGTTAATGCACAAGATGTTGTTGCTTCTGTCTGACAACTTTATCAGTCTGTCTCATGAGGTCCCATGAGGTCAGTGACGTCGTTGCCTCAGTTTGTGTGTGCGCATAAAGTGCCAACATTTACGGCAAATGAGGACAAATAGGCTAAGTGACTCGCTGATTACGTCCCGATAAGGGTTCTTTTTCAAGCACCCGCCTGTGGCAGAAACTTCATGCATCCAAATGGATGTACTGGTTTTGCTCTGAACAATTGAACCTTCGGTCTTGCCGTTATCTCTAAAACACTAGGCACGGCGCTAAACCTTGCATGGATTTCGGTTTTCCTGTCTTCACTATCCCCTCATCCTACAGGAACTGCGCTTTGGTCACAGCGGATAAATATCTGAACTTCTTTTCGGGAGGGTTTTACTGATGTGCCTAAGAGCCTCTTGAGTGGGAAGTGTAAACTGTGGGACAAGATGGCCCAATCCATCCGTGTGCAAGTAGCCCACAGCACATGACAACCATACCATAGCAACCTCAGACATTTTCAGTGCATGCATGGGTGGGATTATGAAAGGATGACAAAAAGTACATGGAGGTCCTGTCAGCTCTGTGAAGGTGGCTGTCTTTTTTTTAATAGAAAACTTTAAGCAAGACAAATGTTGCAGCATGTTTGTTTTCAGTTTTTGCATCTCATTTGTACAAAAAGTGCAATGAATTAGTGGTTAAATGTGAAGATAATTTGTCTCTAAATATGCATTAAGTTGTTTTGTCTTCAAATTGTTTTTGCTAAGTAATTGTTCAATAGGTAAGTTTGCATTAATTTTACCTTAGTTTGACTCCAACTCAAATTTTAGGCCTCGAGGGCTAGTGTCCTACATCTCTGTCCAGCTGATGGCGGTAATACACAAAGTTTGTAAACTGCCAGAAAACGCTACAGAAGAAGAAGAAGAAGAAGAAGAAGAAGAGGATCTCTGGTGTAAAGTATTTATTTTCTTTGAGCTTTTCTTCCACACTTTGTCAAGTTTTTCTTTTACTGTAAACAAACCAAAACAAATGCTTAGCAGGTTTCTGGTGTATGTCTCTACCAACATTGCACATCTAGAGACTGTTATTTTTGCTCATTCCTTTTGGCAAAACAACTCAAGCTCACTTAAACAAGTTGGAGAGCAAACAAACAATTCCTTCACAGATGAGTTGAATCTATATAGAGACACAATTGAACACAGGTGGGATCTATTTGATAGTTGGAGGACTTCTGAAGGTAGTTTATTTTATTATAAGTAAAGTGAAGAGGAATTCATACAGATGCATGCCACAGATCTGAGATTTTATCTGCAAAAAAAAAAAAATTATCATGAATACGTTTGCTTTTCCAAGGCACTGTACATGCAAGTGGTTAGGTTGGGAAGATCATTTACTTATTTATTTTTTTATTTTCTTTTGCCGTTTAGACCTTATAAGACATGTTTTTCATGTGGACAGTGTCCAAGGATTTTGGAGCGAGTACGTTAACAGGCACAAGCTGAGGCAGATCTCAATGAACTTCTGGATGTTATTCCTGTCAGTCAGACTTGTTGAGTGATGCTGACCAGCATGGTTGCATTTCTGCGGAGGCACGGTTTGTTAAAGAATGATTGACGGAATCGTAAAAGGACTCTATATGCATTACTCAGTAGTTTGCATATTTCATCCAGCCTAGTGATCCTTATCTCCGATGCATCCGATGTAATCTTGGATCAAAGACAGCTGCGTAATTAGCGCCGGCGTGCACGGCTGCAATCAGTGTAATGGACTACCTTGGTGTGGATGACAGTATTATCTCATCCGAAACGGCTGATATGTGAAGAAGCAGACGTGTGATGCAGTGCCAGTGGTATGTCAAATGTTCAGCAAGGCTCATTTAAAGTCACACTCATTCCACAGCATTGTACTTTCTTTCTTCAGCCGCAGCTTGAGTGGACAGACGGAAAACAGAGGCGTGTTGGTGGATGGTGCCTGAAATGCCAGGCTGCTTTCCAGGAAAAGAAAATGCCAGTACATCGGTGACTAATGCCACCAGGAAATATCAAATGCACAGCTTCTTGTACGGATTTGTCCTGCCTACTGTTGAAAGTGTTATCTTAAACTAAAACATGTTTAGTTTTGCATGTCGAAACTAAACCCAAAGGGCAGATGAGGTTCTCCATGCAAATCTTTTTGAAACAGCTAGATTACTGTTGTAAGAAGACCTGCTAGAATGGAGTCTTTCCTCTCCACTGTCTCCTCATATTTGCTCAGGAGAATCATTTAAATCTCAGTGACTCTTACAAAAAGGGAAGACGTGATAAACTGAATTGCATTTTGTTGTATTACAATAATTAAGACTGAATTTGACTTAATGTAATTGGATCTCAACCGAACTATGTGATTTGAATGACCTGGACGGATTCAAACTGAATTTGTACTTCTTTTGTTTTCTTGCCAGGTGTCTTAAAATTATATTTTTAAATGTCACTGCATAGATAAACTAGACTGAACTGAAAAATTTAATTATGGTTATCACTACTTCCTTTCAGGCAAGTGGTTCAAATTTAATCTGTTGTGTCTTTTTACCTTTTAATAAAGATTTTGCTTGTTCTTTATGTGCATGCGTTGGTTTTCTACATTTTCCTCTATTTTTTCCATATCAAAAAAATGTGTATGTTGTCAATTGACAGTTTGAAATATTTTAATTCAGTTTGAGCGAGTGTTAGTGTCGCTTTCCAGTGGATTTGTAATATACTCAGGGTGAATTAGGCAGGTGCCGAAAATGTTAATGAATAAAGTTTTCAAATAAGAAATCCAACAAAAGTTTATCCAAATGCACAATTATACACGATAGAAAACAAACCCAAACAAGTAAACCTCTCAAGTGTAATCAAGAATGTTATCTTTGGCTCAGTGTAAATGAGTGTTGAGCATTTTGACACTATCCTGTGCAGAAGCTGGTTGTAAGGTCAGTTTATGTAATCTCATGTTTTAGGCCTTTACACAGAAGTTCTCTGCAGACTAAACAGATGATTGTTTGTCACATGGACAAGTGGCACATTGTTCACCGAGAAACACACGGACACACACGCACACACACACCCATAATGTGTCTTTCTATCTTCACAAGGACTTTGCACTGACTTCCATTCATTTTTCATTTGTTTCTATAGCCTAGCCATTACCCTTACTTTTAAACCCAACTATTGCTAGTATGTGCTTAACCCTAAAACCTTACCTAAACTCAATTCGCCCTCTAGACCTAAACCTAACCCACAACACAAAAACTGCACTTCTTCTGATGGGAAGGAGCAGTGGCTCTTCACAACATCAAGTATTTGTGGGAATAAAATGGGCCTTACAAAGTGATAAATGCTAAAACACACACACTCACACACAAACTTATGCAATAAGTTTTCCATGAAAAACATGTTGATGTCAAATGATACCAAATACAAACAATGTTCTCATGGCCTTAACTCTTGCAGGGTCTGGTGAACATATTTTCTTGTCTTACATAAGTTTATTTGCTGATTCAGCTAATTTCCATCTTAATATTTGTTTTCTCTGACCCTTGATAAATATATATATATATATATATATTTTCTGTTTACTCACCACTAGGCTGGGCAGTGAATTGACTCTGCAATATCCTGTAAAGTTCTGAGCACAGCGTATGATTAAATTAATTGGTCGGTGACTATATGCGCACATATAGATGTTTTAAGAATTCAGTCTATTATTTAATCGGTAACAGCTCCATCTGAGCTCACCTCACTCACCTCGCTCAGATTTATTATTTGTTTTTGTTTCCTGGCCCAAGATCTACATTTTGGCTCTCCTAGCACTGTTATTTTCAGAACACACATTCTCCAGGCAGGTGTTGCCCTCAAACGTTCCGTCAGAGCCGGACGAGTGTGTACTCTGGCTTCGTGACAGCACATGAGGTATTTTATAGAATGCTTTTCTTTGCAAAGACTGAATCGGGTTCAAACATTTTACAAGGAGCAGAAAGAAGAAGAAGAAGAAGATGAAGAAGAAAGAAACCTGTTTCAAATAAATATTATTTGAGCCAATTTATTTGTCATTGTCAGAAAATAAATCTAAAGGGTTAGTAAAGGGCACTGCTGCGGCCTCGTAAGGGTTGGTCATAGGTTGGAAAAATGTCAGGGTTGATGATAGCTATCTAAGTGAATGCTGGGATTCTAATCTTATCAGTGGTCACGCTATTACAGTTAATTACTAATCAAATTACGATTAATTTGATCAGTTTTTATTTTTTTTTATGTGCCCAATGTTTTGAGGGTTCAGGCCCCAAAGATATACTGAGCTTTTGTTTTAAGTCAATTTGATACTGATTAATTCTTCAGAACGTCTTCCAGACGCTCTGCATTGATATTTCTGTACGATGTGCGAACAACTCCGCCTGAATTCAATCAAAAATAAATTCAAAATAAATAGGCAATATTATCTTGAAGCAATTCCAGTTGTGTTTATTTAAACAAGCATTCATTGGTTAGTCAGTTCACATTTAGCAGTTCTAAAGCATAATTATGTCAACCACAATTAAAATAATAATAAAAAAACCTTTCAAATCAAACCCCATGTTATTACATTAGTATAGACTGTGGACTACGTTTTACCCAAAAGTTTTATTTAAAAAAAAACTAACTTTGCAAACTGGTGTTTTTGCAAGGTGTCTTGTGGCTGTGCTTCTGGAGGGACCACCAGGAGACCGCCGTCCTGTTGCCTACATCGGCCATAAGTTGTTACCAAGGGAGGGGTAAATGTGGAAAAGGAAGCCTTGGCTTTTAAATGGATCCTTGACTCATTCATGGACCACTTGTTTGGGAAAGAGTTCCTCCTTCAAACTGACCACAAAGCCCTCCAGTGGCTGGAAAGAATGACAGACACTGACGGGAGAATCACCAGATGCCGTCTTGCTGTGCAGCAATACCAGTTCAAGGCTCATTACAGTCCTGTTTCCAATTACTAATTACCTCTCTCCCTCCCAAAGTGCGCAGCATGCACTGTGTGCTTTGACTGCAGATTTGCTAAAGCGAAATATAGCATTTCTCAACATGGGAATTTTGTCATATCATTTATTTTACACAGCTACTCCAGGGTAAGTGTAAGTGCAAAAGGCGTCTTAATCAAACTGATGCTTTTTTCCACTTACGCTGTCTGCCTTATTTGTCTTTACAAAATACATCTTTAGATTAATTAAATCAATGTGTTATTTTTGTGATCAAAAATATTACTTTCTTATGATTTAATATAGATCAAGTTATGGCAATCTTATTCATTCACTGAATAGGCGATAATAGGTTAGTTAATTAATAATATGGCTCTGCCCACCCTGGACAATGTGATCTTTGGTGGTATATTGGGTGATTTTTGCTGCTATAGCAACTGCTGAGAGAAATAAAAGATAATGGTGTCCGTAAAATTGGTGCTTCAAAAACAAAGAAAGGAAAATAAACAGATTTTAAAGTCCCAAACCACATGCTTTTTGTATTTAGTATTTGTCATGTTTTCCCCGTTTTTCCAAATTCTAGAAGAAATAAGGTGTTGCACAAACAAATCCTAGGGTTCCATTTTCAAAATTGCCTCGGTGATTATACAGGCGGTTAGATAAATTACCGGTCTATCATGACACAGAGTGTTCCTTTTGAATGAAACCTTGCAAGAAAAACAAAAAAACAAAAAACAAAACCTGCCTCCCCGGAACATTCTACCTATTTTGAGTTTTCTCAACTTCTCCCGGATGCAGTTTTGTCTTTGCTGAATCTTCCCATTTATATGCAGGTGGGTGAACAGCTGGATGTCGGTCAATTATCCTTCTGATTCCTATTTCATAAACAATACGTCAGAGATGATGGTGGAGATGGGGAGCAATCATATTTTATAATTAAATTCCCCCTCTACTGGAACACAAAGCTAATATTAGAGACTCTGCTAATGCATCTTTCTGTTAAATTTTGAATTAAGAATCTTCATTATTCATCACCTGCAATCTTGGCACAAAACCTGTGTGGGGAAAAAACCAAACCTATCATGTTCTGCTTAATAGGAGCCATTTGTCTTAAGTGAAGTGGACTTAATGCCCCTTTTTGAGTACAGAAGAATAAAAGTGTAACTAAATTAGCTTGAAACACTTACAAATTCTTCATAAAGGTCTGTGAGTGATGAAAAGAACATTGAAGAAATGTCTAATATTAAAGCAATTAGTCAAAAAAGATGTCAGCTTTGATTTTGCTAATGGTGCATGCATAAATAGGTTCAGGCTAAAAGAGAACCCACCTCACTTTTAAAGGTTCAACTAAGAACAGGAGAAATGCTATGCAAAATTGTGGGAGGTTTAGACACATTTTAAGAGATGCATTCACAAAGACAGAAAGCCCTGCAGGCTAAAGTAGATGTCAAAGTTAGCTTTTGTTTTTGTTTGATTTGTGCAGGTGAGTGATGTTCTGTCAGCAGAACTTGCATTCGCAGCCTGAACAGCCCAAAAACATGTCCAACTCACTCTCAACTAGCCAAGTATGCACGGCACTTGGAAGTACTTTCTGGTTGTCACTGAACATTTGAATGTAGGCACTATGATCCACCCATAAAACTTAACATACTTAACAACATTTTGCTACAGTACACTTCCTCTTTCAGATTTCTTCTGGTAGATGGAAGGAGTTTGCCTCGTAATCGGTGGGTTGCCAGTTTGATCCTTGCTCCCTTTGTTGTGTCCTTGGGCAAAGCACTTCACCCGCCTCGCTTGTTGGTGGTGGGTCTGGTGGCGCCGGGTCATGGAAGCCTCTCCTCTGTTGTTGTGTCTCAGGGAGGCCGTGGATGCAGTCCAGTAGCTCTCCACCATCAGTGTGTGAGAATTCCTGAATGTAATGGGAAGTGCTCTGGACTTGATTAAAGTTCTGTGCAAGCGCAGGCTATTTACCATGTCTCCAGCAGGAATATCCCCTCAGAACCTGTTCTAAAAATGAACATTTCAAAATACTGTGTTGGAGCAAGGGAAGAAAAGAGCAAGGGAGAATGTTAATTGTGTCTTTTAAAAGATAATTATTGCATCATTTTCTACTAAAGCATGTGCTAAAATTATTATAAGACACACAAGTAAATTAGATTGTTGCTCAACACATCTACATGTCAATAGTCTGGCATTACTCCAGATCTCTGTTTTAACAAACTCTTCTTACAGATCTAAAGTTGTCAACTTGACAAAACATCATAGGAATGAAAGGCAGCAAAAGGTGAATCCTGCTTTAAACATGGAGTTTGTGGACGAAACTCTGACTTTCACGAATCTCCATGAAATAGAATTACTTAAACAAATCACATGCAGTACAACGCTGACTCTCCGTCACCTTTCACACATGATGGAAGTCCCCTACTAAACACATCAAGATGTTAGCATGCTGTCCTTGCCAATCCACTGCCATCAGAGAGGAAATGACTACAATTCCCATAGGCATCGCCGATCTGACCCACATTTCTCATGATGCATGCTTCTCAACTGTCCTGTGTTAGAACAATTTTATGTTTTATGTTTTATGAAAACATTAAGTTGAGTTCTTCTTAGCAGAACCATCTATACCTTCTGCGTGCACATTCCAGCCGAATGTCTGCTCCAAGGGATTGAATGCTCCTTGTGACTATATTGTGACTCAGTCACAATGTAAGCCAGTGTTACAAAACAAGGGTACTCTGTCTTCCAGCTTTAGTTTAAAATTGTATATCCTGATTGGAAGATATCAAGTGTCTAATAGAATGGCATTGGAAGGTGGCAATTTCAATTTCTTTATTTATCTGAAATTGTGAATTTCCTTCAACATCTTCTTTTTTCAATGAGAAGAAAAAAAGTCCCATAAACATTGTGGAAAATACCTTAGTGACTGGTGTACAAATTTCAAAACAACGGCACACCCAGCAGAAGAGAGGAATGGAATGGAGTCGAGCCACTTTTCGACATTATTAGACCAACTGATGTGAAAAGAGCTGTTACTCATGCTTGGAAGAAGTGCTGTGATCTGTGGCATTTGAACAAAAGAATGTCACGGATGTCTTGTTGTGACCTCAAGCGACAGTTTCCCCCTGTGAAAAAGACCTCACGCATCCTGTCAGAACTGACTTCTGCTTTACAGCAGAAAAAAAAGCCAAACTATCTTTATATTCCGTACAATAAATTAATAGTTTGATTTTATGAGCAGACAGCAGAAACAAAGACAATTGTTCAGTCCAAAAATAGTCTTGTGTAGAGCATTGATGGGAAATAATAAGCGTTAACACCAAACTGTGCATACTCTGCATTAGTTTGATTCTGGAAACAGATGTCTCTGTAAACTTCTACAAATGACATTTGTGATCTACAAACTATGTAAGCATTTAGAGGAATCGCATAAGCACATTCCTCCTGAAGTGGAAAATACCACTAAAATTTGCAAGATCTGTTGTAACCTGGAGAAAAAGCGAAATACATCATTAACACGTCATGAAAGAGCAATTTTCATGGGCCAGGCATTCAAGGGTAAACAGCGATGTCGGAAATCAGTAGAGGTAAATTTTTTAGGTCATGTCACAAGACAAACCACAAACATAAGTGGTAAGCTTTCCACTTACGCTGCAGTTCAGTCCAGTTTCGGAACTCTTAATCTGCATTTTAAATTCATATGTGTGCAACATAAATTGCATTCAATGAATTAAGGCACCGCAACGCAGATCTGCGTGCCAACTTTGCAGAAAATGGCACGAAAATGGTTGCAGGTTTTGTTTATCGTGAGAACATTTTTTGCATGGCAGCAGCTTATTTGCATGCCAATTTGAGTCAGTATCGAGGTCAACTCTGTGGCAGATGGGGGTTTATATCGTGGTTCGATCTTTGGTGAACAGCACAAGGAAGAACACTCTGCTCTCGTGTTGTATTTCCTGTTTCAGAGACAGAACTCTAATACAAATATCTGAATTTTATAAATATGTTGCAATGATTCGTTTGCATGTCGTCTACAGGAAAATGACACAGCAGGATTGGATTGCTATTAAGTCAAATGTTTTGGGAACCTCTGACAGATTCAGTCTACCCAACCAATTGGACACAGTAGCTGCAGGTTTTGTAGCACCATTATAGATTTGGATATTTGGTTCGAATATCCAAATGCCATAAATGCTTACACTTTCTCTTTGTTTCATTTTTACAGAACTGCCACGCTTTCACTTTTTAAAGAGAACCAAACTTCCTTGAGCAGGTGCAGGTCTAGATGCCTTAAGCAGCTTAATAATAAGAGATTATTATTAACATTTCACAAGTTTGTATTTTTTGGTAAAGTTGCTGAAGCCACAAATTAGGTTTCAAACCACTGTTCTGGAGGACCTTATGACTTCAAAAATAGCTGAGAAGTTGAGAAATTTAAAGGTGACACACTGCAATGAAACTTTATCTGTGTGTACAAACAGTAAACAATACTAAAATAAGCACAATGATAATCACATTCACTCACTCAAGAAAAGGCAACAAGGTTTCATTTCATTTAGAGTCCCTGCTTGCTCAGCTTGCTTGGTTTTTTGTATTCTTATTTACCCAGGAAACCCGTCATGTTTTAGATTCCATTTCCACAGCTCAAAACAGAGAGCTATAATTTACATCAGTGTGCGAAACAAAAATGTTTGCACTTTGTCCCATGAAGCTTTCGATAAAAGCCAGTTATGTTGTCTTAGAGATTATAATCATATTGTAGCAAGACACTATGCTAACATTTTTGCATTGGTTGCAGTGGTGCATCTAACGTTTTGTCTTTACTGTACCCAAAATTTTGACCACAGTGGTCTCTTTTTTTTATCAGTGTCTATACTGGCATGTAAGTAAATAATCTAATAAACATAAATGTACTTATTTGAAGCAGAATTGTAGAAGATGTGGTAACTTACTGAGAAAAAGTGGTTTAAAGTGCTTTACTGAGCGGAAATTCAAACTTATCTCAAGATCAATGATATGCAAGATCGCAAATGTTTTAACAGATTGTGAATATCTCCAACTAAGAATTTCATTATGTTGAAGACAATTTGCTTATGAATTATGGTAGACCTGAACTTACAATATTGCAGGGAATGTTAAAACAGATTATCTTGATGATCTGCTCCTGCCTGTCACTGAATGGGAGCAGCAATGGGAGACACTTGGAAAGTACATTTATTGCATTTCAATTCAAAATGTACTAGAACCTGGTTATATCAAACTGCGTCTTAGCTTGGGAAACTGGTCAGGCCTCTGTCTGTGAATTATAAACATATTCCTCCTTTTAGCTTCAGCAGGCTCCGTCTCGGAGTCGATCGTATGAGGCTCATTATCTGATGCCGTCTTTGGACCAAAACTTGGCCTAAACTGGGAGGCTGACGCCTCAGTTTCAGAGTATTGGGAGTGATTTATGAATGAACACCTTCATGTTTTTCTATGAAAAGGGGGTTTTCTGCAGAAAGCATATGTACACAATCTGAACATTTTGATGAGAGGTGTTGCTCTTTACAGCTAATTTCATGGAAAACTCTGATCATAATCTCCCATGGAGCAGCAAATCAGTGTGACTGACCTGCCCAGGTTAAAAGACAAATCTGTGTGGCATCAAAACCTCTGGTTGTAAGACCACCATTAGCGATTAGCGATCAGAGAATTTATTTCCTGCTCTTTCCGCTGTTCAGTTTACTTGCTTTCATCTCTTATTTCCAAGATTGTTCCGCTAATTTGTGTGCATCCTGCCTCTCTTTATCATGCAAGTCATTTTATTTTATTTTATCCTGAGCATTTTCAGTTTTTCATTTTCTGTTCTCTTGAAGTGACTCAGATGTTTTCATTATAAATGTCTCAGTTTCTTTCTCTGCAAAGAGTGGCACGACTCCAAAGTAAACCAAAAATCTTTAAGTGCATTTTCATTACGCCGGGAACCGTGGAGCCTTTCAGAGCTTTGACGTGGACTGACAATTGAGGTCACATTGATCATCCCGATAAAACATAACAGGAGCTACAGGGAAGAGCTGCCAGTTGTTTCCAAACGCCGTGTCTCTTCATTGGTCCATTGGAATAAAACATCCATCTGTTTCTCATGTTGTTCTCCCAAGCTTTCGCCTCGGTTGTGGCATGCACGCTTTTACAGCTACCATGCTCAACTGAGTCCGAACGACTCTACAAAAACAAAACAAAAAGCACATATTTTGTTAATAAAAAAATAAAAAAAATAAATGTTTGATTTCATGGTTTTTTTTTTGTTTTTTTTTTTTTGGTACCCCCAGGCCTGAAAAGATTCTCTTTTTCTGTTTATATATGTCATGAGTTACGGTGCGGTGTTGGTGGTGAGGCAGACGCAGCGGACCCAGGTATGATGAATGATGAATTTTAATAATAAATAAGTCTAACAACGAGCAGCAGGCACATGGACAAACTGACGACAACAAGGCTAGACATTGACGAGGACCCGACGAGGAACAAGGAACACAGGTGGAGTTAAATACACAGGAGGGTAATCACAGAACGAGACACACCTGGGAATAATCAAGGGGAGGACAGGACAACGAAGAGACTCAAGGACACAAAAAACTCTAAATGAACACAGAAAACACAGATCCTGACAGTACCCCCCCCTCAAGGGCGGCTACCAGACGCCCACAAAACAAAAACCCAACAAGGGTGGGCGGAGGGGCGCTGGACGGGGGGCCAGAGTCCAGAAAAAACAAAAAACAACCCACCATTGCGGGCGGAAACACAGGGAGGGCCAAGAGTCCAAAAACAACAAAAAACTACCCACAGGGTGGGCGGAGGCAAAGGAGGCGGGAACCACGGAGGTGGTCTGGCGGTCGTCCGCGGCGGCGGGAACCACGGAGGCGGTCCGGCGGCCGTCCGCGGCGCTGGAGGCGGGAACCACGGAGGCGGTCCGGCGGCCGTCCGCGGCGCTGGAGGCGGGAACCACGGAGGCGGTCCGGCGGCCGTCCGCGGCGCTGGAGGCGGGAACCACGGAGGCGGGAACCACGGAGGCGGTCCGGCGGCCGTCCGCGGCGCTGGAGGCGGGAACCCCGGAGGCGGGAACCACGGAGGCGGTCCGGCGGCCGTCCGCGGCGCTGGAGGTGGCGATGAGTCCCGGGGGCCGCCCACAGACGGCGACGACGAGCCCCCCGAGGCAGGGTCTCTGGTGGAGCACAGGGGGTCTCGGTCGGAACGCTGGGGGTCTCGGTCTCGGGTGGAACGCAGGGAGTCTCGGTCTCGGGTGGAACGCAGGGAGTCTCGGTCTCGGGTGGAACACTGGGGGTCTCGGTCGGAACGCAGGGAGTCTCGGTCTCGGGTGGAACGCAGGGAGTCTCGGTCTCGGGTGGAACGCAGGGAGTCTCGGTCTCGGGTGGAACGCAGGGAGTCTCGGTCTCGGGTGGAACGCAGGGAGTCTCGGTCTCAGGAGGAACGCAGGAGGTCAGGGTCTCAGGAGGAACGCAGGAGGTCTCGGTCTCAGGAGGAACGCAGGAGGTCTCGGTCTCAGGAGGAACACTGGGGGTCTCGGTCTCAGGAGGAACACTGGGGGTCTCGGTCTCAGGAGGAACGCAGAAGGTCAGGGTCGGAACGCAGGGAGTCTCTGGAGGAACGCAGGGAGTCAGAGTCGGAACGGAGGGAGTCTCTGGAGGAACGCAGGGGGTCTGGGTCTCGGAAGGAACACTGGGAGTCTCGGAAGGAACACTGGGAGTCTCGGAAGGTGCGCCGGCTGGAACGCCGGCTGATTCGGCCTCGGGTGCGCCGGCGTCCGGCTGATTCGGCCTCGGGTGCGCCGGCTGGAACGCCGGCTGATTCGGCCTCGGGTGCGCCGGCTGGAGGTGAGCCGGAGCGGAGCCTCGGGGCCGGTTGCGGGGGCGAGCCGGAGCGGAGCCTCGGGGCCGGTTGCGGGGGCGAGCCGGAGCGGAGCCTGGGAACCGGCTGCGGGGGCGAGCCGCAGCGGAGCCTGGGAACCGGCTGCGGGGGCGAGCCGCAGCGAAGCCTTGGAAACGGCTGCGGGGGCGAGCCGCAGCGAAGCCTTGGAAACGGCTGCGGGGGCGAGCCGCAGCGAAGTCTTGGAAACGGCTGCGGGGGCGAGCCGCAGCGAAGCCTTGGAAACGGCTGCGGGGGCGAGCCGCAGCGAAGCCTGGGAACCGGCTGCGGGGGCGAGCCGGAGCGGAGCCTGGGAACCGGCAGCGGAGGTGACAGCTCCGGAAGGCGACGAGGGGCCGGGTCCACCGGCGGCTCACGTCGCCGTCTCCGGGCTGACCGTGGAGGTGGCGGCTCCGGAAAGCGACGAGGGGCCGGGTCTGCCGGCGGCTCACGTCGCTGTCTCCGGGCAGACAGCGGAGGTGCTGGCTCCGGAAAGCGACGAGGGGCCGGGTCTGCCGGCGGCTCACGTCGCTGTCTCCGGGCAGACAGCGGAGGTGGCGGCTCCGGAAAGCGACGAGGGGCCGGCTCCACCGGCGGCTCAGGTCGCTGGCTTCCCGGACAGAGGTATCGACGGGGGCCGTATCCGGGGGGTGCCAACACCAGTCTTGTCCCCCGGAAAAGCTCCCGCTGCAAGTCGGCGAGGGCTTCCACTAGCTCCCTCTCCTCCCTGCCGGATCTCCGCCTCCTTCCGCTCTGCTCCTTTGGTCGGAACCTCGCTCCAGCTGGGTCCATTATAGCAGCCTCACCGATCGGTATGGTCGGGTCCTTCTGTCATAAGTGTGGTGCGGGTGAGGTGGTGAGGCAGACGCAGCGGACCCAGGTATGACGAAAATGAGGATTTAATGGTAAATAAGTCCAGCAACAAGAAGCAGGCACAAGGAAACACTGACGAAACATAGACGCTAACATTGACGCTAACATTGACGCTACATTGACGAGGACCCGACGAGGAACAAGGAACACAGGTGGAGTTAAATACACAGGAGGGTAATCACAGAGACGAGACACACCTGGGAACAATCAAGGGGAGGACAGGACAACGAAGAGACTTAAGGACACAAAAAACTCTAAATGAACACAGAAAACACAGATCCTGACAATATATTAAAAAAAATTATAATACAGTGCACGCAACTTTTCTGCAACTTTTTTTCTTCTTCAACAAATTAGTACAGTTGTCAGATTATCTATCCTAGAAATATGCGGATCACTTATGGAAGTATGTGATAGATGCGGGGATATCTGAAAACCTTGTGAGAATCTGGGAAATGCGTTTTATTTATTTTTTTTTACCATAAAACGTTCAACATTCACATGTACATGTGGATTTTTATGTCACTCACCTCACTTGACTGATGGTGCATGGTTTTCACATGGGAAATAAATAAAAAGAAATTTGTAGGTGTATTTATTAGCCCAATTTATTTACAAAATACACATTTAAATAAACTGTAGCCCCAATATTTTCTCAGAAGAAGTAGATTTTCAAACAGAACCCCCCCCCCCCCCCCCCCCCCCATTTCAGCAAACATTAAAGAATACTATTAGCCTGATGTGGTTTTGTGCCTAATAGTTGTTTTGATTGTTTTCTAAGGCTTGATCAGATCCCATGATCTGAGGTCAGACCAGATATAATCTTTTTTTCCCCCCCCTTTGGTGGTTCTCGTGTTTTAAGGTTTACAGTAGTGTGACTGGCCCTCGGGACACAGATAGTGCGCAACTAGACAAGCAGCAAGCAGGTTAACAGTGAGATTTTTGAAAGCTGTTTTCCTTAAAGGAATTCTGCACCATGAGAAGAGCGTATCCAGCTATAAATCTATTTTCATTTCTATTGAAAAAACAAAGAAGTCCTATTAGAGATGAGGAAATCAGATGATTAGCAGACCCGAACATGATTAGATAAATACTTTGTTTGCATCTGAGCTGGGCCTGTGGTTGCCCAAAGGATTCTAATTACTGGAAGTGAACACACTGAGGTCCTCAGGTTGCGATTCATTTAACGTCCCACAAAAATAAGATGTTTGTTTGTTTTTTTTATATCCAGGAAAAAAGCTAACCAATCCAAACCCCTCAATAGATGATAAATTAACAACGATCAACCAAATTTCTTTGGTTCAGTCTCACTAACCTCAACCAGCCCCGAGGGGCTAAACCCAGAGAATCAAATAATTTCAGAACCTGCTTGACAACAGGCAATGGGCTCAGAAGTTCTCAAAAAGTCAACAAATCCTTCCCTAATCTAAAGAATCCATGGGCAAGTTAAACAGTGAAGAACATCACAACCTGTCTGGCTGATATTCCTCAAAGAAAAGCAACAAAAAAATTTTCAGTAGATGAACTAAAACAGAATGACACAGAGCTTGTGGGGTGCCGGGTCTCGAAATAAAATTAGATGTTTTAAAATGTCATTTATTCGAACCGTGGATCTGTGCGCAGATTCTCAAGCTGTTCTCTTTGTTTTTTAATCTGAGCGCATGGATTTCGTTTCTGTGGTTTGCAGAAGTCGTGGTTACGGTTTTGGCACATTGCTCTGAGAGAATATAAACTGTAGTCAACCATAACTGTCTTCCTGATGTCTTGGCTTGTTTCTTTTGGTTGTTTTTTTCCCCCATCATGTGGGAATGCAGAGTGTTTCAGGTGTGACTGTAAAATACACACAGGTGCGCCTCCAATTCATTCAAATGTGTCAGTTAACCTATCAGAAGTTGACAAAGCCATGACATCATCACCAGGGCTTCCCCTCATGAAAGAGATAGTAATCATTCTCTAGGTGAACTTCTGATTTTGAAGCTATTAATAGATAAATCACATTATTGTGGCATTTAGCAAGTCAAAACAAGTTTGGCAATTTTTATCAATCCAAAAGTTTTGCCTGATTTAACTTCAGACAGTGAGAAATTTTTTTTTATTTTTTTATTCTGTGTATTTAAACATTTGGTTTGAACTATATTAAATTAAACTTGGAAACAAAAAAAAATCATATTGATGTTTTTAATTTATTTTACTTTTGGGAATAGTTTAGATTGACTTTCTATGCGATTCTGCTTGGTTCTTATCTCCCTTCGCTGCTCCGTCTGGACTTTCTCCCATTCAGTTGGATTTCTGTGGTGGAATTTCAAACAGTTTGTCTCCTACTGAAACGTGTGTTGACATGTTGCTGACAATAAACAGTCTTTCCTAAAATGTTTCCAAATATTACTATGTTGAAGGTATTCTTTTCACTCTTTTAGAAATACGTTGTGTCACGTTATTTAAGAAGAGAGAGACTATTTACTCTTTTTTCATGTTTGACAGCTTGGATGATTAGCATGTCAGTGAGAGTTTTGATGATTTACATACGCTAGTGGCAGCTTTAACAAAATGGTACAAAAAGCATTGAAAAAAGACTGCATGGGTAATGCGAGGGAAATGTGGCCACAAAAATCTCCGAAATTAAAGATTTTTCCAGGTAGTTTGAATCAATATTTTCCGTCAGCTGACTTGTTTTAACATAAAAGGTAAGAACACACTGTGGGGAAAAAAAATGTTTAGCACTAAAATAAATGTTTTGGTTTTAAAGTGAGTCCTCAGAATAGTAAAAGGTTCTTCTAAACATTAAAAACTCGACTTCTTTTTCTGTTTTCTCTTGAAAGTATTAATGTAGTTATCTGTGGAGCTCATCTGGTAGCCTTAACAAGTTAATAGCCTCCGGCTCTATGTGGGTCTGATTGTCTTTAGCGCAGAGTCGGCACCACATGTTCTCACAAGGCAGCCAATGTTCTGTGTCTGCTCCTGGAATAGAGCGTCTCTTAATTGCAGCCATCCTGGGATATTACTTGTAAATCAGTCTTTGTCTTAATTATATTTTGGGTGAAGAAAAAAAAAAATCAGTTTCTAATTTATTGTGCTTTTTTCACAGTGGTTTGTTTCGGCTGCTATTCAATGCTTTTTGGGGACAATTAGAGAGTAGAACGAGGAACAACGTTGTGCCCTTTACCCTGCTAATGGCGGTATTTAAAAGATGATTTCCTCTAAAGAAAAGGTAGACAGGAGATCTGTGCTTGTTTTCGGACTTCACTCTGCTCTGTCCAGCAGAGAGTCTTTAATTGTTACTCTTTTGTCA
Organism: Xiphophorus hellerii; assembly: GCF_003331165.1. Taxonomy (NCBI): domain Eukaryota; kingdom Metazoa; phylum Chordata; class Actinopteri; order Cyprinodontiformes; family Poeciliidae; genus Xiphophorus; species Xiphophorus hellerii. The sequence continues at coordinate 22,969,345 of NC_045694.1, forward strand.
TCTGGCTCTTCGAGTCGCCCCTTAAGTAAAACGACGAAAAGAGCAGCGCTTGCCTTTACCTAACCCTCTGCTCTCCGTGTATCCACGTGGTCATGGCAACCAGGCAAAACAGCAATAAAGATGGGAGAAAAAGAAGAAAAAAAAAAGTGGTGAGTCATCGCCATCTAAAACAAAATGTCCGAATCAATTCAAAGAACAAAAAAAATCTTTGGGACATGTTTTGCCCGAAGCCACAGAAAGTGGACCCACTACTACTCTAAAACCTATGTAGCCAATAATTGCGGTGTGATTATGCGAAATAATAATAATAATAATAATAATAATAATAATAATAATAATAATAATAATAATAATAATAAAAATAGGGACTCTTTCATCGTACAACTGGAGACTGTCCAAATCACATGACTTGTGACTGAAAAGGTTTATGATGATCACTGTATGTAGTGCAGATGAGTTAAACATACATAAAGGTGTATAAATTAATCTGTCTATATCTCCCAGACAGGAGCAGATTGCATGTAGTGTACGGTGGGTGGAGTTTCCATTTAGTCTGGTAGCATTTGTTCAACCAGTTAGACATTATCAAGGGGAAACTATCAAGAGATGCTTGTAAGCACCAATAAAAGAATAAAGGTAAATTTACTTTGGGTATAAAGGAGACTCCAGAATCTACACATATGACTGAATCATGAAATTGATAAGTCTCATCTAAAAGACAATAAAACCTAAAACTTTTATATGTCACAGGCTTTCAGATAACAGTGGCAAGAACCAGAAAGCACACTAAACTAGGTGTGTTTTTTATGATAAGTGGTGTGAGGTGCCATGAGTTTGCTTTGACTAAGCCTATTATCCAACCAGGTCATTTGGAGGGAGAGACAAAAACGAGTTGTGCCAGTTAAAGTTTAGCTCTGGGCGTGTGCTTCGTTACAGCAGATGAGACATTATTTCCGTATGTTCACACATGTGCTCTGGGGCACATTGCTTAGGATGAAAGTTCATATGTAATCCACACATTTATGAAAAACAAAAATGCTATGTGTAAATATGACATCCATCAAGACATCTTTTATTGACAAAGTCATACTGCATGCTATTATTTCCCTCTTCTCATGCTTCTTGGTGATGCTTGTTATGGAAGAAAGGTTGTTGAATTTTGGGGACTTTTCAGATACCTTGCTCAACACCTGCAGGAAGTAAGAACATCTCTCCAAGGCAATTACTGGAGAGGCTCTCCAATTTAGGAGCCTCGCTCAGGCACAAGTACCTAGCAGGCTTCATTAAAGCCAGCTTTTCCTATGCTCACATTTCCTTTAAATTGGAGCTGCAGCTGTTTCCAGTTGTGTTGTTTTTGTTGATTGCCATTTGTTTTTTGTTTTTTTTTGCACATGTTATGGATTTTAAATATGTGCAGTAGTGTGGATGGATGCAGTGCCCGACATGAGATCAGCCGCATGTTTTCACACTCGAGCGTTTCAGAGGCACCTGAAAGCTTTTGTAGCGGTACTTCACAGAAACGTAGCAGACCCGTCAGACCTGTTTCATATCTTTCTATTCTTGCCTGCTGGATAATCACATAGTGTTCTTGGTCAAAAATATTTAAGGAGGTGGCGACTGACGGTTATATTTTTGTCTCCATAACAAAGATTAAAGACTGAGAAAAGCATTTCATTTAGGGAGCTGTGTAAATGTGGCACAGAATTTCACTTTCAAGAACTGGAAACAATGTGGAAACATCGTTCCCAACCTAAAACGGAGACTGTGATGTCTTTGCCAGATTTCTGATGAACTTTTCTGTTGTTTGATTCTGCATCCTGGGGCCTGTCTATTTTCAATTTCAATTCACATTTTGAATTAGAAAGAGTGAAAAGTTTCTGAATTCTTAGTAAAGAAAATCCACATTTAGTAACAGAAGGTTGACCTTAAGCACTTTGAAATGCCTTGCTGCTGAAATGTGCTATACAAATAAAAATTTGATTGATTGATTGACCTTTAGTTTCTGTCTTGTTGCAAATTTCCACCTTATGGGCTTAACCTTAAAAAGAGTGGCTGCGTTTCACAAGGTGAGTTTTGAAGTAATTTCAGAAAATCACATTTCCCTCTGCATAAATATTACTGCGTCACTACTTGCGCTGTAAAACAGGGTCCCCCCTCTGCCAGGCTATGTCCGGACTTTAAACTCGGGGACTGTATTTTCTCAAGTAGCGCCATGTGATAAGGAAAAGTCCTTGGTATAAATAGTGTGTCTGTCTCACAGTAATGTTGGCCCCGTCCTGTCCCCGCTCTGAGCTGCCAGCGATCATAGGCTCTCGGTGTTACAAGGTTTCATTCAGTGGAAACACATATGGCGTCTGCCTGGAAGTAACTACTATCGTGTGCTGAGAGAAGAGTGAGATAACTCACTACCCAGCACTCAAACGCAAGGCGACAGAAACATATCACCACCTCCCACGTGCACGATGGCACACCTGTAGATTCGTAAGTGCATATGAGAAGCACACCCACTTCTGCCGGTTATTCAGATGCAGCGCTCACCTCCAGCCTTGCCGCATGTTTCAAAGCCTGTCCAATAAGCAACCCCATGTGATGACAAATAGTCACGTTCTCTTTTTATGCAGCACTCTGAAGAGTTCAGAAGCATCAAGCATGAAGCTCCGTTAGTCAGGGTGGCAGAAAAGCTCTCACAGGTGGGACTTTGAAAGAGGAATGTTTTGCAGGCATACGTTCGTACATGTTGAAATTAATAATCACCTCCCAGTGAAGGGCAATGTGTCTTGTGTTTGATGGTTTAGAGCTTTATGTTACATTTGGATGTTCACGTTAGCTTTACGTGATCTATGTGTGGCACTACGAATTTTCTGCTTCAGAAGCCTTTTTGGATATGGACAAGAATATCTAGTAGGTGTGTGATGAGCTCCTGCTGCATTAAAGCTCTGTGATGTTTCTTGTCAAAATAAATTTGCCTGATATAATATAATATGATGCTAGATACTCAATGGTATCTAGTTTTGAGATTCTCATTGTGAGGTGGGATTGGAAATTGCATTTGAATTGTTGATCAGCTGTATGCTGAAGCCACCTAACATGATTGTAAACACGTCAAGAATGCCATTACTGACACCTAGCTGCTAAGGTTAGCATCGATTTTGTACCTTCGTATTGGGGACAAACTTAAAGAGTTTCAGACTTTTATGGAATATGTTGTTTGGCTGTTTTTAGTTTGGAATCTGAAATACTAAAATAAATAATCCGAAATGGTCTGATGAAACCTGAAATGGATAAAATCGTACATGTTTACATGTTACAAAGTGGGTTCAGATTTTTGAAACCTTAACTACATGTCAAAAAGACAAAAAGGCCTCTTTGACTCAGGATGACTACTTCTCAAACACGGTTTGAAATCTGTGACACCTTTATTACTGAGTACAAAGAAATGTATTTAAGTGAACTCCTTTATATCTCCAGTAACAAGTCATGCAGGTTCTGTTTTTTAAAAAGGTGGAGGAACACGTATGTACAAGCTTCCTTCTGAACAGTCAGATAGTATATCCTTTTCTGTTTGCCTTCAGGAAATGAATGTCCTTGAATCTATTTCCTTTTTTTTTTTGCTCAACTGTTTTTTCATTGCTGTGCTAAAGTTCTTTCTCACATTAGTCAAGGTCCAATTAAATCTCACAATTCATGAATTTACAGAACAAAATTCATGTTCCAACCACCGAATATCAAAATATCAGCTGCCAAACAACCTCAGTGTGGCTTTATTGCATTATTTATGTGTATCAGACCAGTAACAAACACATAGTTATCACTATTGTTCCAGTCTTAATACTTCACTATTTTAGTTCAATTCCTATTTATTAAAACAGAAGCAATTCATGATCGTAGGTCATCCAAAAACTCTTAACACTGTATTTAGAGTTCCAGTTAAAAATGTCATTGGTGTCATTTCGTTGGTCGAATGAAAATCCGGCCTCGGAGGCTGGGGGTCACCGGACAAGAAGGCTAGAGCTGCCTGGCGCTCCCACTCTGCCTCCTGCTTTAGCCTCACCAACCCCAGGGACTGGAGTTGGTCTGCCCATCCCTCCAGCACCAGGAGTAGCCTGACGGCTACTCCAATGCATCTGGGGGCAAAATATGGCTCCGACACAATCTCCACAAAGTCTCTTATGTTAAATAATAAATCATCCCATCGGGCTGGGTCCATGTTGAAGATACTCTTTATCGCGTGCCTCACCGTAGTTGCTTGTGGTCGGGTCCTACTGTCATGAGTTGCGGGAGTGGTGGTTGGAGGCAGACGCTGAGACCCAGGTAGGATGAATGATGGTGAATTTAATAAAGATACAATAATCCAGGGAATCCAAAACACAAAGTCCAGACGGCACAAAGGAGCGGATGCAGAAGCTCACAAACAGCGACAACAGGTACTGGACAAACACGACGAGGAACAAAGAACACAGGTGGGGTTAAATACACAGAGGGTAATCAAGGAGACAAGAAACACCTGGAAACAATCAAGGGGAGACAGGACAACACAGAAACTCAAAATAAACACAGATAAGGAACAGATCCTGACAGTTTCATGATTTCCTACTGCAACTGCACCGCCGTCCACACACAAATCAAGCTTTTGGTGACAAACTATTATTCAAAATAATCTCTTTCTAATCTTCTGTGACGCTTTTGTTATGGCCATACACTTTCTCTGACCATGAGAAGAAAAAGCCATGGCTATTTAACTTTAACTGCGTTGCATTGTGTCATGCTGACAGGATACATGTATTACAATAACTTTGATCAGAAACCCACATTTCTTGAAGACAATTAAAAAAAATAAAGAAAGAATATATTTGCATAAAAACTATCCGATAAACTGAATATTAAAAGCAGCATGATTTGCTAACTTGAGCACACCCCGATCAGCAGCAGAGCTCACACTTTTGCCGCTGCATTGTGGGATGAATATTATCCCAGGTCTGGGTCACTCACGGTACAGATATTAGTGGGAGCCACATGTTTTTTTTTTGTTTTTTATTCTCTTCCTGTTCAAAGTTTGTGTAGCTGTTGCAACCCACGTCACAGAGGGACCTGGCAGATGGACACTACCACTAACAGCCAGGGCTGCTTTGGTAATTGTATATCCAGCAGGGGGGACAACCTGGAAAGGTTATTTCCATCTGCTGAAAGACAAGTGGGTGGGCTTCCTTTTGGCTGTCGTCGAGAAATGGTTCAGGGACAGAAAGTTACAGAGTGGACAGGTTTTATAAATACATAGTTAAAACATAACAAAGTCAGATAAAGAAAAAATTGTTTCACTGGGGCATCCATAGCATCCCAGGAGCTCTTTTGCAGTATGATATAGATTAAATGTATGCAGCAGTTTCATTTTTATTTCATATGTTCATAACATAGTTTTTCTTGCGACATGGCAGTATTAAGAATCCCCTGACCAGAACTATGAATAGCTGACAGATTGCAGCTCTGCACAGCAAATAGCTCAGCCAGGCTAAATTACTAGCTTCACAATTACTGTTGGACTCAGACAACCCAGATGATAATCCTGTGCAGCATAGGGTGAGGAAATAACCATGTCACGACACTATATGCCTAACTGACTCATACTCATGTTTCATCTCACCTGATCAAATGTTTTTCAAATTAGTTTTGTTTTCAAATCAACATCTATGGCATTAAAAGGCATTAAACTGTCTGAAATAGTCACGTCAATATCAATCAAACATTTCTCATAACTGCCAAAAGGGAGGTTTTTATCTGCCCCCATTTGGGATTCAATTGCGTACTTTTTTTTCTGCGGTCAGAAAGCTTCCTTGGCATCACTGGTGTTTAGTTCCATCCACAGATTCTCTTTGGGAATCAGATCTGGAGTACATTAAGATCTCGGTGGAAAACATCAGGCAGTTAGCAGAAATTATTCGCCTTGGGGAGCCTTGGCTCTTCCAACTGGACAATTATCAGAAACACACAACCAAAGTTCTCACAAAACGGTTCACAGAAGAAAAAAAAAAAAACAGAAGTTTGTCACAGAAAAGGAGAGGCTGAAAATGTCATCGGAGTCAAACAAAAAAGCTTGTTAACAATTGCAGATTACTGAGAAAGGGTAGACCATAATACCCCTGAGTTTACCCGGGGCACATTTTAGCATGAGTCTGTATGATTTGGGGCTTAGCAAAATTTGGAAATTTCGAACATTGATTGCTTGGGCATACTTCCAATTGGAGCGGTGCCTGCTTGGTTTTACAATATGGAAATGAGTCCCTGAAAAAAATCATTTGTTCGTCTTGTGCATAACTGGGGCACAGTTCAAATGCAACTGAGTGTGTTCATGTGACATGAACACATTTGTTTCAAGAGTGTTGAACCAAATGTGTTCATGTCAATATTTTGATGTAGATTTTGGGCAGTGTTACAAAAACAAAAGTCATGCATTACTTTTATAGTGTCATAATTTAACTCCAAGTTGTTACAGCAGTTAATGGGGGGGAAAAAAGTTCAGTATTGACTGTGTTTCTGTTATTGTTGTGAATCTTCAGGCAGTGACATTTGCTGTGTAACTATTGAAAAGGTTAATGATATATAAAACAAATTGTACTGTTCTCAGTGAGGTGAGAGGGTGATCTTTGGTTTCTCTGATGGACAAATGCAATTTGTAGGCTGGATTCTGAAAGGTGAGTTGATGATCATGAGATTTGAATGAGCATTAAAAGACAAGAAATGTGTGAAGTCGCAGTCGGGATATGACGAGCAATTTTTCAATTAACACATAAGACACACTTTGTCCGAGGTAATTACTTACTGGAAGGGATGCGGCGTCCAATTTTTCCTAACTAAAAACACAAGTTTTAAGTTTTGGTTTGTTGACGGTTTACTGTTTTCTCATACCGCACTATCCTCTTTTCATGTTTTTTCTCTTTTTTTTGCCTGCATGAGGCTGCAAATACATTGATTGCATTCAAAGGCGTACAGAGTACAGTGGGTAAATTCTGACTTTTGATGATGAGTGCCTCTGTAGTTTTGCAGTTTCTTCAGTTTTAGATGTCCAATTTCAATATGGAGACTAAGAAACGCTCCTGCTTATGTCGCTTTTAGAACAATTAAAGAACTGAATTTTAATTTAAAAATCAAAGAACATAAAATTTAAGCGAACGTCTGTTTTCGTCCTGCTTGGCTCGACACCGACTACAGCAAGAACTGTAACACTGCAGAGTGGTTGCTAATGGTAGATTAGTAAAGCTGTCCCTCCTGAGGAATGCCCTGCCGTTAAACATGCACATCAATTAATTTGATACTTTATATAATGAATAAACACAAAAGCCCTACACATTTATTTGTACTTTTGGTGATGATGTGAGAAATGAATCCTCCACTGCAGCAGCAGGAAGCCTCAACAAATATTTATTCTATAAACCTAACCTTAATTTATGTGGTTTTATCAACCAGTGAATAAACATCCCACTCTAAGAAATAAATCTTCTTTACAAACTCACTGGTGCCACAATCAGACATTCCTGACGGTTCCTACAAATAAAAGTTGCTGCTACATTTGGTCTGGTCTCCTTTAGTTGATCAGAGTCTCAGATATTCTATAAAGGGATCCAACATGTTCTGTTTCCTTGTTTTATTGATATGATATGATACTGAGGTCGACTAAAAAGACAGGAAAGATGACATTCAGTAAAGACAGATGTATATCAGCCTTCATGTCTCACCTAAACTTGCTCTAAGAGCGACATTTAATACTTAGAAGCAACTGGAACTGTGACCAGTAAGGCTCCACGAGGAACCAGTGTTACTTTACCACCAAAGGAGGAACTTTATTCACCAGTTTCGATAAAAAGCCACCAACTGAGCATTATATTCTAAGACAGAAGGTTTTATATGTGACTAGTGAGTGGACCAACACACTGAATAGCTAATTAACACAGTCAGCCTAAGGTATGGGAGAACTTTGCAACCATTTAAGGTCCGCTGCAGACGTGGGAATGGCAAAGAACATTAAAATTGAGATTGTTGTTTGAAAAAAGTTATTTTTTAATGCTAATTTGACAATTCATACTCAGGAACTCCTTGCTGTAAGGCAACAGTGCTGCCTACTGTGTCACTGTGAAGCTTCCCTGGAACATGTTTGAGATAAAGAGTAACATCTACCTGTTATTGGTTCCGAATGAACGTCTTTACAACTGATAGACAACAGAGAGGGTATTGATAAATATTTGTATGCCAGTAATCATGAGCCCATATATAGACCACTCTCAAGCCAGAAGGATTTGCCAGGCTCCAAGTTGGTTTGCATGCAGCAAAATAAATTAACAACTAAACTGAGCACGCTCTTCAAAATAGCTATGTTTTTCCAGAATCTGCAATGAACCCTGATTTTTATTATTTAATATGCTCTTCTCATGTGACAAATGGATTTTTATTTGTTCAGGGTTATTTTAGGGTTTCACAAAACAGGAGACAAGTAAAATCTCAGTCAATACTGAGTTTAAAATGAATTACAGACTCGCTATGTTCACCAGCATGGCCTTATTACATCAGCTGATGAGTTATTTGTTCCAGCTCAAGATGCAACCCCCCCCAAGGCTTTAGAAATCCCACAGCTTAAGCTTTCTACTGTGTAGAAAAGCTTAAACTATCTCCTAAGTACCACCAAACCACTCATTTCAAAATACAAATTGCTAAGGATGAATCCTGTGGCTTTGAGTGATCTTCCCCGCTTTGGAGATGGCACAAGCCCAATTTGATTCATGAATATGTCTGATGGGAAGATATTATGCACAGATGTTACAGCCAATGGGTATTTGATTCCTTCAGCTTGTTTGTACTTCTGAAAGCTTGGTTGTTCTCGGTCATGTTGAGGCATAAAATCATCCTAATTAGTCAGTTAGAGTGTATGAAGCCTGAAGCAGCAGTGAAATCCCAGAGGAGTTAGCACTGTCTCATTTGGACTAAATATGTCTAACTCAACTGGTTACATATGCACAGATGGAAATTAAATGTATAACATATGAATACTGTTATATCTATTACATCTCTTCCCTTGCAAACCTGTTAATACATATTAAACAGCTTTTCTATATGTAAAACTAAAAACTTCAATGTACTTTTGTGCAATTTCGTAGAGTAGAAAATACAAAATAAAGTGTAATCGCTACGTGGAAGAAAAATAACATGCGGTTGTTTAAATTGAATAAAAATCTGAAAAATGCTCTTATGGTCATCTCCCTTAGTTAATCTCTTAGGGGTATGTCTCTACAAGCATTGAACATCTCAATGCCTTTGGTTCACCCTTCTTTTGAAAACTTCTCAATTGTGTCAAATTTCATGGAGAGGTTTAGTGTTTTACAATGAAGGCCAGTTATTTCTAGATAAATAATTTGCCAATTTCCCCATTACATACAGGGATTTGCATGTAGATCAAAATGTTCAATTTCAGTTTCCTATTAAAATAGAAATGTCACAAACTGAAAACTAGTCTTACAATGGCTTTCTTCCATAGATATCTGCATATGCCACATAGAGAAAAAAAGTGTGGCATATGCAGATAATTGTCATCTGTCTTCCTGATTAAAGCTTTCCTTGGCCAGTCAGGTTTGGGTCTGAAGACAAATACGAGGAGAAAAACTTTTATTAATTTCATTTTAGAACATTCGGAAAACTAATTAGTCCTTTCCTTTCAAATTACAAATATGTCATGCACTTTGTGCAACAAAACATCTATTTCCTGTTTTGACCCAGCTGCATGTGGTAGACAGAGTGAGTGCAACATTTAGTTCCCATGCGTATCATAGCAGATCCTGTCTGTGTTTGAGCAGACAGGAATTGTCGGGTTTGGGTGTGCAGAGGGTAAAGGTCACAATACAAGAGAAAAGGGTGGGTCAGGGAACATGCTACCAGTCTACAGGAAACAGGAAAATATTATTAGTAAACTGGGAGTTTCACAGGATGGTAAAGATAGCTGTAAGGGCTATTAGCATATGATGCAGACAATGGCGAACATATTCGGATGTTGTCATTTTGCGTGGCATTAATGGATACAAGTTATGGTATTGGCCACACAGGGTTATTGTGATATAATTTGTATTTTGAAACGTTTCCGTCTGAACCAGTTTTTGCATAATTCAAATGGGGTTTTCCAACAAATCGGTTCTAATGCTAAACTGGTGGTGCTGCATGCGTAGAGAAGCAACAGTAGCAACCTTAGGATTTCCATTCACACACAAAGAACTAGTTGCTCTGACAGCAATCAACTGGATCTTTGTCAGTACTAAATCTGACCCATGCCAGAAGAAAGCTCTGCTTTCATTATGGGGCTGCTGGAGGCCAACAACCAATCAAAACATCATGACAGCAATGTCTAAAACTCAGGCCTGGGTTTCGTTATTGACCTGTCAAACATAGGACAAAAAAAAACATTCAAAAGAAAGTTTTTGCACAAGTGTGAATAGTAGTGTAATAACATGAGGTCACTATTTTTTGCTTTCCTTCTGTTTTTTTATATCATCCATCTCACAGTTTAAGTAGGTCAGTGCACTACCTACAGCTGCACTCACTGCTGAAACTCATAACTTTGTGTAGTTCCTCTATTATCAGCAGGTTGTGTTTACAAATCCTGCTTTAAATCTGTTTAACTCCCTTTTTCCAACACTGACTGTACCAATCGCACAATAATCAGCTTTTTGGAATTGCACAACATTCTGAAGCACTTTCATTTTTAAGACTCCAAAATGATGATGGAGTCCCATCATAATTTTTAGATGATGGGATTCCACCTGCAGGAGTCCCATCATCCTTCAGATGGGACTCTGCAGGACTACTGACATTAACGATATAATTTGCTAAGTTTAGCTATCTCTTGACACTCTGATCATCCACAAAATGAAACAGGAGAAAAATCAAACATTTACTGGATGAGGCATTATAGCTATGCAATGACATCTCTTCAAGTTGGCACTAATTTGTTTTATAGAACTGGATAAGAACTGGCTCTTGCATTGGCAATGATTTAACCTAAATGATTTAATTTTGGATAAAGAAACCTTAATAAGTCTAATAAGCACTTTGGATTGATACTGGCCAACCTGGTGTTTTGGAGGTGTTCTGACTCACCCATCAAGTTATAACATTTTGAATGTCCAGTACATCAACTTTGAGGACACAATGTTCACTTGCTGCTTTGTACTGCATTTATAATCTTTGCACTAATCAGTGCAAAGATCTTTGCACTAACCAGTGCAAAGATTACAGCAAAACCAGTATTATTCACTGGAGGTGGTTGTAAGGTCCCCAGATACTCGGGGACTCCCTGGAGGTCCACATGTGCTTGAAGAAGACTGAAAGCAGACGTTCCCTGTATACGTGCACACAAAGGTACATTTTTACGGCCGCGTAAAAATGACAGACTTGGCGTTGTGCAATAAACTGCACTGTGGGAAACAGTGTTCACATTGAACTATTTTTGTATGTGACACCAAGCTGATAAGGTTGAGAGTTGGTGCAACCAGCAGCAAGGACGCGCATCAGCCAGACTGCCACTGACAGGAGTGCTGTGGCTGCGCTGGTGGAGAAACGTGCCGCTATCCATCCGGATTAGGGGAAATGAAGGAATTCTGTCGCGGAAAATGTATGCAATCTGTAAGCTTGACTATGAAATCTCAACTGTCTGCAGACGATGCATGCAGAGTTCACATGGCTCACAGAATATGCCCAGTGAACCCAAGTATGTGGGAACCTTTAAAGTATTTAACCACAAGGACTTTATTTTTCCAAATGTTCTTTTTTATGGCCTTTTAACTGATCTGTAGCTATAAACTGCCCACACAGACATTGTATCAGTCTTACACCGCTAACAAATTGCATTAAACATACAAACACATAAAATCACAAAGCTATCTTTCCAGACTTTCCATACCTCTTTAACAAGCAGCTAATTTGTAAGATGTTCAGTTATGATTAGGATCGATGATCTAGCCAATTGCTAAAAAGGCCCAACTCATGCTTGTGCTGCTTGTAATGAGGAGAGATGATTTGTGTGATAGATATAGGTGGGATAAAAGGCCAAAGTATCTGATGCATGAGCTGGATTTGTGCTAAACCTTTGTCTCACGGAGCTGTATTGATCATCTCAGCACATAACCAAAGGGCTTCCATTGGTCCTTGCGAGATTGTCTGAGCAACAACATGGTCTCACCATGCAAAGACCAAGGTCTTCGCATAATTCAGTTTGACTCAAAAATAAAAAATAAAAATCCGGCAAACAGAAGGTTGCAGCAAGGTTCTGTGTAATTAGACGTCACTTTGTTTGGCCTTGGTCTGCAGAGACTGCAGAGGGATTTCTCTTTGTGCAAATTAGATTCTTGTAATCCCAAATCGTTGGGGAGCCACATATCATAGTGTAGTCTCCTGGCACCGCAGGATATTTAGAGAGTGCAGAGGAGAACAGCTCAAAGGAAAACGAATATGGCCTTCCAATAGAAACATCTAAACTTAACGGCCTACTTATTTAAATGGAGTATTGCTGAATTGCTCAAAAAGAACCAGCAAACGCAGCAATATGGCTTATTAGAAAGTTCTGCAGTTTAATTACACTAACTCTACTGCATAAAGCGTCATCTATTTTTTATTTTCAACTGGACACGTAATAGTAATGTGTGCAACAAAATGCTACATGAATTGTACAAACATTTTAAGTCTGCTTGTGATACAGAGTGATGTGACAGTTTATGAGGCGAGCTAAAAGTGTGTTTTTATTTTTCTTAACTCATTGTAACTTGTAGTTTAAGAATGGAGCTGACACTTAATACTGACAATTACTATTAAGAAAAGCCTCTAAAGTCATTGACATGATATGCTACATGGCAAGCAATGTCAATACAACTATTACAGAAGTATATTTACCATGTAGAACCAACTGAGTGTGCCTGTGTCTGGTAAGCACCATTTATTACACATTTTAGCAGGACTCCTTACATGCTGTTACTTATAAATTTGAAATTTGCTGTGATCTGAACAATTACATCTTTGGCTGCAAAGTACACCGACAGTTGTTGTTCTCCTGGAAGGTAAAACCGCACCCCAATCTTAAGTCTTTCACGACCCCTGTAAGATCTTCCAAGATCTGCCCAATATTTAGGTTCATCTGTCTTCTCATCAAGTCTCATATGCTTCCCTGTTCCTGCTGATGAAATTTCACCACTGCACGATACGGCCACAAAGCTTAGCAGTGGAGTTGGGATGTTCATACAGGACAAAAATCTGCATTTTTGAGTCTTCTGACCGGATCTCTTTCTTTGCCGTGTCCCCCATATGACTTGTACCAAACTGCAGCGGGGCCTTCTGAGGCTCTTTCTTTAATTTTGGCTTCTTCTCTTCATTATTCAGTTCAGGCCATATTTCTGGAGTGCCAAATAATTGCACTGTCAGTAGATTCTCCTAGAGTTATCATGTGCCTCTTGGTTGCATCCTTGAAAAATGCTGTTCTCTGATCTCTCAGTTTTGATCTATGGTTGTGTCATGATACTCACTGTACGTATGGCTCTGTGAGGGACTGCGCTGTGCTCTTTGAAATGGCCTAAGCTTGAAATATTGTTTTACCCTCATTTAACCCTAACTATATTCTTCACTGACCGGGTTTGTTCCTGGGTCTTTATAGTGTTGTTTGTTGACTAATATTCCCTAACAAATTACAAACAAGGGGACTCTTATTTGCATGTGATTTTTTTGCAGAAAATTGGTTTCCCTGGATTTTATTTAGGGACAAACAAGAAAGGGTGCTAAATGAATATAAATGGCAATGTTTTCTTTTCTTTATTTATTGTGTTGAAAGCCATCCATGAGTTTTTACATTTCACACTTATGTAACACTTTGTGTTGATTTGTCGCAGTAAAATGCATTACAGCTCGTTAAGATCAGCGTGTCCCTCTGGAACCATTCCATCAATCTAAAGCAGGTGATGCCCTTAACGTTGAAGTCAATGGGAATAGAAGGGAATTTCATTGCAGAAGCTAGCAGCAGAAGGCAGAAACACAGTTTAAAGAGTTCCCATGTCCAGCATGCCATTAGCATTTCATCCTTTTCCCAATGGAGAAACGAGCAAACACAAACCCAGGTCCATCCGTCTTCGTACTGAGATCGGACATGTTTTGAATCTTTTCTTCTGTGGCTTTCTTTTTTATTAAACCAGTATTTGCACTCCGGGATCACAGGTGCACGGTTTGGTGCACTCGAGGTTAGTTTAGCTAAACTCTTTTGGAGCTGTTACAGACCAAATTATTTGCATGTTACGACCAAGAATTTATAGAAGTTTGTTTTTTTGCAATGGTTGAGTATTTGCTTTTTTATACATGCCCTCCGTGAATTTCAACTTTTAGGCAGATATTAGATTTTTAGTTTCAACGGTTGACTTCATCCATCCATCAATTTTCTAACACTCTTGTCCCTAGTGGGTCGGGAGGGGTCCTGGTGCTTATCTCCAGCAAACGTTCCGGGCGAGAAGTGGGGTCACCCTGGACAGGTCGCCAGTCTGTTGCAGAGACTGGCTGACTTATTAAAGGAAAACGAACATCCAAAAATGTTTGTAAAAACAGTGAGGAGGCAACATGTATGAGCTTAATAATTAGATGCAGTCAGACAAATTAGATGAGCTGGGATGTCAGTAGCGAATTTCTTCCTTTGAGACAGCCAGAGATTTTTATCAAGAGTAGGATGTCATAAATAATTCAGTTTGACTCATCTAATTGAGAATTTTCAGCTAAGTGGACTCATCCCTCTTTCTCTAATTTTTAGATTTGAATATCCAACTAATGTGAATTATATTAACTTATTCACAATAGGGAGTAAGAAAGCCGGTTTAGTTCTGAACGCATTCGAGTTAAACGTCTATTGCCCTTTAAATGTGAGAATCCATTTGCAAGGTTCGATTGTGTTAAAAGTTTAAATCAGTTCCTTAAAGGTTCAGTGCTGTTCAGTTTTTACTCACACAATTTCATTTAGATTTGCACATTCAATCATTAGGAGCAATAAGAATATCATACATATAAACAGGCTCTTTCAGAACAACATTCTATGTAGAGTGAACCAAAAGCAGGGACACTTGTGTCTTAGAAATGTCCTGGATGGAAGGGTTACTGGATTGTGATCTCATGACACGTAGCTGTAATAATGACGTTAATGGAGATCTAACCACAGATGGTGGTACCTGCTTGGCATTTCTGCTTGACGCACCTTTGGCGGCGCCACTGTGCAGACTCCAAGGTCATCAGACAGAGGTCGCCTTTCGCTCCATGTCTTTCGCTCCATGAAGGATCCTAGCTCCATGTCTGGGATCCTTCTTTTCTCCACTCCCTTTTTTCCCCTCTTAACCAGAGCCAGAAGCTCCCTTGCTCAGCCTCCTCAGCAAGATAGTAGAGAGCCCACTTCCTGTCGGGGGCCCCGAGACTCAGAGGGGGTTTGAGGAATCGATGTACAGATGACCTGTGACCCCTTCCGATCCAAACCTCCACAGGGAAAGTGAAGGCTCTTCATCCAACTTGCAAAGCACGCTGCTGATGGGTCTCTTTTCCACTCACTTGCGACCTCCATCTGTTCTTCCCATAGAAATACTGTATAAAAAGAGGTTTTAAAAGGATAATTTTATTTATTAATGGAAAAAAGCTTTTCAAATTCACCACCTTGTGAAATCCTGAGTAAAACTATGATTAACCCTTTTTTTATTCAGTTTCTGTCACCGTACCCTGACCTGACTGACTGCCGCCAGATCTTTAGAATGACAAAATGACTAAATCACTGACAATAGTCTGAAGCATGTTACCTGTGCTACCTCTGCATGACTAAACATGCCCAAACCAACAAAAAAAATTAACATTTTAAATTGGCATAGTCAAAGTTCCCTGCTTCAACATACTTCAATCAAACAATTATTACTTTTTCATGTCTCTTGAGAACTTGACTACATTCTGATGAGCTAATTCAGCCATTTGATTCAGTTGTGTCGAGCCAGTGAAACATCTTAAAAGGTGTAGGACGTTGACCCTTGAGAACCCATATCATACTGGGCTTCTATGACAAAAACCTTTAAAAAAAATACAAACATAAACGAGGGTTACTGACACCAGCTGAGCTTTTTTACCTCGTGCATGACAAGAAGAAGTACACAGTGTATTCTAGAAGGAAAGGGGAAGTAGAAGTGAGGACAAGGCAGAACCTTCAAATTGCATTATTTGGCGACTTAAAATTAGCATCCAGTACTTCCTCTTTCCACTATTTTGTCTAACTTACTAGACACGCAAAACAAGAGAGTCTAACACAGTGTTCCTACTGAAGCTGCACCGTCACCAAACCCTCAGCTATGTGTGTTTGCCATTGTCATCTCTGCTTCAAGTAGGAAGAGATACGTCTAAGGTATGATGTGTTGTGTCACACATATACACCCCTACACTCTGACCGACACACTGTGAAATACGGCTGACTAAAAGTAACATGTAAAATAAAAATATTTATAGACGCTACCGTGTGTCAGCATAATCAACCTGCAGCAACTGAACATTTCTTGGTCAGCATTACTTGCACCGTTTCTGACGCCGATGTTGTAGCTGCGCCGCTCTTTTCTCCAACTTTATTTAAGTTCCTTGCTTTTTTATGTCGATCTCTGGCCTTTCTCCTATATTGAGCCGAGCAACAAGATTTACTCCCGTTGTCTTTTGCTTGACATCTTTACAGAAAAATCAAACTTTCATCGGTTCCACCGTAATAAAAACTCTGACCGAATATAATCTAACAGAATTTTTATTTTTTTTTCACTGATGGCCATCAGCTACACTTACAGAAAATAAATCCATCCTGTGGCCCACAGAGAAAATACCAATAGTATCCATTGGATCAGAATGGCCATGGGAGCTGTTAGAACAAGACCTACAAGAACTGACCAGTGTTTTAATTGCTTTCAAGCCTCACCCTACATATATTTTTTATTGTTTTTTTAAATCAGATCTCCAATTTTAACAAAATAAAAATCAATATACTGGACAGGCTTTGGTACATAATGTATAATGACTACCAATAGTATTCATAGCCTCTGGTTATGTTTTTATATTTTGCCATATTATTATTGCAACCTGCAATGCTTTTACAGCGAACACATAGAAAAATCCGTAAGTAGGTGTGTATGCATCGCAAATAGGCAGGGATCCATTGTACTGGGATGTTATATGACAGGCCAACATAAACTGGTAGACGACCGCAAAGCAGAAAGAAAACGCCACATGGTTTTCTAAGATTTAAAAAAACAAACAAACTGAAAGGTGTATTTATTTGTATTGAGATCTGGACAGCTTCTTCAGTGGAGGAGCAGCAGCAGGTTGGGCTCGATGAAATTAACCGTAATCAAAGGTAATCCGTCCATAATGAGCTTTGTTTATAAGATGTTCCAATGTGTGGTCAACGTAATAATTTGACTCCTATATGTGAAGCTATCCAAGGCAAGCACACCTATCATCAGTACTCGGACACTTCAGCTCAACATGCAATCGAGTGCACGTGTCAAATTTTTTATGTGCATTTGTCAGATTTGAGGGAATGGGTCAAGGATGAATTGATCACGGAAGAGAACATGCTGCTATGTTTTGAATGAATAGTCATGATGTGGAAATAAAATAGATTTCTTTGTCAGACACGGGACATTAACATAAATTTACCAGAAGAGTTAAGCACACTCATGTTTTTTTCTTTTTCTTTTTTTCCCCTCTTCTTTTTTTTATTGCAATTGCAAGGCTCTCTCATTGTGCCGTGAAGTCACTATTGTGAGAATTGCCTGTAATTAGCATCAACCCTTAGACGTATCTCTTCCTACTTGAAGCCGAGATAACAATGGCTCATCACTGGCAGAGCAGATTACTTGCATTTGTCTCCACAGAGTTGCTAAGACAGATCCTCCAACTTTTATCGGCCGCTTAACAATATCCTCAAAGCCAATGGGGGGTTGCTGACCTCCAGAGATAGGGTCGTGGCGCTCGCTCATGCTCTGTTGATTCTCATGCCTAATGTACTTTGAGCATGAGCGTACACGGATGCCGTCAGCAAACCGCACAGGCAATCAACAAGGAAAAAAAAACAACAATAACAAGACGTGATCCTCTGTTAAATCGCAAAATAAACACAGCTTGAGCCATGTAAACCAGAGCAGATTATTTCTGATGACAGCTCTTTTCTTTCACATGACAGTAAGCCAAATGTTTCAATATGTTGTTTAAATAGTCACTGAGCGGCTAACTTTACGCTCCAACTTTGCTTTCTGCGTTACAACTGATGTGTGCTGTTATGTTTATGATAATCATTTCTGCTTTTGTTGTTTAAATTGATGTACATATGTGTGTTTTTTATAGATCATGTTGATGTGTCTCTTTTTTTTATTTTTGTCTGGTTTTCTATATCGGTTCCCTGGTTCTTGTTTTTTTTTCTGTCAGTCTTCCTTACTGATTTTAAACAGAATACATGATTCTTTTTTTTTCCTTCTTCCTCTGCTTCAGATAATTCAAAGGTTCCTTGTCTATTATAACTCCAACCTTTGAGTTTCTTGGAATCAAATAAAAGCATACTCAGTTTTCACGTTACTTCCTGCATGTAAAGGTTTATGACGTTGGTTCATCTTTCAACAAAACTGACACCCAGAGATGATTTGAGTAGTGCTGATGTGTTTTTTTTTTTCCGTTGTTTTTTATTCAAGGTACAATACTTTCAGTATTTAGCAATTAATTAATTATCAGAAGAACGGATAAATTGGCAAACTTCAATCTTTTGGAGTTGCCCTTTTGTATTTTGTTTTCTCCATTGTGTGAATAAAAAACTAAAAGATGTCGGAGGTGTGGGAACTATCTATAGCTCCATCTACTTTTTTCATCAACTATGTCCAATTGTTCTGCCGCCTGGTGAAGAAAACCCTCCATCAGCATCACGCTGGCGCCTGCATGTGAGCTCAAAACATTATACGACTTAAAACAGATATAGGTCACTGAGTACAATAAGACAGTGAAATATTGTTAAACTTGCCATTGTATAACTGCAGCTATTTGGTTTTCAGTAGGTAACATAATTCACTATAACTCATAAGAGAATAGAGAATGTACCTCACTTCGGTTCTTAAATTGAATGACACCACTCAGTTACCTCATCTACCGTCTTGCACATGAGAGCTTATAGTGATGTTTTCCCTTCTGACATTCTATATTTTATGACTCAGATACTCTTAATTATGCTGCTCTGTTGTCCTGTATTCCTGGATGAAATGAAGAAAAATCAATTCGAAATGAAGTGTTGCACAAGAGTAGGGATGGCAGGAATGTGAACTACTGAGGTGCAGCAACTTTAAGTAGACCCAAAATACTTTTCAATCGCTAATCGCTGCGTGTGTCGGGGTGTGTCTATGTGTGTCCCACCTATAGTGGGATAGTTCCAGGGAGGCCAACAGGAAGGGATCCCCACCAGAACCCGGCAGCTGTTGGCCCGAAACAACCCAGCGAACCGCAGTCCTCCAGCCAGGAACCCACTGAGCGAGAGAGCGGTGCAGTGGCCAGTGCTTAGCATATCAAAGTAAAAGTGTAAAACTGTTTTGATTTAAACCTGCCTGTCACTTGGAACATTTTTCAGTGAAGCCTGAATATTCGGTAACTGGGCTCAGCAGATTCCTCTCGCACTTCAAAGCCACGAAGCTTTAGGTTAAGTGTTTTGCCTTTGGGTGCGAATATGAAGTTGAAAGGTTGTCTGTCTCTAAGACCCACTTTGGCAACTCGAACGCCTCGGGATATGCAGTTATGTTTAATGCTAAGAATACATTAAGCTGTCCGCTTACCTGATCCTCTGTTATGATAGTGTTTCCTTTATGAAGCAGCTTTAGCACTAGCATAACAATCTCAAAGACAAAACTGTCAGAGAAGGATTAAATAATTTGACCAACAACTAAATAACTATATGTTCTTTAGTGCAACATTTTCCCATCTTTCCATTAAAGTCATGAATTATTCTTCATTTGAATGAAAAGTGAGGAGCCTACAGTCTCTGCTCAATTTCATGCTTCACTGAAATGAACTCCAAAAAAATCATAGGCACTGATCAGTTTTAAATATAATTGCATAAAATCATATTTTAAAGTTCCCTTAAATATGCAACCAAGGGGAATCTCTCTGTTAGAGTTTATTTTTAGCCCACTAAGTCTATAAGCACACTGGTTCATTCCTTAATGCTGATACAAACAAATAACCACGTTCCTACTTTCATACTTGAACCTTTTTGGAAAAATTGAGCTCCCACTTTTCTGAAGTTGTTGTTAAGAATGTGAAAACAGAGAATGTATGCACTCTATAAATATTTGTTTTATAACATTTATTATAAATATTTATAGAGTTACCTCAAACTTAAAACACATCACACATGGCTAAAATCTGGCATAGGTTTTTATTTAACTTAGTGCTTACCAAAACCAGCATTGGAAAAAAATATATTGCTGGTCCAAATAAAGTTGAATTAAAAATCAACTGAATTCAACTGAATCTACATAAATTAATTACATTTATTTATATAGCGTCAATTCACAAAAATGTTGTCTCAAGGTACATTAATGCACAAAAATCTAATAAAAAATTTAAGCCTGGTGAATCTGAAGCACAGTCTAATGAGGTAACAAATAGGTCCTACATTAGAGAGCTTGTATTGACTTTTTCTATGTGACCATTTGCAGTTTAGAGTCTGCTGTGAAAAAAAGGAAGCGTCGTCGTTTAACCATAATTGCCCTGCCCCATTCTCACATCCTTGCTGAAGTGAAGCTTTGAGGTTGGCACACAAAGAGTTATTGGAGGATCAAGCTGCTTCCTTTCGGGGAAGAAGAAAAAAAAAAAAAAAAATCCTTCACCAGCAGCTTGTTTATCAGCACATTAATCATTCCCGACATGGGAAGAACAAAAGATTGGTATTCCATGGGTCCAGCCCATTGTCAGTTGTCTCCCTTGTTTGGGTTTGAACAATGCGGGACATAATGTGCACTTTTTGCTCTCAATGTGGCAAATAATCAGATGCTTCCAGCAGAATATTTGAACACTGTTTGTCACTGTGAGTTAGGAACGATACATTTTTCACACTTCACAATGGAAATAAGTAGGATAAAATAATGCAGTGCGAGTATATTCAGTACCTGTGAGCTTAGGACAACAGAGAAACAAAATTCACCCATGGTATGGAAATAAAGTTGCTCTTTATCAAACACAATAAACAATATTTATGGACTATCATGAGGAACAGTAGGAGGTCATCAGAGCCTTTGGGGGGAACTGTTGGCTGGACTAACCACCATGTGACTGTGGGTTTGATTCCAGCTTTCTCTGGCCACCTTTCTACCCCCCTCATAACACATCCTGGAAAAAAAGGGACAGGGCAGGCAGCTGGACAGTTTTGCTGCTCTGTGACTTCATGGACTCCAGTTGTGACTCTGATTTCCTGGGAGCTGTGCAGAGAAATAGTACTTTCCATTCTGTGATTCAGAGTTTTTACCAATCTCTTTTGTTCTTGTATGACGGAGCCCAAACACTGGGATTCCATTAGGGTTCTTCTTTCTTCCCAACTTGGACTTCTGAGTGCAAATAGAACTTTTGTTTTTTTGTACAGAAATGGTCAAAAGGTGAATTCTTGCTGCTGTTTGCAGGTTCGTATTTTCTTGAGCTGGTTTGCATGTAAACCATCTCAAATAATGTAAACTATTCATCAATTGTTGTTAAAAGAATCTATAAAATAAGGACTCTGAAAGCATTTACTGCTCAATAACTCCAAATTTAAGCCTTACTGCAGAAGTGCAGACTTAGAGTAACAAGGTCTCCAGGTGTTTCCCATCATTAAGACCTTAACCCTCTTCGATAAGAGTCAAATATGCATTGTGAGTATTTCCTTTTGTGTGTCCAGATCAATAAGACGGTCACAAACAGTGGTTCCCATGAGACTGGTCTTTTTTTTTTTTTTCTACCCGGCATAAAAAAGGGTAACACAACTTTCCTTTCAGCATCGACTACAGTAGAGTTTCTTGTTGAGTTTGGATATTATGATGATTATGATTATGAAATTTTCATTAATGCCACTTGGAGCATCTTGTGTGGATGAAACAAACTCAGCCCACTTACATGTATACAATCAAACACAGTTGAATGTTTGATATGCGCATAACGAACTTGTGATATATGTATCACGACACTCAGACTCCCATAAGGATATTGTTGTTTATGCTTGGAGCTCTATCTTTACGTCACAGGTCAACATTTGTTGAATGATGCAGTAATGTGTTTTTTACAGCCTTTTCCTCTCTATATACTTTATCAGTGCAAAGATTACTAAACAATGACTTGTAAACCGAGGCAGTGGCTCCCAAGCCTTTATATGGTCTGCTCCACTCAAAAGACATACAAAGCAGTTTTCGTCCTTCTGCCTTTGTTTTTCGGAGCTCTCTTGGATTCCTTCCAGCACCAACAAAATACACTTTGCTACTATATTTACTTGGAAGTGCAAACATATTTGAAATGTCTTACTTTTATGGACATACGCCCATGTGTTGTTGGCTGGAGCACGCCCGCAGTTCCCAAAGGGGGTTTAGCTCAGGACCAATTAGTGGTCTGTACGCTGGATCAATTTCCACGCCTTCGTCCCGCTCTATTAGATAAGAGCCTGACTTACATGGGTAGCAATTCCTGAAATCAGAGCAGGATTGGATGGATAAGAAAAGAGAAAAAAAGACCTGGTTGGTCAGCAGAAATGAAATTCTTTTTTTTTTACTCACCCCAATCCTCATGCTTAGCACTTTGTATGAACCTCAAACATTTGTAAACGCACAGATTTTTTTTGAAGTAATATTTCTCAAGTCTTCAAACGGTTTCTTATGTGACTTCAAAGAATATGATCAGATGTGAAAATTGGACCATACAGTATTGGATTTAAGTAATTTAAGTAAAACAAAGGACAATGACATGATCTGTTGACGTTTGCATTGTCACTTTATACCTTCTGAAAGACAGCTAAAGGGTAATCCAAACGTCAAAGAGATTTCAGAACCCCAAGCTGCGTTTTCTCTCAAATATTTGAGATGTGAAAGAATCTGTGAATAGGCAAGTTTTATGCAAATAATTTGGAGTTATGTTCCACAGAAAACTGAATAGGTGAATCTGCAAATAAGCGACGTTCTACTATACTTGGCATGTACCAAACCTTTTTTACAGTAATGGAGCCCTTTTTATCACTTCTACATAGAAGCCGTATTGTGATGCACAATTTTTCTGGTCATCTGGTTCGTCATCTTCCAGAGTTACCACAGGCCTCTTGGCTCTGTGAGACATTAAAGATGTTTGAAACTCGGCTTTATTGCTTTAAGCTTCTCTTGGTATGCTCTTAGGTATTTGGAGTGGTGTACATAAAAAATACCCTTTTTATCTAAATTCTGTACATTTAAATTTGTAGATGGAGGCTTGTGGTTGTAACTAAGCCAAATCTGAAACAACTACATTCACCTACAACATATACACACTATATAATATATATTTTGCAGATATAAGAGTCAAACTAGTATATCTGCATAATATTTAGTATGTAGCTGTACATAGTTGATAGTAATAGATTTAAGTATAAACAATGAAATGTATCTTCAGTTAGACTGAAATGTAAAAAAAAAAAAAACAACAAAAAACTCTTACTGCTGGTTACATGTGGGAGTTGGTGATTAAACTCTGACTTATCAGCAGTGAGGCTTAGCATGAGGGGCTTGCCATGCATGTTGTGTACAAGATAAGCTCAAGGAGGTAACCAAACCCCAGAGAGAAACTGCAATGACTAATGTGCTCAGCATTTAACTTGAATCTCAATTTTACCTCTTTTACTCGAGATGGAAAATCAAAAGAGTTCAGTGCAAGCCTAAGAGCAGTATGCGCATAAATCTGGGATTTTTCTTGGATGCAAGTGGAAATTTCTACAAAATGGCAGAGTGAGTGAATACTGTGGGTCAGGTCATCCAAACATTCTGGGTACATGTGTAATGATGTTCCTGGAAAATTGCCAGTGCAAGTGCAACACGACAAAAGACCCAACGGTTAAAGGCAGTAATAAAAAGCACAACGGGGAGGCCAAGCACGGCCATCTGATATTTTTCTGTTTAAGCAAAGTCCCAGAATGTAATTTGTTGCATCTGTCTGAGTGATGAGCATAGGATTCAAACATTTGAATTTGATGATACAATTTGCTCTTGCGTCATCAGTCGTATGGAGTTTTGAGAGAGCTCATTGTTGAGCACAGAGATGAGGGCCAGAGCCTGTGGTGTCTGCATTCATCAGAGATCAGAAATCTGGAAATCATCTATCCGTCCCTTTCTGAGATCAGCAAAATCCTGCTCCGACAAACACAATTTCAAGCAAGCATGGAGAACACTAAGCCTGAATACCTGTTTGTAATTCATGTTCCTGCATGATGGTTGTGCAACGGGAAAAAAAAAAAACAACCAAAAAACATTTTCAACCTCGCACTCTGCAGCATTTCAGCTGACTTACCACATTTTTGGGGGGGGGGGGGGGGGGGGGGGGGGGGGATCAACACTGCAGCACGTGTAAGATAACAGAAGATGCATGAATATATGTGCCTATTCTTGTTGAGTGTCTAAGATAGTACCTGATATGGTCTCTAAACTTGTGAACTTTAGTGAATGCCTTTTCAAGAGGCAGTGTTATGTATTTTACAGGCACATGGTGTCATTTTATAGCACAATCAAGTAAAAATGTTACTTTCAGTTGTCATAAAAAAGCTGCACATGTCAAATATGACCGGAAAGAACTTTGTGATTTAATACCTAGAAATTGGGCCTCTGTCTCTCTAAGAAACTCCTCCTTCAGGAAGACATCACAACATCGCTCCTCTGTTAACCCTTTAACAACATTTTCACCAGGGTTCTGCAGGGAAGCAGATGCACGGTTACATCTGCTTGCTAATTGCAGGTGTTTGCTAATTGCTGCTGGCTAGTCTGAAGGATGCATCTAACAGTTGCAGGACAGCAGCTTTGGAGGTCTGCTCTTGGTCATGCCTGCTCTCAACTATTTGTCTTATACTTAGTATTTCCAATGTGAGCAATGTACAAAAGAAAATGGACCCACTAAAATTCATCTGTCTTTGACCATCAACGACAATTATTAGGTGAGGGGCACCTGGACAGGTTGCCAGCCAACCTCAGGACAGCACAGAGACACAGTCATACCTAAGAACAATTTAGAGAGATTAATTTACCAAACAGGAAGCCATGGTACCTGGAAAGAACCCAGACACTCTGACTGGAGTTTGAATTATGCAAACTCCAGTCAGAAGCACCCCAGGCCGGGATTTGAACCTTGTACCTTCTTGTTGCATTATCAAGAGTGCTACAAATTGCAACACTATTCCCATCTATAATAATAATAATAATAATTAAAAAAAAAAAAAATAATAATATAAAAACTTCAAAAAGCAATTAAACCTCAATATGGCTCAGTCTTTTCTTATGCATTCAGTCACAATTTTCTTTCACTTATACCACATTTAGAGACTTTTTTTGTTAGTTTTTTGTTTGTTTGTTTGTTTGAAACAAACAAGCAAGCACAAAAACTCTGTGCTTGCTTGTTTAATACAAAGGCACAATTCATAATTGATCGGTATTTGAATACCTGCCTGTGAGTCTTTGCATGGTCTTTTTTATAGACTTGTCAGCATGGAATGCAAATTTCTGGTGACTCCAAAATGTTTTTTTACTGGGAAAGCATTGCATGAGAGTTAGTACTTTGGTAACTACACTCTGACTATGGAGTCATATTAATAATACCAGGTGTCATTTCATTGGTTGTGGCTGAGACCTTTTCAGAAGTATTTCTAAATTGAAAAAGTTGAATGCTGTGCCAAACACACACTCACTCAACAACATTCCCAGGTGTTGTCGCGACAAGAAGTCTGAGAAAACTCAACGGTCGATAAATCATAAATACTGTAATGTAGATCCAGTCATTTCTAATTTGACCTTCCAGGTAAATCTGCTGTACATCTACCATGATTGTACAAACAGTCCTATAAAGAGGGTCACCTGTTTTTAATGGGATCCAACCTAACAAACAAAGAGGTATAAAATCTCTCCTCGGTCCTGGAATGTACCACACAACTGAATATTTTGACACCACTGTAAACATAGGGTTCATTCTGGAACATATTTGCAACCTCTTTAAATATGTAAATTTTTTACCCTTTGACTGTGTTGCTGCTTTATTTCTCTCTCTCTCTCTTTCACTCTTTTGCAGCCCTGCAAATGCAACTGCAGGGACAGTGTGTTCAAGCTCCTGAGAGCTCCCAGCACCCTGCGCAGCCTGGCTGCCTGATTGGCTGAGCTCTGACCATGATGTCATCACAGCATGCTATAAGGGCGCTGACAAATAGCCTGGGAGACACACTAGAGGAAACACTGCTCAACTGACGGAGTCAGGAGTGAGTCAAGCTCAGATTAAAAAGTGGAATGGGCATGTGATACTCTGCAGGAGTTATCCGCGCTCTGGCATCTTTACAGTGCAAGGCAAGCAGGACTCAACAACTACCTGTTGAGGTTCGTAGTGTGTTTTATTTTTGTATGTTTTCTTGCAACATGTCTTTGAAGCTTCTTGGCACAGATGTTGATATTTGTGTTCTGTAAGTGTGCAGCTTAGCCACTGAAATATTCTTTTCTTTTTTTGTTAGTAATAGTTGTAAAATTACACATTCAAAATCTTAGTGCAGACATTTTTGGTTTCTTTTCAATTCAAGTAATTTAATCTTTTTCTTGTGTGTATATCTGTCTTTGTGGTGTGTGTGTGTGTGTGCCTGTCCACCTATGGTCTCTTCAGATGGAAAATACGACGCTCTCTAGCCAAGTAAACACATCCACGACAGCAATCTCACCAGACGAGAATAAGGAAACCAGTGAAACAGTCAAGATCTTCCTGGGAATAATCATGTCTCTACTTGTTTTGCTAATTGTCTTTGGAAACATCCTTGTCATCACTGCCATCTCCCGCTTCCAACGACTGCAGAACGTGACCAACTGCTTCATCACGTCCCTGGCCTGTGCTGACCTGGTTATGGGTCTTATTGTTGTTCCTTTTGGTGCCTGTAACGTCATTTTTAACAAATGGCACTTTGGTGTATTTTGGTGTAGATTCTGGACTGCTACTGATATCCTCTGTGTGACCGCCAGCATCGAGACACTGTGTGTCATAGCCCTAGACCGGTATTTGGCCATTACTTCACCCTTTCGTTACCAGTCAATGTTGACAAAGTGCAGAGCTCGAGTTTTGATTGTTCTTGTGTGGGCGATTGCTGCGTTGATATCCTACTTTCCCATCCACACGGAGCTGGCATATGTAAACAAAACAGATACACATGAGAAAAGCAAAGTTAATGCTTGTGAGTTTAATGTCTCACTGGTATATGCCATCACCTCCTCTATCATCTCGTTCTACATTCCTTTGGTCATCATGATTTTTGTGTACAGCCGTGTTTTCCAGGAAGCCAGGCGACAACTGAAAAAGATTGACCAAAGTGTTGGACGCTTTCATAACACCAACAACAGTGACTCGAAGTCTCTAGAATCCAACAACGGATGGGGACTAAAAAAGGCAAAGTTTTGCCTTCGAGAACATAAAGCCTTAAAGACTCTGGGTATAATCATGGGGGTGTTCACCCTTTGTTGGCTGCCATTCTTTTTGCTCAATGTGGTGGTGACCGTAACAAATTATGACCTCCAAATCCCCTTTATACTACTCAACTGGATAGGTTACTCAAACTCTGCCTTCAATCCAATAATTTACTGCAGGAGTCCTGAGTTCAGGTACGCTTTCAAGGCTATCCTCTGCCTGAAGAGGAACCACCTCAGCAACCCGGGACCAGTCAATGGATACGTCCAGAGCCGCAACAGCTGGCAGAGTGAACGACAGGGACGCAGTAAGGGCAGCTCAGATGATAGCGATGCCAATGAAAGGTGTCTGGGGAAGGTGTCAGAGGTCTGTGGAGGAGAGGACAAAACCACGGACTCTAATGGAAACTGCAACAAAAGCCTGCCGACTGTGACAACAAGCCTGTAGACTTGGAACTGTGAGACTTCACCCAGATGATTGTCACTGCCTTCATGAACTTTTTTCCTCAATGGTCTGTTGAAGGTAAGGCCAGCCACGGCGGCCGGCTGACTGCAATGATCCCTTTGAGCTGAGGAACATATTTATTTTCCCATCATTTCCACATTTAATACTGTAGGAGGATTTTATTTTTATTTTTTTACGTACAAGATTTCTTTCAGCTACCTCAAACCTGCTTTACAATATTTTTGTGTTAACTGTCTTTGACATTGAACCCACTTTAGTTAAACTATGGTGGTATCTCAGATGTTTTTTTTTGTTTTTTTTAACCATGTAACATGCTTTGTGAAAGGCATAATTACAGATCGTCGTCTTTGCATTTTCTGCTTTAAGCTCCTAAGGAAAGATGACTTTCTTTCTAAATCAAGTCAGTTTCATTTGAACAGGCCTGCGTGGCAGAAAAAAAAAAAAACAAGGAACATATTTCTGTCAACGGTTTGCAGGCTATTGGGTTGCAACGCGTTGGTGTTACAAGTACATTCCGATTTGCTGAGGTCGCAATCTGCCATATTTCTGTCTTTATTTGCGTCTGATTGTGGTAGCGTTAGAGATCAGCACCGTGTGAAACCGTAGACACACGTCTCCTGTTCTTGCATTTGACGTGCTGTTGCATTAGAGTCTGCTGTCAGCAGAACGCTTCAGAGATATGCTCTAACGCTCGGAGATTGAGATCTTCCTGTTTAGAAGAACAATGCCTGTAGTTACGCTCTGCGAATGCTGTGATAAAACTTGAAAACATGCATGTAGGTTTTGAAATCCTAAAGATATCTGATATCTTTTAGGCGGAGAGTAGTTGGTATTATCGCAATACTTTGGGGTGCCCTCAAATGCATATAGATTTTTAAAATTCAGCAATTTTTAAAAATACATAGATATTTTATTTATTTTTTATAACTGATTTCAAGGTTTCCTTCTGGACAGTCGAAAATGAAATTGTTCATTCTCTCAGCTGGCTTCAATGTACAGCATAAAAGTCATAAAAACTATTAGCACTTTCTATCCTCTCTGTGAAACAGAAGCTCTGTTCCTTTGTTGAAATAAGCCCTTGTCATTTTTCTTATAAATTAGTGGTTGCTGTGTTTCAATATATGCAGTGTTTATTCCAACCAGAGAGGCCATTTCCTCATCGTGCAAGGGTACAAACCACACATGATGATAATAATAAACAGGGTGACAACAGTTCCAGGGCCCAGACACAGTGCTAGTCACTGTATTCAAATAAACATAGGATTAAAAAAAACAGCTCTTGCTCCTAAATAGCGCAGCTTTGCCTCAGCCTTGTGACATTTCCCAGATTGTTCTCTGTGTGTAAGGATGTGTGTTTACGTCTGAAATCAATGGAACAGTTGGAAAAGGCATTCAGGGGTCCACAGAGAAACCGTCTCAGCTGCTCCAGTTGTTTTGGTCAGTTTCTGTCCGTCTTCTCCCAAAGACTCTAGATGTGCAGTCCCCAGGAAATGCCTCAATCCAGCTGAGTCCGGCACCAGTAAACATGAATAAACACATTATCTTTGATGCTTAGTTTGACAATTAGATGATTCTGTGGCCCCACCCCTGCCCACACACCTAGATAAAAAAAAACTGTTGGGGATTCTAGTTTGCAGGTTAGGATTATATCCAAAATGCCATCCTCGAATAATACATGTCTTAAGACTGCTTTCTGATGTGTTTTCTCTTGACTTATGTTAGGTTTAATGGACATTAAGCACTTAGAAAAAAGGATCTTAATTTAGGAATTCATCTTCTTTCCTTCAGATTAAATCGCTTCACAGATCATTAGGCTAGATAGAGATAGCAGAGGTCTATCTTAAATCTTTTCCCAGGTCAGTTAGGCTAAAGTTAGCTTCTGAAGATGGGGAAGAGGAGCCGGGATTCTCAGCCAGTCTAAATCAGTGCTAGCGACTGATCTTTTAGTGCATGTAGTCCAGCCTCTGTGTGGAGTTGGATCAGCTGACACTGTCAAATGCATTGAACTTTGTTCCTTCAGAGGAAATCTTTATGTACTGTATTGCAAGTTTCGGTCAGCTCTCTTATCACGATCCCTGGTCAAAATACGCAGTCGTTGTACGTCAGCGTGTGCCATGTGAAAACAAGCTTTCCAGAACGTGGATCCTTTTCTTGGTCTTCTTTTATTATTTTTTTCTGTGCAGATTTACAGCTAAATAAATGCAGGGGTTGAATGTCAGAACAGAGGTTCTTGAGGAAAACTTTCCGAACATTTCACTGTAAGGCATCCTGAAATCACAAATCTGCTCAAAGTATTAGACCAAGTCTTAAAGACGATTCTTTTTGTTGTTGTTGTTTTTAAAGTCTTGATAGTTTGATCATGGGCTGGCACTAAGCTATTAGAGTGTCCTGCTTTCTTATTGTCTTAGACATGAAATTTTTGGAAGCACTGTGCAAGTGATTGTTTGCATGTCTGTTATATATTCGTGGTGTCTTATTTGTGGATTCCTGCTAGCTCGCTTTGCAAGCGAACCTGTTTCAGCCCGAGCTCTGTGGGCTTTTCAGCTAAAATTCCACACTGCTCCCTCCTGGCAGTGGCCTATCTTTGCACCTCAGCCGTTTCTCAATTATAAATGGTTACTGTTTTATCGATACTCCCGTATAATAAGGAATGTAATTCATGCCTTCACATCCTCGGTGCTTGAGGATGCAACACTGTTATGTGCAATGAGTCTTGAATAATGAGCTGACACTACAACATTCCAAGCACAGCTGCTGTTTTATATCATGGTAACGACACACATTTACAGTAGTTCCCCCTGCCAGTGACCTGTCTCCGATTACCCACCGATGCACCTACATCGGGTCGGCTAAGACAAAAAGATTTTGTTTTGAAAGGATTACAGGTTACAGGTCAGACCAGTCTTACAGTTTGTATTACCATTTGGCCTCGAGAGTTAATATCCAGCATATTTCAATGTAATAGACTACAGTGTGTATGATAGATTGACATGTCAATGTGGTCCAAGTGTAGGTGGGGTAACTCAAGTGTTATCCTCAAGGAATCAGGTTTATTTTCAATGAATAAGTCCCTTTGTTCAACAAGAACTCCAATTATGATTTAAGAAAAGTCATTTCTCTGTCTACGGCGGCACTGTATAGCACTTTTAAATATGTTAAAACATATTTCAGGTCACCTAAAAAAAAACAAAAAAAAAAACAAGTGTTCCCATTGACATGTACGATAATGTTTCTACTTTTAAATATTTTTTTTTTAAAAGTCACTAGAGTAATTATAGAATTGTGAATTTTCTATAAAAAAAAAAAAATTCTATAAAAGAGCAAACCTGTTATATGTGAACTTTTTTCTTTTTTAAAAAAAAGTGGTCAGAGTGAGAATATAATCACTCAGTGGAATGTTTACTAAATGTTTGCAAGCTATTTTCGCACAATTTTCTTGTCGTTGTTTGTTCAGGTCTTGGAGCTTGTTACATGATGTGGTTCCCTGTGGTATTTATTTAAAAAGAGAAGATAAGTTTGTAATGTAACATTTTTATCAAAATAAATTATGTACATGTTTCATGTGATGTTCTGTGATGTGTTTTTTTTTTTCTGACCGCTAAAGATTATATTCCTCTTTTTTTAATTTGCTCTTTGGGTTTCGTACAGCACTTACAGTACCTTGTAAAACGTCTTCAAATCCCATTGAACCTTGTCACTCTGTCATGCTACATCCATAAATGTTAGCGTTTCAATGACAGACCTACACATATAATCCTGAAGTGGGACAAAAATGCTAAATAATTTTCAAAATATTGTGCAAGTAAATATCTAAAATATGTGCCATGTAGCAGTTAATATCCAGTGCAACTAATTGCATTTCAGAGTCACTTTGTTTGCATCTAATTTAATTTCAGTATTAATGCCTCTGTTAAGGCCTCAGAGATTGCAGGTCCTCTGGGCTAGGTCTCGAGTTTTGCAACAGAGTCTCAGTTGGGTTTGTTTCTGAACTTTTGCTTTGCAATTCTAACTCTCATGGATATGCTTTAGTCTAATCAACTGTTTTTGTAGCTCTGGTTGTACATTTAAGCTTGCAGTTTAGTTTCAAGCTTTGAAGAGTTGGCTCCACCAACCACTCTTTTTACTGCTCATCTTATTGCTTATTTGCTGATGTTCTCTTACAAACATCAGTAAGCTCCTGTGCTTCACGGAGCATAGGAGCACAATTTATTTCATTAGTTAGCTGTTAAAAGCAAATAGTTGCACTGGACTTTATTTAGGAATATCAGAATAAAGTGGTCTGAAGATAAATGCATGCCTCCCTTTTCAGACTTTTGTTTGTAAAACAAAAAAAGAAAAATTGAATCATGTATTGTTTTTCTTCCTCTCCAGAATTATCCTGTAATTTGTGCTGATCTACCTCATAAAAACAGCAAAAATCCTTTGATGTTTATGATTGCTGTCTGACCAAATCTTAGGCGGTTTAGGTTAATTACTTTAGCAAGACAATGTCAGCAGCCACGTTTTACGGCAACACTTTATTGTGCAAATAATCACACTTTAATGCAAAACTGGCACATTTAATGGACTTTCAATGCAACTTTGCAATAAAAGTGTCATTACTTACCGAATGACTCTTCATTACAACAGTTGTAAACATTCATAAAGACTCCTTCATGTTCATAACAAGTGTTATATATCATAGTTATGATAGTCTCACGTCAGTCTTATTTACACACCGTCAAATAAAGTGTTACCCATTTTACTAAGCCAGTAATTTGTTCCAAATGATACAGAGAAGAGATAAAGTTAAAGCAAGAGTATATGACTGCCCTTTGCTCTAAGCGATCAAAGATCGTACAGAAGTCCTGGATCTAATCCAATTGAGCTGCACAGTTAATCTAGTAGCTTCTTAGATATAAGTGGAACCAAAGAAGTCTCAGAATTTGGCACAAAGTTATTGTTGAAAATGTGTTTTAGTTTTCTTCTATGAGTAATTGTGAGTGAGCATAAAAAACGGGATTCCTAAGTGGTTGACATGACTCCAAATGACGTTTGATGAAAGGCTGTACACTAAATGGAACCCTGTGGAGTTGAGGACTAAACACCATATAATTTATGACTAAGAGATGTTTTTATGTATTCGGTCAACAGAACACACTGGTAGTCATCCCTACTTTACATGAATGAGCTTGTAGCACCATTCAAAGTGATAAAAAAAAAAAAACTGCCTTATCAAATCACCTACTGTACAGCACAGCCTGTTTCACTGCAACTCATTCCCGTCTGTCTCGTCTGATGGTTTATACACAAATATTCTCAGCAGTACAAAGGGTCAAAGTGGATTTAGAGCACAAGGAATTCCATCAGTGCTGTTTAATGTTCTACAAATGATAAAAATCTGTTTAAAGTCATAAATCAGCACTTAATATATTTTGATGCTTTCTTCAAAGCATATTTGCAATATGTTTCTTATCCACACACACGCTGGGGAGGAATGTTGAGTTCAAAGTCCTGCCTAGGAACACACTGCACCATTGAGGAAAAAGAAATCAAGCCACTAATCAGTCGACTGAATCAAAAGTAAAATATTCACTTTACAACAAGAGTTAAAACCAAAGTAAAAGTGGCTCTTAGATTAGCTTTACGAAATCTTCACGGAGTTGCTAAATGTCTGTGTTGATATTTTACATTTCTTCCCGAAAAAAATCGATATTTAATAATGATCATTTTTTGTTATGGAACAGAATAGCTGCTTTACTTTTAAGACATAAATACGTTCGTAGAAACAGCGTAAGAGCAAAATATTAAGAACATAAATGTAATTAAAAGCACATTCCAGAATAATATTTGAAAGGCATTCAAATATTGTTTGGTAATATTTACTTTAAAGTCTGAGCTTATCTCTCTCCATTTGCTCAAAAACATTTGGTGAGATATTGAAAAATAGCCCAGCCTGGTACTCACTGGGCCAAAAAAGGCCTCAGGAAATCAAAAGAAAGCCTAATCTTACAGTCACAAATAACTGGGTTTTGTCTTTACAACAAATATGTCCGGGTAGTTGAATGTGGACAGAGGAATGAAACGCGGACTTGTGTGGATGGTAGAAAAAAAAACAGGATCAGGAGCCTTTAGCAAACAAAAGAACAAACAAAAGCTGCTTAAGGGCAGGTAATCACAAAGCCAGATGCTAATTAAAAACAAGGAATGTTTACATGTGAGTGAAAACAAAAGAGGAGAGGCATGCATGTGCTGTGAAACATAATCAGATTCCAGTCATAAACTAAGGTAACTAAAGAAATTTAGACTGGGGGGAAGTGTTTAGGAAAATAAATGCAGGTGAACTAATTGGAAGCAGAGAACAGGTGGAGCAGCTAAATATGTAAGTGTAACTGAGGACATCTAAAGACAACAGCATGAAACTACAGGGACACTAATAAAGCAGCGACACACGAAATATGGCTGAGCTAAGGAACAACAACTGAGAAAAATATTTAACAAAACCTCTATTTAAAAGATTCCGTACCTTTATATAAAGGTGCATGCAACCAGGAAAATTGCAAAATAATTGAAGAAAAAAAAAAATCAAGAAACATCTCATGCTCAAAATTTCAACTGACAGTTTAAAATCAACCACCCTGAGAGAATAAAATAATAAGCAAGATTTATTTCCAGTCGCTGAATGGAGCCATCTGGCTAAATCATCAAAGATGACGTTAAAACAAAACCACAGAATTGAGATTTTCTGTTTAACATTTGGCTAGTACTGCCAGTATTCCAGAATAATAGGAGAAATTACTTTTGGAGATGTCAAAAAGAAAAAAAAGCCTTAAATTTTCCACATCATGCTCCTTCTGCATGGTACAAGTTAATTTTCTTTATTAACAAAGCACTAGCAAACTACAATCTGGCTTTTTGTAGTAGGAGAGGAAGAAGCTGTGTTGTCTTCTTCCTCTCCTACTGGCCTTTCAGCCCATGCTGGTGCTGGACTCATTCAGGCTTCACCCAGCTTCTTCACAAGTTGCTTTGCTTTTGTTCTGATGTTTATCGACACATCTTTCACCAAAAATATGTTAATCTCTGACACACACAACCCAGTTGATCACTGGCCCTAAATCTCATACTTATGTTTCCATAGCATCTTCTTCTTCTGTAAACGGATCCACCCGTAAGCCCCTCCTCACTTTACCTTGAAATCTAACCTTAAATCCTCCCGTGCAGCTTGACATCGCAATTTCATTTAAAGTCACATCAAATGTGCCGTGTCTTCCAGGGGTTTAGACGAGCGCTGAGGCCGATCCCCTGACATGTGTGCAAATGGAAGGCTGTGAGATCAAACATCTGCTCCCTGGAGCCTGACAGGCAGCGCTTTGTGCCCAGAGAGAAACTTCGAGCAGAAACTTCTTCTGCCAAGATTTTGTGCAGCCCTTCATACGAGCACATGCATGGTGATATCTATCGTGTTGCTTCAAGGGCCTACATTTACAGGTTAGTCAATAAATGGGATGTCTACCAATGTGTACATGTAGAAAAATTCTCTGAAAAATGAAAAAAAAAAAATGTATAGGGATTCGTTTGAGTACATGCTGAATACATAGTGTGTGTGAGTAAAAACATTCTTTGAAGGATCAATATGTCCCTTGGCATTAAAGAGCTCCAAGGCACCCCGCAGTTTGCAGCTGTTTTCCTCCCATAGGCACCACCATGTTCATGTCCACTGATCTGTGTAAACATGAGCACATTTTAAAGAAGATATTCCCCTTATTATTGTTTTTTAAAAGACCCAATGTTATGAAAGCAAAGAAAAAAAAACTATTATTTAATCAAATTTCAGATCATGTGTGATTACAATAATTTTTTTTTTTTTTACAAATTCTGTCTGATTCTTACATTTTTAAAATGTTTTTAATGTTTAGTAGTTTTTCACTAAACTTGCATGTCTTCATTACTGACAACAGCAAAGCACTTTCAGTTCCTGTAGAGGAAATTGCGACATATTTTAGCCGCTGCATGTTGGTGTGGTGGCAAAATATAGCAGGCGCAATTTTCCCTTGCAGTGAATCTCTTTACACTCTAGACCAGGGGTGTCAAACTCAATTTCACCGAGGGCCACTTCAGCATATTGGCCACCCTCAACGGGCCACATTGAGGGTATAAATCAGGAATGCCCAAGTGCAGCCCTCCAGACTGCAACTTTTAGATGCGTCCCTGCTAAAACATACCCCAGACAAAAAGTTGACTTCCCTCATTAGCAGCAACTCAGTTCTGTAGAGGCCTATGAATGAGTCAATGATCCAGGTGTGTTAGAGAAAGAACGCATCTAAAGTTGCAGAGTGATAGGTCTGGAAAACTAGACTTGGGCAACCCTAGAATAAATGTATGAAAATACAATGTTAAAAATAAATTAAACAACACCTCATATTGTTAAATAACTGATTTTATGTATTCAAGTTTTAAATATTACATTTGAGTTTGCATGGATGTAAAATTACTGCTCAGTTTAAAAATTACAATATTTTTAAACTGAGCAGTTTAAAAATATGCTCAGTATTTTTAAACTGCTCAGCTAAACTTCGCTCTTTAGCTTGTTAGCTTGTCGATGTTTCAGTTTTATTCGCTGGGAAAATTAATCTTTGTCTGCTTTAAAGATAAGCAGACAAAGAATAAAAACAAGTTTTGATATCAACTCTCAACTTCATTCACAAAACTTTTTCGTTATTTATTACACAACGAACATGTATTTCACATAAGAGCAAAACAATGAGGTGATGTTGCCTGTCCTTGAACACAACGCTGATCCTCTTCACCCTGTCACCAACTCACACACATCCTCATTGTGTTGTGTTGTGTAAATAAACACAAAACAAGCAAAATCAATAAACTATATGCATATTCCAGTATACTGAGTTTTGGTTTTACATTCATTCTATTTAAATTTTGTTTGTTTGTGCTTACCAATGTTTTCCCCTGGTCAGTTCGTCGATGTCTGGTTTTAGTTCTTGTGCTGAGGAAATCCGCAAAACGGCGTGTAGGTTTTCATCAGTAATGCGCGATCTGGTCTTGGTCTTGTTTAAATTCATTTTTGAAAACATCTCTTCGCACAGATAGGTGCTTCCAAACATGGACAAAACACAGGAGCTGCATGGAGTCGAAGCTGTGGCATCAAATCAGGGGGCAGTAGACGGTAAAAGTCCTCGATTGAAACATCACGGAGCTTCGCTCTTTAGCTTGTTAGCTTGTCGACGTTTCAGTTTTATTCGCTGGGAAAATTAATAATCAGCTTGAGGTGACTCTGCTGCACTCTAGTGGCGAGAAGCCGTAATGTTGGCTGGTAAGAATCGGAAGGCATTATGGGAGATGTAGTTTGTAGTCAATTCGTGCTCAAAACTTATTTGAAGTCAATCAATGGGGATGTAAAACGGTGGTGGGGGGGAGAGGGCCACATAAAATGACGTAGCGGGCCACATGTGGCCCGCGGGCCTTGAGTTTGACACATGTGCTCTAAAGCATGTCACTGTTACTCTACATGAGAAAATCATTTTTGCACAATTAGCCGCTCATTTGTTGGAACATCTGCATCCCTTAAAACTAGTAATTGATTCAACAGTTCTGAAGAATATTATCTAGCTTTTTCATGTGGAGTTCACATGTTCTCCTTTTTGCATGTGTGGGTTTTCACATGTTACTCCGACTTCCTCTCGCTGTGCAAAGACACGCATAAGAATTTCCTTTCAGCACACATGAACCACACGTGTTTATTCGCACTGTTGTTTGTCCTTCACGTCTCCGAAGAGAATTGGTGAGCTATCCAAGAGACAGCCCACTGATTGCCGGAGATATAAAGGTGCAAGCAAATGCGACGGTCAAATTCCCTGGCAAAAATTCACGAGGCAGACACAGGCAATTAAATCAACAGCTGGTGAACACTATCCGTCCGCTGCTGTGACGCTGTTTGAGCGCCCTTACTGTGGAGAGAGGCAGCCAGGAAGAAAACACAAAATGTGGACTGAAACCGTTTAATCAAATTTAATACGAATCTCTAAATATATGGATTAATGGTCTGTGTTTAAAGTGAAACATTGATAGAAGAGATTAGAGACCCCAGAGAGCTGCTTAGTTTGCTTATATCTTGGTTCACACATATTGTTCTGCATTTTGACCAGAAAAGACAATTTTTGGTCTAGCCTGACCTTCTTTCACCTTTTTATTGTGTTCCCTGGCTGTCTGAGCTTTTTTCTGGCCTCCTTTCAACAAAGTCTTTCTCCTTGCCACTTTTCCCTAAAAGTCACAATTGTGGAGAGATTGTCCTTGCCCACCTGAATAATGATGTTCTCGGCTTTGTTCTTTATGAATTCTCTCTTTTTTTCTGGCTTGTGGTAGGTCATGTCTGGGATGGCTGCAATTTGTCCCATGTATTTTTCATTTTTGACCATGAATTAAGCTCTGCTCTTTGATACGTTACTGGGGGTAATGTTTTATGACTTCACCCTGCTTTAAAGTTTTCCAAGTCTTCATCCCTGAGCTGCTTTCCTTGTTTCCTCACTAATGTTCTCTATCAAACCTACACAGCACAGCTGTTTAACACAGATTAAGTAGCTACTCTAATATTTTTCTTCACTGCGGAGCGAGTTGTTAATGTCTCTGGTGACTCCTGATACTTTCCCCTCAGTGGAAGAAGAAAATAAACAGAGAAAAGCTCAGCTGCTGCATTGTCTCAGAGTGCAGGCAGCGCCGCAAAAAACATGTGCGCACATCTGCTGGTTGCTTAAAATGAAAAATGTGTTTTTACAGTGATTATGAGAGGTCAAGAAAGTTTTTTCTTGAAATTAGTCCTGCAAGTGGTCACAAGTAATAAGGTAAGTGCTCACAGAGAGGAGGAAGTGTTCCTGTAGTTTGTTTCAAAGGCCAGCTTCTTACTTTTTGTGGCTGCTGATA
This sequence comes from Xiphophorus hellerii, assembly GCF_003331165.1. NCBI lineage: Eukaryota > Metazoa > Chordata > Actinopteri > Cyprinodontiformes > Poeciliidae > Xiphophorus > Xiphophorus hellerii. Next base: position 23,008,423 of record NC_045694.1, read on the forward strand.
ATGACTGGGACGTTGTCACAGACCAAAGGGAATGCAGTGTAATGATACCACTTTAACTGTTCGCTCCTTTCTTTTCCTTCCTATTGCTAATGCCTCAATCTTCTGACTAAATAACCACCATTATTTGCCTCCAAGCAATCAATGTGACTTCCAGCCAGCTCCACTGTATTGTATTCTTAATGGTTAGCAATTGTAATAGGTGATAGCTTTTGTAAAGCATCATTTTCATTGGGTTTAAGAAGTCAAGCTGGGGCTTTACACAAGGCTCTCGCAAGTTCTGGGAAAAAAACAAAGCAAAAATCCAAGAGGCGGTGTAATGATCCAAGCATCAGGAATCGACTGAGGAATGCGCTTATTAGGCAGCAGCCTTGCTGTTGCACAGCACAGTCGTCAGCAGAGCTGGTGAATTGAACCTCTTGCATTAACCATAGACTCTCTATTGTTCTAACTCATAGATCTGCTGAGATTTACATACATAAGAGAATAGTCTGGCAAAAATCACACAGTCACTTATTGAAGTTTATGAAGTAACTGGAAAACATACTTGCTTTCAAGTCACACAAAAACAGCAAAAATGTACATGACTTTTTTTTCTTTTTTTTTTTTGCAGAATACTGAACTGTCGCAGCCAGACTTGTCGGGCTCCATCAGCACTGAACTCCGTGTCATTGCTCCTAACCCTTTGGACACCCACAGTCGTCTCCCGTAAAGAATTGCCTGACATGTTGGAGTGAGACAAAGATGCTTGTCAGCTGGATGCCTAATATGGCTCTGCAGATATGGATGTTGTTTGAGGCTGCTGTGCAGCAGTGTGTGCGATGTGTGTGGTCCCAGATGTCCAGACGCGATGATGCATTCAACTGCAGGCCACCGGTCAACAGATAAGTGTGTGAAATTGCAGCCAGTAGATTTAATTTCTGAGAGGACAATGACGAGTTCCTATTCAATAAATCAGAATGTAATTGAAAAGTTTTGTTCTGTAACTCAATTCACTAAGTGGAACACGCTATATTTATTAATTGCACACACACATGGAAGGTTTCAACTCTTTGTTTCTGTTAATTATGATGATATTTTGCTTACAGATAATGAAAACATGACTTTATAAATAGAAAATTGCATCAGAGCAGTAAAAAACCAAACATTTTTAATTCAGAAATATGAGCATAATGAGAAGTGTGTTTAATACCTACCTCAAGGTTGTTTTTTTTGAAAGGTGACAAGCAAGCGTCATCAAAATACATGTCAAGCTTCACTAGGATGTACTTTTACTTCCCACATTGTAAGATAATTTTATTAAATTCATTATGGCTGTCAGGATCTGTGTTTTTCTGTGTTTATTTAGAGTTTTCTGTGTCCTTAAGTCTCTTCGTTGTCCTGTCCTCCCCTTGATTGTTCCCAGGTGTGTCTTGTTTCTGTGATTACCCTCCCGTGTATTTAACTCCACCTGTGTTCCTTGTTCCTCGTCGGGTCCTCGTCAATGTTTAGTCTATTCGTGGTCAGTGTGTATGTGACTGCTGCTCGTTGTTTGGACTAAGTTTCTTCATTAAATCTCATTATTCATCATACCTGGGTCCGCTGCGTCTGCCTCACCATCCCTCACCTCACCACTTCATGACAATGGCAGCTATTATCGGATCATGGGACTTCACATGCTCTGTGTAGTGGTATTTCCTGTTCCCCTTTTCTTATGACACTCAAACACTTTAAAAGAATGTTATCTGCCACATATGTACTGTTTCCAATAGTTTGGCATTGGGTAAAATGGAAATATGATTACCCCATACTTCATTTAAAAAAAGCACAAACAGAAAAAAAGCGAGGTAAAGAGACTGAAGAAGAAGAACTGAAGCATTTTCACTTGAGTTGATGGCGAAACAATTGCAATAGGTAACTTATTCTTTGCACTGTAGCAAATTATATGCTTTTCACTCGTTACATAAAATGTAACAGAGGAACGTAACAGGTCATAAGCAATAGAAATATTTTACATTAATCATTTAACTTTTTTTCATAAAATATGTCCCATTTCTTCGTATAGAAGTGTTTATATGTGAAACCATACATGGCAAGATAAGAAGTTGTGGAGTTAATACTTATGCAATAAGTATTAACTATTAAATGTCAAGTGAAAGGTCAACACTGTTCCAAAAAACCCTTTAAAATAGTGAAACTAATACATTTAGGTAAGGTTAACAAGCTTTATGATAATTGTATTAACAATGAAACTTGTTAATATTGTTCTTTTCAGAAAGAAAAGTTACTAAGTGTTTGGTATGATAAAATTATGAAATACTAGAGAACTGAAAAAAAGAACAAAATGGAAAACATAATGTCCAAAACTAGTGAGATAATAAGTTTCTAAGAAAACCCAATTTAATACAGAAATGAAATGGATAGTTTAAAAAGTTAATTAATCAAATTGTTGAAACAAAAATATTCATCTGGAGGCAAAGTAAATGTCTGCTGTCAACATGTTGATGTCCTCTGTGCAGAAGAGTTACTGCAAGAGTAAACTAATTTCTATGTCATTATAATATCAAAAACACACAATTTCACTATGAAGTGATTTGTTTTAACAATAATATATATTTCATAATGCATGTAGAAATTATTATTTTATTGATAAAAAGAAAATAAATTATTGCTCTCGGGGGCCCCTGGTGGCCGCGGTAGGTACCACACGCTTCGCCGGCGTCATGAGCTGCAACGTGCAGAGCATCCAAATGTCCAAAGCTCCGGTCAGAAGTTAAGTTAGCAAAACAATGTCTCAAAAAACGACTTATCCTTCAGGGAGGGAGAAAAGAAAGAGAAAGAATAGAAAAAAGCCAAGATAAAGTTTGTTTTAATGTGTCTTGGTAATGTAATGTAATGTAATGTAAAAGATTTGTAATGCTGCTAACAGTGTTGTATAGTAACGAAGTAAAAATACTTCACTACTTTACTTAAGTATATTTTGGAGTACTTCATACTTTCCTGGAGTATGAAAATTTTTGATGACTTTCACTTTTACTTCACTATATTTCCGAACTTAATTGCGTACTTTTACTCCGATACATTTTCAATGTGTGGTTTAGTTACTCGTTACAAAAAAGCGAGAGAGAGAAACGCAAGTGTTTTGACCCCACCTACTGATTAGCAAGTAGCAAGTAGGCTACCGAACAAAGTGCCTGGGCTTGTTCATCACCACCAATAGGATACTTCTTCTTCTTCTTCTTTTCTATTATGGCGGATCACAAGCAACTTTAAGGTGCATACCGCCACCTACTGTACATGAGTGTGTAGAAGCATTACTTCATATCTATTAAATTCTACTTTTTAATTTTGTATTCTTAAGATAAATAAACAATGCTTTCCTTAATTTGTGAATATCTGTTATGTTTCCTTCATTTCCTAATATACCTTTAAGATTCCATTCATGCCCCATATTTCTAACTATTCTCTTTAATTCTTCCCTTTTGAGTTCATTTGACTTACAGTTCATCAATATGTGTTCTACATTTTCTTTCTCTCCACATCTCTCACATTTATCATTATTTTTCCTCCCTATTTTATAAAGCATGTCATTTAAGTAGGTATGACCTACTCTTAATCTACTAATTATTATTTCTTCTCTTCTGTTTCGTTCATTAATGCTTCGAATTCAAACTGACTTTTGTACTTCATATAATCTTCTTCCTTTCTTATCTTCATTCCACATTTTTTGCCATTTCTTGATTTCTTTACTTTTAATTAGGATACACCTGTTTCGCTTCTCCCATTAAACACAAAGCAAGTCTCGCAATCAGTAGCAGTCACATGGAAATTCTATCTTACAAAAACTCCCCGTCCAACTTGAAGAAACACATCGAGGTAACTTCTTATGAAATGGTTATAATCCTCGTGTTTCAGTAACTATAGCTTGGTCACTAGGCACTACTGTATTGTGAAATCTTGACCATAAATGAACTTTGTTTGGCATTGTTTCAGTTCCACACGTGGTGTATTTAGCTTAGGCCTAATGTTGACTGTAGCAGGCTACCTAGACTCCTCTGTTCAAGGGGGGACAGAAGCCATAGCGATAGCAATTTAGACTAAATTTAACGAATATAGGAAAGGCAAGCAAGTTCAAAACCAGGTTTACAGATGCCAATAAGCTGCATTTTCCTCCCAGTTCTTTTTTTCTTTTGCATAATGACCAGTTGTGTGCACCACCTACTGACTGTAGGATTGACTGATTCACTGATTTGTGAAGTAGAGTAATCGTAACAGCTCTTTTTCTTCATGTTGGCCGCATTTTCTGTACTATTTATTTTTCTCATTTTCAGCACTGACCTTACTTGAAGGGAAAACTTAAGGCTTACAAAAACTTTGTATTTTCTGTCCTGGAGGGTATACTAAGAAGCTGGTTCAGTTGTAAAGCAGGTTAAGTTAACCTTGTGCTATAGGTAAAGCACCTAATTTTCTTAACTAAATGATGCCTGCAGGTATATCTATTAGCAGGTTTAATTTTGCCTGCACTTGGTTGTGTACATTATTTTAAGTGTATTTGACAAGTTTACCAAAATATAAAAAATGTCATTCAAACTGCATTTGCTTTGTTTTACTTTTTACTTGTACTTTTCATTACATTACTTGAGTACATCCATTTTTACAGTAATTTCCATACTTAAGTACAAGAAGTTTCAAATACTTTAAGACTTTTACTCAAGTAACATTTCAGTCAGTGACTTCGACTTTTACCAAAGTCATATTTTGGAGAGGTACTTGTACTTTTACTTGACTCTGAGATTTCAGTACTTTATACAACACTGGCTGCTAATAGGAAATTAGCTTGAATTAGCTAACATTTATGCTAGGGTCTTTGTGTGAAACTGAGTTTAAACTTTAAATGAGTTGATTCTCTTGCTTGGCTCTGTATATCACTGAGGTATTTTTGGCTTCAAAACGGCGTGTTTGATAACATTTGATAATAATAATTAAAACTTCTCAATGTTTGACATTGTCTAGCAAAATGTTTTTACATCTGGCTACATAGCTGCTACATCGATGAACTGCTCTATGCTGTAGTTGGGGATTTGTTGTTTGCTGCTGAGCTTAATCATTTTGTGGCTAAAACAAACATTATTTTTACATCAACTTTTAAGTTATGTGAAACTTCTGTTAAAAATCATTTGAAGGCTCAGAATCAGTCCAGTATCGATCCACATTCTCAGGGGAGACGGACTCACCTGGTATAAATTCAATTTTTAGCTATTGGAGTTATGCTTAAGACAAATTTATCTAATCAAAGATGTCATGAATATGTATGTAGATCTGCACCGATTGCAGTTTTCTGGCCGATCCCTGGTTACCGATCTTTAAAAAGCCTGACCTGCCAATTTTGATTTTGGCTGTTATGATTTTTTTTTTTTTTTTTGTCTGAAATGTTGCTAAATATAGCAAGAAAGTCTCTGAGTGGGCAACAGTGGGGTGAATATTGTAAACTGTAAACGTGCAGCTCTGACCTGTTGGGCCGGTCTGTCAGTCAAACCTCTCACTGTAGAGCAGAAGAGGACAGAGTCTGATTTTTAAACCTTTGCTGCCAAAGATAAGATTAGGGGATAAGATCAGCTTCACATGTAAGTATCGGCCGATCACGATCCCCCAAAATTAAGGAAATTGGCGCCTAGAAATCAACTGGTCGATAAATCAGTTGGCCAATAAATGTATCCTATTATACATATAATGTAAACAGCACTGCCAGAGATGCAATAGGTTTATAGCAGGTGTGTGAATGATCTAATGATTGAACTGCTGATTGCAGCCAGTCCATATTGTTAGCAGAACTAGAGGGCCCCAAAACCAAATTTCGATTAGCATCCCATGGAGGCTTGGGCCGGCCCTGACAGTAACGTTTCTGAATATCATAGACAGCACACGTTCATTTACACCTTTCAATAACCTGGGACGGGACAAAGTAAAAAATTATCATGTTACGCATGTGTGGGATTTGTGTGTGTGTATTCAGGTGTGTATTAGATGTGCTAGATGGGATCAGCTCGTTCATCTGTGCAAAAAGTGAAGTGGGATGTTGTGGAAGACATAAATTATCGTTCCGAAGGTGAATGGCGTGACAAGAAGGGGACGTGGCAGGATGGAGACGTTTGAGGACGATGTTTGTGTGCAAGAAATGAATCCTGCTTACATCTTGAGGCTGAACTGTGACAAATCAAGTATGTTCCAACAAGGACAAAACGGGGGAGGAGAGGTTCCGGCCAAGATTATGTGGTTAAATTTCAGCTTTGACAAGTAAGATAATTAAATCCTTATCTGTGCTTCAGTTAGCCTTATGAGCAGTAAGATCTGCAGTTTAATTGTCTAATTCAACTCTGGATTGCACATAGTAAGCATGAAAATATGTATTTGGATATACAGTCTAAAATCAGACAGATCAGCCACCTCCATCTCTTCAAGATTGTTTTATATAAAAAAGGATATACACAACATATACAGTATGTATGTGTTGTTACAATACATAAATAATCTCAAATTTTACAGTATCCACCATAGCTCAATCCAAAAGATCCTCCTTGGGATGTGGTGGAACAGTAGATTTGCATCATTAAGTCATCAAATTTACAGCAACTGTATGTTGTTATGATGGCGATAGCATGTCTGACAAATTATTACCCTTTTGCTATTTAGAATGATGGGGGTTCTGAAGTCAAAATCGGTTCCTAGCCTGTGCTAACAAGGCATATGTGACATTCATATTCCAGGAACTGAAGAAAATGTATCTAGGTGTTACCAATCACTAGTGAAGGTTTGCTTGGATAAATGAAGGTAGAAATATTACATTTTCTTCTTTAAGTAATTGAAGTTTACTTCTTGATAAATCCTGCAATAATATTTTAGAAACTGCTTCTGGATTAATAAGTCTTGTTATTCAAACATCAGATGGCTGTTGGCTTGCTATTGCAGTGTGTACTGTTTAGGAAGGATAAGGCCTCCAAAACCATTTTGGGGTTTCCTATGACAAAAGTTTAAACATCAAATGTATTAAACGTTTAGCTGTGTCTTCAAAAAATACCAGCATCATCTAAGGACCATATAAATGTACCTTAAAACTTTAAAACAAATGTAATTAACTCTTGAAAATGCTGACTACAGTTACAAAGAGTGCATAATTAAAATGTCACTGTTCCCAAAAGAGCAATTGAATAGAACCATCTATAATTACAAGGTAAAGTTTTTCCTCCACACATACAGGCAAATAGAGGGCAACTAAATAATCAAGTCAACAATAGAGGCAACTTCCTACTTCTTAAATTCGTTCTTCTGACTGGAGGTGGTGAAATAAATGTAAACTAGTTATAGTGTTTGATTTACATTTATAAATTTAGCTAGGTTATGATTATTGATGTATAATTGTGGTATTATTAAATGTGCATGAAATAGTTTCTGCAAGCATAAACACATGTTGATATTCTGAGGAAAGCGGATTAAAACCTCCAACTGAAGATTTCTATTGAAGTCTGACAGGTTATGGAAACAATATGCTTCAGATAAAGCGTATTGTCCCAAACGTTTCATGAAATGATTTTAAGTTATATTATTTTTTTATTTTGTTAACCTCCCAGAGCCAGTCTGTTGTAGACCTTCCAGGATTATGTGTTATCGAAAAGAGGGAAAAAAAAGAGTATGTTCTTTATATGACGAAGGTCATGCTATACAATCAGTCTTCTGTGCATATAACTCTTTGGTTAAATTTTCTTCTCTTCTGCACATTTTATGGTCTTTGCACAATTATTAGCAAATGGAAACAGTAGTAACATACAGTATACGCCAGGCTTTAGCACAAAAAAACAACTGTCTCTATGGAAACCGAAGGCTGCTGTTGCTGTAAAACTTTTACAGAAAAGGCAGTTATGATGATAATTGTAACAATAAGGGTCCTCAGTTAATGATGTCATTTAAAGGCTTTTCACGACGCCCAAAGTAAGTACGTCTTGTTTGTGAAATCCAAGGAGAAATAATCCTGCAATCTTCCTGTGAGAAGGTAGCAGGGATTATAATCAATCATCATTACATCATGGTGGATCACAGTAGGTTTTGATCTACTCCCAGTTCTTTAAGATGATGTCACTCTGTTTGGATTTACACACATTTCCTATCTGGACCTGGGGTGGTTCTGCATGTGATCTGAGTGTTCTCTCTACTCAGATGTGAGTTCTTCTAATAAAGAAAAAAGCATACCTATTAGGTTCATTGATCTCCAAATTTTATCTGGTGGCTTTGTCTTGCCTTGTGACGAACTGACAACCTGTCCACAATCCAACTCCTGTGGAGTCTCTATAGTTCATTTCATTTTCTCATATTTTTTTAACCTTCCTGCCAATTTAAAATTCTGCATTTTGCACTCTTGCCTTTTCACGCTATTTGTCCTGGAACACTTTGGGTTGTGTCAGATTATCTGGCCTTGTTTTCCTCTGACCTTCATGTAAATGAGACTCATTGCATATTTCCTCATTGCATTCACTTGAGCTTAGAGTGAACTTGTTAAGCAAATTATTCGAATTTGTCTGGCAATTATTTGAAAGTAACGCTGGGAATACTTTAAAAGGAAGAACAATTCAGTGCTTGTCTTGGCTCTCTTGGAGTTGTTTTGAACTTGCGGTTAAACTCATGCCCAGCGGGGGAGGAAGAAGCCTTGCAACACAATTCAGCATGGAGATCGTGTATGCGAACATTTCTTTCCTTGGGCTCAGTAGCATCACAGTCATTAACAGGATCTTTGTTTGCCTCTTAATCTTGCACCATTGTTTTCCACTGTCTCACTGCAAGCAAACGCTAGTGCAGTTAATATCTCGCTGCTGTAATTATAAAATCATCAAAACTGTGGTCATCACATCAGCTAATGAGATAAACTCACTCAACTCATTGTGATATGTTGTACACGACTTTAGCACACGAGTTGCACCATTGCTTTTCTGAATGTATACTTGATTCACTGGTTGTTTGTTCAACAAAATGGCAAAACATTAAAAAAAATTGAACTAGTTTGGAAAAGTACTACATGGTTCCCTTCGCAAATAACAACCTCGTAAGTTACAAACTACACCTGTAACATCATGTATTATTATGTGCAGGCTGCAAAGAGAGCAGAGAGGCTGCAACAACTACTGATCAAGCTTTTTTTTTTTTTTTTACCTATATGACTCTAAGATGGTTACATGGCCAAGATCCTAAATACTTTTGGCCCCTCAATAAAATGCATCCAGAGATATCATGGGACTGTTTTTATTTCGTCCTATAATTTGCTAAAAGTAGAAAGTCACGTAATTGAATTTCACAGGCTACAGTCAGCTGATTCTTCACTGACGTTTGGTTAAATTAAGCGTGCCAGTCCAATGCTGCCCTCTAGAGGAGCTTTTACCGATTTTACTTTAAAAATTTACTGGACAATCTGTCATCCATTCTTGCGCCCATACACTATAAACAGAATTTTCTGTAACTTTTAAACCAAAAATTTACATACACTGTGGAAAGACAAGCTTTTTTTCCCCATGTAATTAAATTTAATATGAGAAAGTGAAAAAAAATGGTAATGTGTCTTTTTTACAGTATATGTACATATATATGGATTCATACATAATTTCATATTTAGAATCAACTGGGTACACTTTAATATGCAATCAGTGCTCCTCTAATGTAATATTCAGATTTTTTTTAAAATCAGTTTTATAGGATAGTGTTACATTTTAGAAAAAAAACTGACAACATAAAACATTTCCGTTTCTGATATTGGGCAGTTTTTGCCTGAATTTATAATGGATCTCATGGTTATGTGTTGTGGTTCTTTGATCCTACGAGTGAACAATGTCCTCACGCTACTTGAAAGTGCATAAAATAAACACTCAGCAAACAAAATAAGACTTTTTTTTAATGTGTGCATTATGCTGCAATGTAGAAAACAAGTTACATTTACAGTGCGCTGTAATAACTACATCAGGGAAACAGGCTATGCTTTGATTGATTTACAGTATAGACATCACATACTAAAAATAAAGATAGCCAATCGGCTGGAACGTTTTGATCGGTTTTCTGGCTATAAAACCTGCGGCCAGAGAAAGGGAAGAGTCTCTGGAATGCTATGTGTCACCATCTGTGTGCTCACTGTGTGCGTCACAAAATTTATATTCCTCCGTGTGTCTCCAAGCATTATCCTTACTTGCAGCTTTACCATTGTTCATGGTGGCAGTACCCTTCCATCCAGCGTCACAGTCTGTCTGAGTCGGATCGCTGAGAGCATCCGTTTCTTTACTCGGGGTGCTTTGTTCATCTGGAACATCTGAATCCGTGTCTCTGGCATCGGTGTGTCTGGTGAGATCACCTGTAGGATTTGCAGGTACTTGACTCGGCATGCTGTGGTCAGAATCCAATTCTGAATCCTTCCCTTCAGTCGGATTCTGGTAAGTGTCAGTGGTGCTGCTGGAGTCTGAAATGTGCTCCTTAGCCGTGTCAAAGGATCCTGTTATGACGCTGTCGCTATATGACTGACTCGCAATGGTGTCTGTCTCAGAGCCTGAAACATCTAAATAGCGACTGTCTGTGTCACCAGGACAGTGACTGTGATCCTTCTGACCATAATCTCCCTCAAGATTCATGTCCGTCAATATTTCCCCAGAGTCAGTCTTGACCGAATGAGCTCTTGCCGCTGTACTATCTACAAACCTTTCGTCTCCAGGTACAAAATCAAAGGTAGAGTGCGTGTCATTCGCACTTTTTCTATATCCAGTATAGACATTCGATAAATTCTCCCTTTTTAGGTTGGAATCACTGTCTGGGACGCTTTCAACTCCGGCCAGGACTCTCTTCAGACTCTGAGCTCTGTCTATGTACAGCTGGCACAACTGAGCATCAGGCATGTGGCTTCCATGGATCTCCGCCAGCTTCATGTACACCACATACAGAGCTTCAGGGTTAGCTTTGTCCTCAAGAGCGGCTGCCAGTGCTAAATAGAAGTACCCCACTGCATCAAAAGCATCCTGCAAAGGTGCAGAAAGGAAAGGTCAATTAACATAATTTAACCTACACAGTTGTTATAAGTTCAATGTATCTTATTGGAACTGTATGTGATGTGATCAACAAACTAAAGGAAACAGAAAAAGAAAGCAGCCTTAGCTAAAATTCCCCTGACTAAAATCCAATAGTGTTGACATTAGATGTGAACACTATGAGTCTGACCTTTTTGGAAAAGTGGCAAAAATTAAGTCACTGTTTAAATATTACCTTAAGATGTCCTACTGCAATTATTTACAAGCAATAGAAATAGCAATTGAAACCAATAGAAAAGGGAAATGTGAAGGAAGATGCTGTCATCAAATGAGACCAAAACTGATGTTGCCTTTCAGTCCAAACATGAAAAACTAGCTGTCCAGATCTACCTAAAGACACCTTGGAAGTGAAACTTTTAATTTCCTGTTTGGCCCACTAGGTGTCACTAAATTATGACATGGGGAATAGAATAAGAACATAACCACAGTTTCGATGTTTGACGCTGTCACGGCGACTGCAGTACCTTGAAATCATGTAGTGTAATGTTTCCTAGCCTGCAGTAGACTTTAGTGTAATAGCGCGCCTCTGTGGGGTGCTGCAGTATAGGTGGACACAGGGAAAGGGACTTCAAGTAATTGTATTCTGCCATCTCGTACTGCTGAAGATTGTAGTAAATTGTGGCCAATCGATGATACGCAGTCCTCTCATTTTCACGAACTCCTGCACGAGAGAAATAATTGTGCGGTTGAATCTATATCTGTACTACATGGAGCAGCAATGAGGCAAAAAAGCAATGCTTACCTGTTTGGTTCGCTATTTGAACAGCCAGTGTTGCATACTGCAGAGCTTCCTCCTGCTCTCCTTGATTCATTAGTAGCTCTGTTAATTTACTTAACAAGCGGAACTCTGAATGGACGTCTTTGATGCTCCGTGCAAATGGTAGACTACCGTCCTGAGGGCCAAAACGAATTGTTTTGTTAAAAACAGCGTGGAGAGAGGAAAAAGAAGAGAATGCCCATTCTTACCACTAGTATTGTAGAAATTGCTTGCTCATAATAACGTTGCCTTGAGACAAACAAAGCTTAATGTCTCTACTTACTCTGTAGAAAATCTCTGAAGCCATTCGGTTCCTGTGGCCTTTAAAGTAAACATCTCCTGCCTCCTCGTAGATGCTCAAAGCAAAGTGAGGGTCGTTCATCCTCAGGGCTGTCTTCACTGCTGCCTGTCAAATACTTTTGTTATTCCTCGATTTAAGATATCATTTCAGTTGTTAATATGTGAATTTCTTGGCGTATTTGCTACATTTGATTGAAATTAAAAAGAAAAACAGAATCAAAAGTGACTATCAAATACGCAAAAGACTATGAGAACTTGCACATATGCACCACCAGGGCAAGGGTTGCTCAGGAATGTTGAGCATCCACATTCACTACTTGCCAGTGCTATGACAGAACAAAGGGCTGAACCAGGAAAAAACAAGTAACTGAAAAAACAGTCAGTCTACACTTTAATACTTAATTTCCTTCTTACCTGCAGGTACATGTCAGCCAGCTCGTCCTCCTGGATGAGGTAATAGATTCGTCCCACCTGCAGCCAGGTCTCTGACTCTTCCTCTCTCTTGCCCAGATCAATAGAAATCCTCAGACTCTGCTTGGTGTAATCAAGAGACTTACGAGACGATCTGAAAATTTTCCCCAAAAAGAAAAATAAAACATACAAGCTTGAAGAAAGAGAAACCACTTGGTGCAAAAGGCACAAAAGGAAATTACTTTTCTGTGTTGAGTGAGAGGTAGAGGCTGCTGAGTTTTTCCAGATACTCTCCTTCCCGTCTCTTGTCCTTTAGCTCTCTGGACACTGAGACACAATGCTCATAGTAAACAATGCTCTGACGGTAGAGCAGCATTTCGGCGTACAGCACACTCAGAAGCTTGGCTACCACCATCTGACCTGCAATAAATACAAAACAATTGGGATATTAGCAAAATGGCGAAATTTTCAGAAAACAATACAGCAGGGAACATATGTATCAACCACATAGATTTTCTCAGTAAATATATTTTTAATTGTGCTACTGAGTGTTTATTTTCCTTAATGTATTTCAAGCACACATCTGATTTGCAATATTTTATAACTATCATAAAATATAAAGATTTATTCAGTTTTCTATTGTAACCAATAGAAAGCAGTTAATCACAAAACCGCTCCCACATAGTGGTTGTGCTGATGCTTACTGTGCAAATTTCTGGCATGCAGTGCAATTAGCAGCCCCATTTCATAGCATGCCCTGATGTCCTGACTCTTCCCTCTGTCCTTGTAACTCTGCCCAAGCCAAAGATACACCTGAACGTGTTCCTCATCGGTTGGACTCTCCCAGAGATCCAGAAAAAGACACAGAGACCTAAAATGTGGAAAAAGCATGGTAAGCAAAAATGTATTTGTCCCTGTACTGGTGCGATATTCAAGGTGTGATCTGCTTTACACCCCATGGCTTCTGAACCCTCCACCCTCCAATCAAACCTCACCACTGCGTGACCCTGGAGAGTTGAAACACTGACCTAACCAGAAAGCGCTCCGCAAGGAGGTTCGCCCCAGCATCCAGAGCCAGGCAGCCCAGGTTAGCCAGTGCCAGCGCCTGATTCCTTTGGTTGCCACTCTCTCTGGAGATTTCCAAGGCAGAGTGAAGATGCCAACCTGCCTCTCGGACCTGACCCCGATGCTTCAGACACAATGCCAAAAGGTTATGGATGACTCCTTGCTGAGTGGGACTGTCCGTGCTCTGTTTCCACAAAAAGAATCAAATCAGACATTGCTTTGGGAAAATAAACAGCTTCTAAATATATATTTTTTTGCCAACTCTGTTTCTTATTGTTGACTGGATTCCTCACCTGTAGTGAAGTGAGCAGTGGCTCTAAAATACTCTGAGCCCTCTCAGCCTGACCCGTCAACACCAGCAGCCAACCAAGTAGCACTGAAGCCTCAAAGCCATCCTCCTCATTGATATGGCTTCCTGTCTCCACAGCTTGTTGTGCGCAGCGTACTGCTTTATCCAGCGCACCGTACTGCTGGTAGGTCAAAGCCAAACCCAAACAAAGGTCCCGCTGCATCTTTATGTCATCACCCTGCTCAGCTACGGCAAGAGCCTGCTGCAGGTAAACCACTATCTGAGCGGGGAGTAGTGAGGTTCCTTCCTTCCAGCACGGATTCAGACGGACAGAGTTCCTGATAAACAACTCAATCCTCTGGAAAGCATCACAAAGTGAATGGTCTTCTCTTGAGTCCAGGCTTAGGGAGGCCAATGCTAAGTAAGGCATGTATTTACGATGATAGAGCCAGCTCAAGAGCCAGTTGAGGTCCAAAGGTTCGATAGGCCCGCCTTCGGTGGTCGATAGTGTTGCTGAAAGAAACTGAAGTCGCTCAAAGAAAGGTAGCGTGTCTTCTGTCTTCTTAAGAACTAAGTAGAGGCTAGAGATGAGGTAGCAGACGCGAGCCTCCAAAAGTTTGTCCCCCAACACGACGGATCTTCTCAGGAGGAGCTTCAGCAGTTCAACTTCATCTGAGGACATGAAAGAATGGCTGGGAAGACAGAGTATTAAGGCACTGGCCTTCTCCAGGATCTGGGGCAGTTTATCAGTCATACGCTGCTTCAGGTAGATGGCAGTGAGGTTTGTGAAGAGAGCCACGAGAAGCGGTACGTCAGAGAAGCTGTTGACGCTGACACTCAGAGCTTCCTCGTAGTATACTCGTGCCTGAGGAAAAATAGTCATGATAAGTGTTTACTGTAATAAATTGTCCAAGACTATTGCTACAGTGCCTCGCAAAGTATTCATAATTCTTAAACCTTTCATTCTGGATACAATGTTTCGACATTGTATCCACAAAGTTTAAAGATTGGGATTTTCCATTTAGTTTCCTGAGTTAATCTAAGAAGAGGAAACAAATATTTGTGGAATGTCTCTAGAAGCTTTAGAAACGGGTAAACTGAAGGTTTTGTCCTTTTCTTTTTTGAAGAATAGTTCAAGGTCTGTTGGGCTGGATGAATATATTTAGCTTCATTCGTCTTACTATCAACTCTTAACATCAATATTGTCCATGTTGAAGACAATACATTTCAGTTAGTCCAAGGACAAAAAAAAAATCTAATTTCAGTCTCATCTGATTAGAGGAACTTCTTCCACACTCTGTTTCCCTGACAGTTTGTGTAAAACTGGAAAGTATACAGTAAGAACTTCATATGGCTTTACTTTTGCTTTTTGCCTCTCCTTCATGAAAGGCCAGGATTTTGGGCTGCACAGCTAATAGTCTCCAATAGACTCCAACCTGACCTTTGATCTCTGCTGCTCCACCAGAGTTACTATGGTCCTCTTGGCTGCTTTTCTGCTTGATGCTAGAGAGGAGGTAGCAGACCTCATGCTAAAGCCAGGTTAAGGTGGCTTTCCATCTGAAGGTAGCGACTTAAAACTTGAGAAGTTTGCATTTGTGCCATACTCTTTCCAATTTTGGATGACTGATTGATGGATTGAACAATGCTCTGTGAAATGTTTCAAGTATGGGGTATTGATTTGTCTTATAATCTAATACAGCTTCAAACTTCTAAACAAATTTGCTTTAGTGGTGGGACACCATTAGATGTTTTTAATTGAGTTAATATAAGTGTCTGTAGTAGATTTATTGCAATTAATTCCATTTAGATTGAAACCTGTCGACAAAATAAAAAACAATCTCAAATCAGACTTTCACTAAAGAATAGTGTTTACATTTTTTTCCCATTTCACAGTTATGCACTATACTGTATGCACAAAAATTGCAATGAAGCAATAAAAAAAAAAGAAGTTTTTGTTTGCTACTTAAAACGTTAAAACGTTCCAAGTGTATCAACACTTTTGTAAGGCACTCTCAGTATAGTATAAGACAGAGTTACTGGAGAAAGCTCTTTTTATTTTGAAAAAAATATGTAGATTCTTATTTGCTTGATGTACCAGATACCTGGGAGAACTTTAGTTTTCTGGCGCAAAGCCTGCCAAGGACAAAGCACGCACGCCGATGTGCCCAGTGCATGCCCAGTCTCTTGGCGCACTCCCTGACACTCTCAAGATGTCCGGACAGTTCCTCCTCAGTCTTCTCACCGAAAGTCATCCACAGAAAGGAACAGTGTAGGTCGTACAAGGGCAGAAATTCATCCTGGAAGACGCACAACAAAGGGCATGAAACTAATTGTATTTTCATTTTCTACTGTCTCATAAAGATATGCTGTTTCAGTTTCATGAAATGTTGTTCAAAATGTTCTTTAAGAACTCCTGGAAGTGTAACAAGACATTGTTTGTTTTGTATAAATTTCAGTATTTGGGCCCGGATGTGGTGTCATCCACATTCTTGCTGATGTGTTGTGTAACAACACATTTTAAGAAAGCCTTTAAGGCAATTCAGGAAGCTGAGCTCATGAGTTTGTAGATAAGTACACTAATAGTCTGTCTAGTCTGTATATCCTAATGATTCAGAGCTTTTGTTCTAGAGTTTTGTATATGACTGTACTTGCGCAAGCCAAATCCACTTGTGTTTCTAACCAGGTTGGAGAAGCAATGAATGAACAGTGACTTAGCTCACCTGGAAGTGTTCGTGGTTTAACAGAGTCAGTGTCGGGTCACTGAGCTCCGTCTTCTCCCCCTCCCAGCTGTTCTCTTCCATGAAGAGAGGGGGATCCTCCTGAAACTCATCTAGCTCTTTAAATGTGTCCTCCAGATTGAAAGAGAGCCGCTCTCCCTCTCGTGGCAGAGGATTGAGGGAATGATAGAGGGACACGCGTGGTGAGGCGACAGAGACAGAGGCGCGGGGGGAGGATTGGTTCTGCCTTCCTTCGCTTCTTTCGGACATGAGGCTCTGACGGGCGCTGGAAAAACCCTTGAAATCTGTGAAGAAGTAAGACGAGTGCATCAGCTGCTAAAAAGGTTTGTATTGCATATTATAATTGCTTTATAATATTACCATGCTTTGGCCGATTCCGTATGTACATGAAGTCGGCCTCATTCAGCCTGTCTGGAAACACATAAGGTAAATCAGCTTAAGCTTTCTCTTAACAGATGAAGAAAAAAAACAATGGAGACCAGTTTCTAATGAAAAAACAAACACTGAAACAACAACAACTGTTCTAGAAACATGCTCAAACCATGCATCAAACAAAATAGGAGTGAAATATCAAAAAAAAAAAGTGCTGTGGCACAACTATCTATGGGTTCTGTCAGTGATAAAAATGGTAAAATCCCTTAACTGATCCAGTGGTTCCTTTACCTAGTCTGTACACAGAGCTGATGTCTGATGAGAAGAGTCTTTCCAGAAGGCAGCTTTCGCTTGGCTCTGAGCTATACGGGTTAACCTGAGCCAGGCTGGCCTTCTCCTCCTCTGTGAGAAAGACCAATTGTCTGTCTCTGTGAGAAGCAAACAAAGGAGGCATTATGAATGCATGCATCTTCCCAGCATCATCACCCACTCTATGACTGACAAGCCAGCAAACCCACTGTAATGCCTTGAAAATGTATGCATACCCCGTGAGCCTCATGGCGACCACAAACTATTATTTATTGTGTTGGTGGTCTGGTCACAAAAACACTGCAAGCCACCCAAACATCTACAGCCCAACATGGTAAACAGAAAACGTGCTGTCAGGATGCTCTGCTGTAAGCAGGGACAAAAAAGCTGGTGAGACTTGATGGAGGGCTGGAGCTAAATCAGCAGGAACCAGTGAAAGAAAACCTGTTAGAGGTTGCAAAACATGGGAGGCTGGCGAAGAGGCTCACTTTCCAAAATTATAATGATCATAAAAAATGGCCAAAGCTACAATGGGATGGTTAATCTTAGTCAGACTGAAAGGAGAGTATCTCATCTTTGCAAAGCTATTTTTAAGTTTGTAGAAGATTTTCAATTAAGATTTTTATCTAGACTAGATTGTACAAAGTATTTGTTCTATATGTATGCAAACAGAAGACCCACTTTCTGATTTTTATTTTCAAACCAAATTTGAAAACTGTGTATTCTTATAGTTTCACAGATATGTGCAAGTTTGTGTTAATATGTTACATGAAATATCTATAAAGCATGCAAACACAAACAAAATGCAAACTTTTAAGCTGTATGAACCTTGAAATTCCTTCCACAAATGATTAAAAAACAAAACACAAACCATAAAAAAGCCACATCTCATCTCATAATAAGAATGAGATAAACTGTGTGAAAAGAGAGCTATCTTATGACATTAAAATATAATTTCTTACAGGGGTTTGGTGTTTAGAGGCTTGACGTGGGCCCTGTGAACAAATCCAGTGTGTCCTGTGGATGTGTGTCTTCCTATGAAGATGGAAAGGCCCCGTATCAGCAGACCCTGGATCTCCACCGTGTCCCCTTGACTCAGCTGGAGCTCATCAGGCCCAGCGGGACTGTAGTCAACGATGGCTTCACACGAACCGGTCACTGAGGGATCAGATGATAAGGCCAAGGAGAAAAACAGATGAGATTGCTGGAGCTTGCAAAAACAATCGGATTATAAATCTAAATCAAATGGTCAATTCATGTAGGTTAACACTGAATATCGGAACCATCACAGAATACGCAGAAAAGCTTTACCAATTGCACTTTCAAACAGTTCCTTTTCTACTGGTGAGTATCCAGCTTGGCCCGGATACTTCCTGAGGAACCACCTGACCAAACAGGAAGTAGAAAATATTGAAGTCAAGCTAACTCCTGCACGAATGTTCCTACTTCTTGCTGGCCTTTAACTAAAGTTTAATAAAGAGCATGTTATATTGAGATACTGTAAAGTGTGTCATTTATTAACCCATGACCGAGATGGCTTATCCGTGGAACTTACTGGTAGAAGGGGTAGGGCAGTGGCTGCATGGCGTGGACTGGCACCTGGCCGTGGTTCCCCGTGGCGAGCATAGTGCCCTCCCAAATGTCGTCCTTCCCCGTATCCCTCACTATCAGCAGGTCATTCTTTTTAAATGCCAGCTGCTCCTCACTGTCTTCATCCTCCTCACTTCTGGTGAACAGCGCCTTGGCAAAAAAAGATCCTGCAAAGGAGAGATGAGGGCTTGTGCAAACGTGCGAAGCATACGTCTACGTGAATCCAGATGCAGAGGTTTTCAGTGATCTCGGTTTGGATAAAAATCATTGTGGTTATGGATTAGCTTTTCTGTAACAGTAACTCTGCCCTCATTCAGTCACAAATGATGGATGGTGTATATACCCTCCTATTAAGCTAATGTAATTTTTATCGCTATTTGCCAGCACTGCAGTATTTTCATACGGTTCGTGTAGCTTTTTGTCAGGAGAACAGTAATATCTTCTCAGTAAACTGGTCTCCATGCGCATGGATATAAGTTTGTATAAATGTAAAAAAAACAAAATGAAACAATCAAAAAAATGAAAAATATCCTGAGTCTGGAGGCACATTAAAACACAAAAGGTCAGCTACCAAGGAAAGCAACATACCAATGAGATGCAAAGAAAAAATAGCATAACTATGTGTCGGCTTACACTGGCCAATGGATAATTTTGACTGTTTACTTAAAAAGCTACATTTTTGGATCAGAAAAGAAATCCACACTTCCAGAGAGAGTTTTTACAATTCAAAGCTTGAAAAGCAGCACACAGGAATGGCCCAGCAGAGTCTAGCACTAGGATCATTCTGGCTCTGATAATCATAACACAGTTTCACCTCTAAAGGAATAAAAAATATTTCATTTTCAAGACTGTGTGAATGCTAAAAAGGTCACTAAGAGAGAGACTGGGTCAAATTAGTAAGTCTCTACTAAGGTCAAAGTTTTCAAGCACCATCATTGCTGACATTGTAGAGAAGTAATACACCAAGCCTGGGACTTTTTCAGTTTGTTGTGTTATTTCCAAAAGAAGAAAAATAATAGGAAGAAAAACACCTATTTAGATCACATAACTGGTTATTAAGAAATGCGGTTTTATTGTGCCATCTGTTTGTACTCTGACGTTAAATTTCTAAGTTTGATAAATAAGGACACATTAAGCAAGCATTTTAAGTCTGAAATCTGAAGGTTTCTTACCAACCACACTTTTAATGTTCAACATGGCTCCCTTGAATGAAATACTCGCCCAAGTAAAAAAAAAGTGTTTGCACTTCTGCTGTATCATATGTCATCAAATCATGTACCCGCATATGACTACAGAAAATATGTCACTTAGCTTGTTCCTAAGGCTTTTTGATAAGATACAGATAAACATATTACTACTCGTTTATATTGCTAACAGTAGTTAATCTGCTCCCTGAGAAAATCCCACAAGTTTTCAAGCTTGAAACAGAAACGCGACTGTTTTTAATTTCATACAATCACCAAATCCAAGTTCTGACTCAGGAGGTAAAATGATCTCAACAAATGCATTTACAGACAAGTGTGGTTTCCAAAAAATATTTTGAAGACCACAAAAGGCAGACCAAGTACCACCATTGGCATTTTCAACACACTTTGAGAATCGGTGACTTCAGTTCGGCAACCATGTTAAAATTAATGTCATTTTATTATGTCTTCAAGTCTCAATAAGAAAAAAAACACACATTTACCTTTTCTATTGACATTTTTGTTTCATGTTATTGGCAGTACTTTCATACATTCAGTACAGACCAAAAAAAAATAAATAAATAAAAGAAAGAAATCAGCACTGCTCACCTTCTTGAAGCAGAAGCTCTAAGTAGAGGGTGGCGAGATGCTCCTCGTCCACAGTGACATTGATCTCTAACTCACGAAGCAGCTCCGCGTCCAGCCAGAAAGACTGGTCACACAAGAAGTTCTCCAAGCATCGGGCAACAAAACCTGAACCACAAAAAAAAAATTAAAACAACAACTGTAGTGCAGTGACACAAACTAAAATCTTACTGTCAACTGGACTTGGCTAACCATTGTTTAGTGTTGGAAATATAAATAAACAAAATTCAGTAAAAAGCATACAAATAAAACTAAAACTAAATATCTATCAGAAGGAGGTCTGAGTCCTACCTAATGACAGGTAAGTTGAAAACTTCCAGATCTCCTCCACCGTCTTAAATGTGAGCACAAAGATGTCCTTCTCAGCATGAACAGAGACCAGACGAGCCGACAGGTCCTGAGGAAAGAAGCTTTCAGGTTTCAGCTTCCAATCATTCATCCATGTGTCGATTATAAATTTGAATAATTCATAAGGTGATATGTCTCCATTTGCCTTATGTATATACAGTACATCCTTTAGCATGTGAGAGGGAGGATTATTTCCAACGATCTTCACAGAATGAAGGGAAAGTGCAGTAAAACATAGGAAACACCATTTGGTCTCACTTTAAAGAGCTGAGTGATGTCTTTGCTGTTGCTCTCCACCACTCGGAGTCGTGTGCGCAGCGCCTCCTGCAGGTACTGGTCTGGATTATCACCGGAACGCCTCCGCCCAGTAAACCGGAGCACGATTTCTGTGTGAAAGATACGTAAAGCATGATCAAAAGCATTGATGGGAGAGTTTTGTTTTTTGTCTGATTTTGTCACTAGAGATAAAATAAATAAATAAATAAATCTATGGAAACAATAACATTTTCTACATTGGAAAGAGATTACACTTTTCAAGACTACATTATAGGTGCTTTGTGAAAGTTTTATGTTATTTGCTTTGTGTGCGAAACAGCAGTCCCAGGAGTAATAACGAAACCATTAGGCCTCTTACTGGACTCCATTTAAACCCATTTCTCTTGACAAACCTGGGGGGATGTGATGGATGAAGCTGAATTGCTGACTGAGTAAACATTAGCAGACACACAAATATGACTCATCAGAATTCATTTCATTCATGAAAATTAAATCCATGGGAAGCAGCTTCATAGACGCACCATGATTACTAGCTGTTTTTTTCCCAACAGATGAAGTGTGGGACTTCTGGTGAAGTGGAGAGGAACTCTACCTGAAGAGAATTTCTCCCCGACTGAAATTTTACTTCCTCGAAGGAAGGCCTCTTTCTTCTTCCAGTAGCTGTCATGTTCTGCTCCTTCTCCTGAGTCGCCAGTAGGACCATCCTCTTCCTCACCTGTTCATACAAAAGGCTAAAATATAAACCTTGTTTTTATTCTCTTTCTGGCTCAAGATGACATGGATAACACATGGAAGGAAACGTTCACTGTTTCTTAAACAACATCCTTAGATTTTGTGTAGGATAGAAATCTTTGTTGTATGTGAAAACAGCTAACTCATTTTCTCCACTTGCGAGGACAGCTCAAACTCAGTTTTAATCACAATTCACGTGTCTGACTGAAGTTTGGATATTAAACTCAAAACATTTCCAAATGACACAGGACAGTAATCACTGCTTGATACTAAAAACAGTATCTCTGGTTGGTGTTATAACAGATATAGGACACCTAATGTCTTGCCATTTTCTCACTTCATCCAATATTTTTACATATTCCAACAACCTTGGCTTAATCTGTAATCTATTCATCCAATACTTTTTACTTTTACTCATGCACCTCAGTGCATACATGTGGTTTTGCATGTTTCAAACATTTAGTGCTTTGGAAAACTCTTAACAACGTGTCATGTATTTATTTTGAACCTGCATATGGAAACACTTTCCATCTACATCCATTTTTACAAAATAGTTCAGCTATAGTTCAATACTTGACAAGACAGATCAAATGCAGGCTGGCCCAATCTGACGTCGTTTGCAGCCTCTAACACATTTTCCTCCAGCAATGCCCTCAATTTAATTCCAACCAAGTTCTCACCAACTCTGATTCTGCTAAAGAGAACAATCCGCGTAGCATGACGCTGCCACCACCATGTCGTTATGGTGTGAATAACGTGAGCAAGCTGATGTGCAGTGTTAGCCTAGTTTGACCACAACACCGTCCTTCATTGTTTCTGGCAAGCTAAAAAGTGGTGTAGATAATTTTGCGAGGCACCGTCAATGTCTGCCGGACGGATGTGCACGTCATGGGTTGCTGAAGCGTATAATTTTTGCATTAAAGCCGTGACGAGCTTCCCATGGCTCGCTCCATTGTGCAGCAGAGAGGATATCCCAAAGACTTCCTCAGTTTGTGACCGGAGGTAAAGCAACGCTGCTCCTGCTCACATGAACCTCATAAGCGTGTTTCTCCGCCGAGCTAATAAAGGACTTCACTCTAATCAACCAAGCTTTTCTGTCTTTGTTGCATCACTGCCGTACCTTGAGTCATGATGTTATTGTCTGAGAAGTGTTCATTTGTCCCTCCGAGACTGTATGGCGGTTCCCTCCAAAGAGCATCCAGCTCAGCAGGGGAGATGTCTGCAAAACCAAATAAAACAAGCAAAGAAAAACATAATGGAATAAAAGTCAGTTCCTTCTATTGTTTATTTTAGGTGAAGTACTCTTGAAATATTTCTGAAGGTTTATAATATCTTACCAATCCCTCTGTAGGTACTAGTTTGAGCATGTAGGGATTAGGGTTTCTGCCCCCCCCCACCTACATGTGTACAGTAAATATGAAGCCACAGCCAGCAGTCACTTAGGTCAGTTTGCCTTAATGTGAAAAGGAAACAGCTACCATGCTTTAAGCCAAATTAAGCAAAATCTGCCTTGCAGCACTTCCAAAGCTCATTAACACACTGAATAGGAGTTTTAGCCTAGGAGTTAGAATAGTTTCTGACAAAAAGCAGATTTAACATGACCTTTAGGGATTTTAGAATCATGTTATGCCCTTTATAATAGGGATTTACAATAAGGTTGTGTATACATTAAATGGGATATTAAGGTTAAATCAGGGGATTATTTTGAAATTATGGCCAGCTCCTGGATATAGCTTCACTGAACAGACACCGAATCTGAACATGGATAAAATCTGAGTATTTCTCACAAACGTTCCTGGAAAATAAAAATAAAAAGGGTTTCAGGATTGGGGAATATGTTAAACATCACTGGGGTTGGAGGGTTTCAGCCACGGTTAGTTTGGAGATTTGTCAGTAGGATACAGAGCACACACGGGCCTGGCTCGCATACTTACACTGATAGGAAACCCTTCAGATGTCCCTGTGCTTGACTGCTCAGACACTTTCGTGTCAGAGTAATGTTTCACCAAATACATGATACAAAACCGTCTATTATTCATTTCATTTCTCTCTTTCAACATGCTTTGTCAGTGGAAATTAAAAGGAGAAAAAGGTGAACAATAGAACTTTATCATCCAGATGCAAAGCGTTCACAAGACAATGGGGGAGCAAACACAATATGCAACATGACATTATGCCAAAGAGAACAACAGTCTATTCTTTCCATCGGAACGGAGTTAGCACAAACGCACGCAAAGTTATGCTGATGCAGTGCAGGATCACACCATGCCCTCTCCTTTTACCTTCTTGGCTAAGTGTGTTACCCATGCTGCACATTGACCTATGTCCCTGCCTATCTGAACGCAGCGGTCCGTGTCATGACAGCAGAGCACAGAGAGCGGGCCGGGGACCGACCTGTGAAGGAGGAGAGGCAGACTTTGATGAGCGGGCGACAACAGGACGAGTTGAGGAACGGTCTGCAGCAACAAGACGCCATCTGGCCCAGGAGCCGGCAGCTCCCAGAGATCAATGCCATCCCATCAGCTTCCCTCAGCCACTTTAATAACAACTCTATCTCTCTCCCCCTCTCTTCCTTTCAATTGCCCAAGCCTAGCTTCCCTTCCTATTTCTGTAATCCCTTTTCCTGCTCTGCTCACACTACCGGTAAGTGTAAGCAGGACCTGTCTCTACAGTCCCCCTCTCTTCTTCTTCTTCTTCTTTTTCTCCTCTATCTGTCTGGGACTGCTCCTCCTTGTAATATTTCTCTCTCTTGCAGCCTCCATCTGCCCCCACCCACCAATCTCTCTCTCTCTCTCTCTCTCTCTCTCTCTTTCTCTGTCTCTCTCAGTAGCTGCCCAGCGAGTCAGTCGATCCACAAAGCACTCTTTGCAAATGGTATTGTGTGTGGGGGTAGGCCTTAGAGAAAGTTTCCTTATGATTCGCCCGTGTGCGAGAGTGAGGGAATGCACTGAAAGTGTGTGTCATAACAACAGCGTGCTTGTTTCTGAGGTGATGTACTGCTGACCCGCTGTAAGGCAATGCCTGAGAGGAACGGACTGCAAGGTCAAGTGAAAGTGGAGGTGAGAGTCGCCTGGTGGCACAGACAGACAATTGGATATTCCACACAAAGGAACATCATGAAAGTTATGTCGGCTGCTGCACAGGCGCATCTGAGTAAATCAGAATACCAATGTAAGGTTTATATAGTTCAGTATTTCAGTTCAACAAGAAAAACTCACAAATTACTTCGTTCCACTCAGGGGGGTCTATTTTATTTGTTAATTTTGATGAACTATAGCTTAAGAAACCCCTAAATTCATTATCTCAGGAAATTTGAATTTTACAAGAGTAACAAAAGGATGACTTTTTAATACAGAAATACTTGAGTTGTTTTCCCATGTAGTATGAGGTATATGAGGTATATGCACTCAATGCTATATTGCTCTCCCTATTGACAATATTTCATAGATTCTCTAGGGTGTAGAGCAACAGAAATGGTCGACCACTGTACTATATGTAGAGTAAAGATCAAAATCCCACTGTCTGCTAGTTTAATCCTAGTTCTGAAACGAGGTATAAATCCCTTTAGTAAATAAACACCATTTGATGAGCCTTACAAAATACAAGTTAGAGAAATTGTTTGGAAATTGGATGAAGAGCTGAAATATGAGGAGTTTGTCAAGAAAAGCTTGGAAAACGTGATTATAGCCAAAGTCACGCCATTCTTATGAGTCAGCAAAGATTGTTATAATACCTAAACATTTTCATGCATTTAGAGTACAAGTAGAGACCCTCCTTCATTCAGGTAACACTGACGATACGGGCAGTTCTAGCATATACAACCAGTGGTTCACAACTCTATCAAAACAGGTTCCACATTGGAAAAGCAAGCTGTTCTATGCTCTGAAAGTAACAGTGTGACCTCTCTAAACTTAGATATGGAACTCTACTGATGAAATCTATCTCTGTGTTCAATAGGGTCTCCTAGAAATAAATTAGGATATTATAACTTAATACACAATAAATTAGAGATGAGTTCTCTTTGATCTTCTTATGACAACCATACTTACTTAGAAAATATGAGATTTTCTAAGGAACATCACGTGGACCCATATTTAAAAAGGGATTTAGTTAACAGTTTTCCTTTGTTGTGTTATACCACATTAACAACAAAAAGGGGGGAAAAAAATTGTTGTCCATTGTCATTTGCTTCAGATTGCATTGGGAGATATGACAATTTTATCCACTGAAGAAATTTCTGACAAAGCCAAAAGTGAAGAGGGTGAGAATAAAGGAGCTTCAGTTCCTCATTCTATAACTTTACAGATAATGTGCTTACAGTTACCTTCCAAATATGTCAACATTTCTTTTGAGTACCACTGTCAGTTTTAATTGTGCAACCATTGAAGAACTGTGGTGTTATACTTCAAGAAAATGAAGATTATTCTTACAGGTCTAGCATCCAATTGCTTTCCTAAACAAGACCATTTCTAAGAAACATCTCCATAAGTTCATTGATTGAGTGATGAAGCAAAAGGCGGAATCAAGTGTTTTAAAGAAAAGCAAAACATTATGACAAGATTAATTCACATTCAACTACTTCTGCCTGCAATTCCAGTTGCCTTTGACGACAAACACAAACTTTAGGGAACATGGTGAGATCAAGAGACACAATAAAACATAAAATCTAAATAGTTAATAATTGAGTCAACATTTAACTGCAAGGTTAGCTGGTAATTCTCTGTTGCAGCTTTTTGCAAAGGCAGCACTTATGTGTCACATGACTGTTCCACACTTGTAATTAGACCTACACCACTGGTCCGCTTAACTTTGCTAGTTATTCTGACATGCACGTATTTGGACTGTTGGAGGAAGCAGGGATAAAACTCACACAGATGTGGGGGAAAGAGCAGACTCCAGCTGAGATTAGAGCAGAAACTCTCTTGTCATTGTTTGCTTTTCTTTCCCGCTATCTTTGGTGCCTTCTCACAAGTGGAAAGTACAGTAGATTTCTAAATGGGTACTTATCGAAAAGTTCTAATTCTCTTTTTCTGTGCTTTTTTGGAACCTCAGTGAATTGAATAACCTGATCGTTTTGAATTTTTTTAGAAGATGAGTGTGTGGATTTTACTTGATGGGCCTACACTAAATAGAGCATACACATAAAACAGAATAAAATAGTCTGTTTTTTTCTTTCTTCACTCACAAATAAGTTACTATGATACTTGTAAATAACATCCAGGACAATCAATTGTCCTCAGAAGTAACCTCATTAGTAAACGGAGTCCATCTGCTAGTAATTTAGTCTCAGTCTGAATACAGCTGCTGAGTGAAGGCCTCAGTGGGTTTTTTTAAAAGAACATAATGAACAAACAGCACCATGAATATCAAGGGTCACAGCAGACAGGGATAATGTCGCAGAGAAACTTAAAGTTGAGCTAGGGTATAAAACAGAATTCCAAATAGATCTAAATGGATCTGCAGAAGCCAAGAGGCCCCTGGTGACTCTGAAGTATCTGCAGAATGCCGTAGGTCCACCGGAAAAATCTGTCAAAAGGATAACTAATAGTTGTGCAATCAACAAATCAGTTGATTGTAAAATTGTCAAATACTGTAAAATAGTGAAAAGAAATCCCTTGTTGAGAGAAAGTCAAAAGAAGTTTGTAGTGAGACACAAGTTATATACAGTAGGTGACACAGCAAACATCTGATGAGATCAAAATGTAACTTTGTGACCTACACCGAAAATGTGATATGGAGCAAAACAACTAACCCTACAAACACTCTGAACGAAAAACCATGGTGGAACATGGTAGTTGTAGCATCATGATGTGAGGATGCTGTTTTGTTTGCAAGGATATGGTTGCTCCAGTGTAAAGCGCTTTGAGTGGTCGGCATGACGCTACATAAGTTATCACATAGAAATGGTATGAAAATGTATTTATGTTATGACAAAGTTTGAAAAAAAAAACTGTGCAGGTTGCTGTATCTATGAAAACTGAAGGGAACCACTTCTCTGAATGTGATTTCCAGCAACTGAAATGAAATGCAGACGGTTTGTTCCTCTTTTCGAGCCTCAGATCTCTGTTCACCCCGAGAACAAGGGGTTGATATCCTTGCCTGGGATCGGTGTTGTTATCTTGTTTGTGCGGCGGGCTGAATGGTCACGGCCGAATCTGTGCATGGGTATCCAGTGAGGCAGAACGCTGTAAACAGCCGCAAGGCGTGCCAAGGCATATCCTGACACTCTTCTGACTGGCCTGCTTGTTTTCTCTTGGGGAAGCGGATGGATAATCTAATAAACACAGACTTCTCAAGGTTGACATGGGCAAGTCACATGCACAGGACCTTTATGGGCAGGAGCCAATGGCTGCACAAGGGTTACTGATAACCTCTCTAAAACATGCTTTTAAAACAATATAACCTGTTCCCTTCTGATGTTGTAAAAGTCACAATATCCTCTTTTTGAAAAAAAAAAAAACAGTGGAACCAGCTGCAAAGCCACAATCGTCTGCTCATCTTGCAGATCTGTCAGGGTCACTAACACACGACACCTCTTTTAGTGAAAGGGGTTTTCAACCCTCATGCCCACCTACTATAAACAACCATCCAGTCTTCACACGCTGAAAGCCTGCACTGCAATTGTGACACGACAATCCTCATTCCTCATTGTAACCTAATGAGGAACATATGGCGAACATACAGCTGTGTTCCGATGTTTCTTTCTGAGGTCGCTGTCTCTGAATGTGCGTGCAACATGTGGAGTTTGTGGCGGTGGAATATGTGCAAACAGAGAAAGCAGAGGGTAATATGAGAGAGGAGCCCAGGTCTCTAAGTTTAGACTAGACCCCCCACTCGCATGCCTGTGTGTGGCTAAGACAGAGCAACTCTGAAGGGAGATTCCCATAATGCTACACAGTGTTAAAATAAACTCTCAAAGCAAAACTGTGAATTTCTGAGGCTTTGTAGAGTTTTCTTCCTCATTCTTTTATTATCTTGCAAAACCAGAATAGAAATGATTACTACAAAAGAAGCTAATCTTCTCTTCGATCTTCTTTACAGATATTATCAAGCCAGCAGTAAAATGAATATTCAGGTAAAATCACTACTCTGCACTCTTTTCTTGAAAAAAAAAAAGTTTACAGCTGGTAGCCTGTAAACTAACAGCTTAATGGTCACGTAGTAAAGTACAAAGTGCAGCTGTGTTTACTCAAAAGGATCAAGTTTTGGACACAGAGTGAATTTGGAGTTGAATACAAAAAAAAGAAAAAAAAGAAAGCTGTCTTACCTCTGTGTTACTGCCAGCTCTCCCCAACTCAGTTCATTCCTCTCATACTTTGCAGGATTTCTGTAAATCTCCTCCTGTCTGAATCTCACTTCTCTATACAGCCGCCATTACAGCTGCTGACTGTGCTGTCATTCCCCACTGTCAAAAGCACAGAAAGAGAAACAATGTGTAAATCGGTAAGGGTGAGCTGCAGTCCTGCATGTGTGTTTCTGCTCCTTTCAAAGAGAGCATGTCAGTGAGTGAGGAAGTTTTAGGCTGTAACTCCACCCACACATTTCTTTGGGACGCCGGAACAGCCCACATTTTCTTCCTTGCCCTCATTCCCTTTGCAGACACACACACACCAACACGCACACACATATGAACAGGCTCCCCTCCGGCCACCCACCCAGCCCCCCAACACACACACAGCAAACATGTGAGCCACGAGTCACTGAAAAAATAAGTAAGATAATAAAGCAGCTGAACTTTCATGCAGCCGTTATACAATGAAAGACCAAATGCTTAACAACCTGCAGCCTTTTTCCTCATTCTGCGCTCACCAGTGGTACCAGCTTGGTTTGACGCTCCCCATGCGATGACAGTAGATTACAGCAACGACCAGTCAGTTGGTACGCACCATTGTTGAAAAACCACCTGTCTAAGTTCCAAGAATGTCATGCCTTTGCACTTACCTGTCTGTCAGGCTACACACACAAACACACCTACGGGTGGCATTCCACTAATTGTACTTTGATGCCAAGAAATGTGCTATAATTAGCATGCATGGCTGTAGAAAAAATGCAGAGGGAATAAAACAGCAGCTACCTCCTGTTACCGACTTCGTATAATAACTATCGTTCTCCACTAGGCAGGGTAATTATCCCCAGGCTGGATTTGCTTTGGGTTTTTTTCTTTTTCATTTAAGATGCTTTGTTAAGTATAAACTTTGGAACTGACTGTACTCATAAAATAAACTGTTGAAGAATATGTGCACATGTTATCAAAGATTTAATGAATGTTTCTAGGCAGAACCTGAATAAACGTCAGTGACAGCAACAGCAAAGACATGGAGTTCATTAGCTGCCTCAGGGGAAACCTACTGTAGCTTGCCCATATAGGTTTTTTTTTATCATTAGCTTCTAAACTAGTTGAAGCTGAATTTTTGCTTCAAGACAAAAACTTTAATACTAACCAACAGTCTAATGACCATTCTTGACTTTTACAGTTTATATAAATTAATTCAAAATACAACCCATGCAAACACATCAGCCTTGCTGCTCTCTGCTGGACACTGTGATGTATGAATGAGAATAAGGGTTGACTGAATCAACGTTGGACTGCACGGTGGAACAGCTGATAGCACGGCTCCTTCGCAGCAAAAAAACTTCACATCTGAGCCAGTAGCCTCTGTGCAGGGAGTTTGCATGTTATTGGGATGAACGTGCGTGTCCTCCCAGTGTACTCCCAATTATTCCTACAGTCTCCCTGCTAATCTGCTCCTAAGTATAAATTTGTGTGCTTAAAGTGTCTTCATCCTTCGTATCAGTGTCAAGTAATAGCAACCTGTCCATGGTGGATCCTGCCCCTGGCCCGGTGACCGCCCTCCTCTCAACCCTGTATCATATTTCAATATATATTCCTTTTTCCAGTGCATGTCCCTCCAGAATCCAGCATGTTAGAACAAAGTCACTCCGAATACATCAGCAATGAACTCCCCATGTGATCATGCAATTGGCTATGCAAGGCTGCAGGACATGGATCATTTATTCTCTCTCCTTTTCTCTGTGTGTGTGTGTGGCCTTGTTTTTGATACAGTATGAGGACCCTTTTCCAAACAAATACTACATTGTGGGGACTGACTGTTCCTCATGGGGCCCAAAGCCCAGACCCCATGAGAAGAAAAGCTGTTTTTAGGCTATGGGCTAGATTTAGTACTAAGGTATGAATTGATTTTAGGTTTGGGGTTAGGAATGCACTGGTAATTAAGTTAAGTTTGAAGTCAATGCAAAGTCCTTGTGAAGATAGAAAGACATAGTATGTGTGGTGAGAAAGACAGATATGCAAGTATTTAATAGCAACAGATGAGAAATAGAAATGGGTGGAGATTGTAGTGTAGCATTACACTGGGAATTGTATTTGTGTGTGTGCAAGGTTGCATTTACATTCCTCTGTGGATGAACAAAGCTTAGGGATTGTGAGACCTGATGAAGAATGTTGCTGATCAGGCCCACTGATAGTGGACACATGGCCTCGGTGTGACTCACAAACAAAAAGAACATTACCTCCAAAAGAAAAACAACGGGCGAGTGACTGGGTTAAAACAATGGAGCAATAGATTAGGAGGAGTGCCACAGAAACATGATCGTAGCTCTGTCATGTGATCGGTAGCACCGTTTCTGCTGATTGTGCCTGTTTTATATCACTTGGCAAACTCATGGACTAGCAGCAAGACAGCATCCCAAAATGTTTTGTTTTTTTTGTCAGCTATGGACAACTGGCGCCTTTGCAGACAGTGACAACGTTGTGTTGACATGATGGCCTCTTGCCCTTCTGCCTCCCGTGAACAGGAAGGCTACCTTCCTGTTTTGCTGCCGCATCAGTTTGGTGGACAAAAGCACAATGAGGGACTGACACAGTCCCTCATTAATAGCAACAATTACAAACTAACTATTTAAGGGACTGCCAAACAATGAGTATCACTCATGCACACATTCAGCTAAACCTCATTTGAGTTATTCATTTCCAATAACAAGCATTACAAGCCATGACCAATGCCAAACCAGCAAATAATCAAGGTTACCTTCAAAAACAAGTATGAGGAGCGTGGCTGTGCAACATTACACTTGAGAAACTAGCCAACAAACTTTGCATTAGAATTTTTAAAAAAGGATTAAGAGGATAGAAATAGGACTTATGAAACTTCTAAATCCAGATCCTGAAAAAGTAAGACTGCAGCTGAGGGAGAATGCTGCGCCTCTCATATCCCGCCATTGTCCATCTTCCGAAAAGCCTCGGAACGAGGGCTTCCTCAGGACATGGAGAGAGAACAACTTGGCTGTTTTATAAAAAAAAAACAACACTGGCTTAATTTAGATGAGGTAAAACGGAAAAAAAATCTGGAATAAGTTTGTCATTTAGCACGCGTTCATCTTTTTACATGTGCCAGAAGGATATAAAGGTGAATTACAGCTGAGGGTATAATAATGCAGTCAACATCAAAGCTACTACAACTTAGGAGGAAGACTACTTGTCAAGTTCTGTCAGAGGCCACAGGGGCTGACAGTGCAGAAATAGAGTCCAGGCGTGGAGGAAAGTACATTAAGAGATTCAGGGTAGGGAAGCACAGTGTAGGAGCTTGGGTAGATAGGCTCTCTGACGAACAGGGTCTTCACAAGTTTCTTGTTTTGTTAGGTCATTCTACACATGTAAAGAGTCTGGACTGCAGTTAGCATGACGTAGACACTGCTAGCTGATGATCCATTGATGACAGGAATGAGCGAGTCCTGATATAAGCAACAGAGAGGGGAGTAAAGGGAAGATGTTAAGCACTTTGTTGACTAATGTCATTGAGTTGATTTGATGCAGACCACTGAGGATGTCCAATGGAGTTCAATGAGCAGAGGGGTGACGTTTGCTCTTTCAGGCATATAGAAAAACAAAGGTACTGCGTCATTCTTAATCTGCAAAGGTTTTATAGCACAGGCTGGGAGATCAGGTAAGATGGCATTGTGACAAGCAATTTGCCAAAATTGTTATGCCACACACTGTCAGTTGCAATTGTTTTTAAACTTTGACTTGGTCTCTCTTTAAAAAGGAAAACACTTGGTTATTAACCATTAAATTGTAACTGAGGTTCACGATTGACATCCTTCTGGAAGGTGAACTTCTGATTTTGCTTCCTCTAACTGGTTCTCTTCAAACATTGCCCTGTAATTCCAGTCACCCTTCAACAAACTCTGACTATTTGTCGCTGCTGAAGCAACACATTACACGGCATGATGCTACCACCTCCGTACGTCAGTAGGAACGATGTGTTCAGGTTGATGTTTAGCATTTGTTGCATGCAGGCCACAAATTTACATTTTTTGTTGCATAATATGACATTATTCCAATTGTTTCCTATGTCCCCTAAATGGTCTGAGATAAACTTTTCTTTGTGACTTTACAAGTGCAATTTTTATAAAGGGCAGATTTGTTAAATGTCTGATTAGTGGTTTATTTATTGACAGGTTTCCACATGGTAACTTTGAAGCTACATAATATCTTTCTTCTCCTCTATTAGTCACTACTTAGTGCTTGTCTGTCACATTTAATCCTGATTAAAACTGTGTATTATTACCAACATGTTTGTGGCAGTAAAGAGACAAGATCTGAACACTTTCAAATAAAATAAATACTTCTGAGAGGCACTGTTCTTTATGTACATTTAAAAAAGAAGAATTAGCTGTTAACTTCATGTCTAGTCATCTGCATTTCCCTTTGTCAATCTATCTCAGGGCTGTTTAATTTATCAGAGTTGATGTTGTATTAAACAGGCTTCCAGTTTGAAGGCCGAGGTGCCAACAGCGGATGGGTGTTGCACTGTTAGATGAAGATCTTTACGCAACAATACCCATGAACCCATTTAAGTAAACAGAAGGCAAAGCTACAAGTGCATAACATTTCTGCTCTTAGTCATCAAATGCTATAGACTAAAAAAAAGAATAGGAAACTTCAAGAGCACATTCTCTCCAGAGTTTTGCTTTAGCTTTCCAGTGCCAGTAAAATGCTAATTATTATCTTTCTGGCATTAAATAAAGTATTTTACAAAAACTGAGTTGTACCTTTTCAGATTTAAAATGGAATAAATAAATAAATAAAACAGCTTTAAGTCAGACTTACTGTATATTGTTGTGATGTAACTTCAGAGAACGGTTTCAGCCATCTAACCCTTCTTCAGCAAGACTTCATCCGTAAACAATCCAATTAACCAATTTGCTTACGTCTGTTTTCCAGAAGAGGGCGGTGTCACAACAGTTTTAACAGGAAACTCTGCCGGACACAATGGAAACATGAAGGCGTTTTTAGAAAAAATATATATATATCGCTTCCTCTATCCATTTGCTATTTTCCTCACATATCATTGTCGTAATTTTGATCTTTGAAAAGTGATTTGTATTACACTGAATAACTGATGAGGCCTGACATTTCTGCTGACACTTATAGCAACTCTGCCATCATCAGTCCAAGTCAGACGATTGATAATCTAACACTTCCTATCGTGACTTTTAGGACAATATTTTCGTTTTCCTTTTTAAAAGCAAAGAGTGGCGTCGCTACGAGAGAGGATGAAAGTGAGAATAGTAAATCTAACGTCAGAGCCGGAGTAAAAACCGCGAAGAGTGCGGTTCTTTTCACAATAAAATCACTGTTTACTTTATTTTCACTTTTTGTTACTGAATTGTGAACGAATAATAAAAGTTTCACCACTGATAGATAGATAGATAGATAGATAGATAGATAGATAGATAGATAGATAGATAGATAGATAGATAGATAGATAGATAGATAGATAGATAGATAGATAGATAGATAGATAGATAGATAGATAGATAGATAGATAGATAGATAGATAGATATTTCATCTGTCTACCTATAGTTGACGCTCTCTTTCACCCCCTCCCGTCCCTCTCTGTTTCTCTTTTACTCTCTCTTTCTCTCTCCTTCTCTATCTCTCTGTCTCTTTGTCTGCCTGTCTGTCAATCACACCCAATCGTAAGCGACTGCTCCCTTATTTTGAAAGGTCAGTGCGCACACAGTATCCGGACCCAGTATTGACGGCACTTGAGAGGCGCACGCACGGGGACACGCCGGAGGAGCGCGGCGGAGCTGGAGGAAGAGGAGGGAGGGGGCTGTATCGGGCGAGAGTAAAAATGTGAAGGTGGAATCCAAGTGAGCAGCGTCGTTTTCTGGTCTGTAGAATCTGTCTGACTGGAGGGAAAATAATAACTATTTAAAAAAAAAAACACACACACACACACACAGGAGACCTTGGCACAGCAGGAGCGGGAGCTTTATTTTTATCCTACAGCTGCTTACGGGAATAATCCTCGCTAAGAATTCTTTGTTTATATTTGTGTGTCCCTCTTTCTGCCAGTGTCTACACCTTCACATGTAATTGACTGGAAGGAGCGGTGCCGAGAGTGAGGATCGCAACCCGCGATTGGAGGATATTGTTTTATTAACTGCACAATGTGAATATCTCCTCGTGCTTTATGGGATTATTTTTGGCCGAAGCAGCTTTGTTTTGGATAAGGACGCATTGGGCATCATGAGTTCCAGTGGTAAGTCCATTCTTGCGCGCCTTATCTCTCCGCTTGGAGTGCAAGGACAGCGTAAACAATGATAAAACAAAAATAACCTATAGGAACCATCTATGTTATTTTGTTGTTAGTGGATGATATAGATAATCCGCATGTTTGTTTTATTTTTTGTATTTATCACAAAATTTAGCATTTCTATTATTTACAGATTATATAAAATAATTTCTTCTACAAACATTTACACAGAAAAAAAAAGTATTCTTATGCATCTTTAAAGCAAACTCAGAAAAGGTTAAACATGGGACTTTAAATACATCCAGGGGTCAGAGTTCACCCAGAAGCATTTCTTCAATTCTTCACTCACATAACAGAAGCTTGGACACACTCAGTGTCTGCCACCTCTCTTTCACCTCCTTCTGGGAGACCACTTTCAGCTCTTTCACACTGTCCCTGCCGGAGCAGCACACCTTGTAACTTGTGGGGGGTTCGCTGACCCGACCTCCCTGAATATCTATGTGTATGGCAGCATGTGACAAATAACCCTTACGACCTCAGGGGCCACTGACATCCTTACCCTAGAATGGCCCCAGGGACAGCTCTGATGCTGAGCTGACCTTGGATTAGCTGACTCTGACCCTGATCCTCTGTCCGCTGAATCAGGGCTTTCCCTGTATAGCTTGTGGTGAGCGTGTGCACACGTTTTCTGCATGCTTCCATTTTTGGTCTGCACAGAATTCACTGTGAGTTGATGCACAGGTGAGGTGGGCGAGTGTTTCATTGTGCAGGCTGGGAGAGGTGAATGTGCCCCAGGTGCTCAGAGGAGCACATGGGGCAGGATGGTGGCAGGAGCTTCCTGTCCAGTCCCTGGTCTCACTGCAGCATTCATAATCTAGCTTGTCATTCTGTGGCACTACATTATTCTAAACTCAGCTGAGCCTTGCCTGATTTGTAGGGAATGTTGCCTTGATTCCCAGGAAGGGTGTTGCTTCTTCCCACTCTCTTGAGAAAATGAGAATAAATCTTTTGTTAAGATCTCTGAGTGTCTTTTGTTTCTCTTCCTTACGTGACACATGGAGGGGGAGCAGCACCTCCAGGCAACATGTGGGGTGCTGTCACACGAGTCCTTGTGTTTTGCACACAAGATTGCCCAGCATGCATTGTCACAGCTGGCAGAGAGTTGGTGGAACATGTGTCTGTTCCCCGGCTTAAAGCTTGTGACCTGTAGAAAGAATTTTTTTTTTCACTGTTCCCCTTTTGGTGTCAGTCAAGCATATGTTGCTGTCTGCCTCCAGTGCTTTTAGGGTTTGGACATGACAGGGCCTGTTGGGGTGCACTGGGTGCACTGTTTTCTGTTCCACTGGGTGTGATCAGCCAATGGCCATCGACGCACTCGGAGCAGTTGCACATCACCACAACCTAGTTTGCTGAATTTGGGTGTATTTACGTCATTCTGCAGGATCTACACATGGCTAGGTGTGGAAAAAAGTATTAATCCGTGCAACAGATTAAGATCTTTCTTTTTGGCACACTCAGTTTCTACACTAGGGAGTGATAAAGCACAAGTAGATCAATATACAGATCATTGAGTTCAGGGAGCCAGGGGCTTTTTGCAGCGCCATTTATCACAGGCAGCACTGACACTTCTCTCCCTCCCTCAGTTTGATGTCCAGAGCAACATTTTTCAATGTAAGACAAAACATATCTAGAAGCAATTGAGATTTTTAGTGTATTATGTTGAGACTTCTGCACATCCCCATGCTCTGTATCACCCCAAAGTTGCACATCATGCCACTTTGCCATCACAAACGATTGCCTTAATATAAAAAAAAAGATGCATAAAAAAAAAAAATCATCCCGTGATCTGTTGTAACCGTGGAGGGCATGTCAAATACACCAAATGCACCAGCTTACAGGATGGTGTCTTACAAAACTCAGCCTTTATGGGTTTTGTAAAAGGTAAAAGTTTTGGTGAACTTCACTTTGATGTCTAGATAGTCTTGCCATTCCTTATGTTTTGTTCTTAATATACAAAACATAAACAAACAAAAGTTTGGCCACACAGGTGTGTCCAAACTTTTGGTCTGTACTGTACATCTACTCAAAATCTTGCGTATGTTGCAAAAAAAAAAAAGTTATCTATCAAAACAATAAATGAATTCTCAGCCCTTAGAAGAAGAAACTGATATTCACTTGGATTGATGCATCTCTACTTTGACACCTGTGGCAGTAAAATAAATCAAAAAAATCACGTGGATCTTGAAAACAGAATGGAAAAAGCGAAACCTCAAATGACAAACGGAAATTTGTATTAGATTATATAAAATTTTATGTTTTAATATAACTGTATAATTATAGTCATGGCATAATAATTGTAACTGTAATAATACATGCAAGTTATTTCAAGATGACTGGAACATTTTGGTTTTATCATTTCCGCACCAAGCACATCTGCAGCAGTTAGACAGAGGACTCAGAAGTTATAAAAACCTACATGTGTTGCGTTGATGTCCAGGTTCTCTGTAATTATATATTTGAAATAAGTGCAGTACAAAAAAAAATAAAATAAGACTTTAGAAGGTGTTACATGCTGGCAGTGCTTTTTATATGTGAAATAGTCACAAGGAAGAGTAGACCAGGCTGATGTGCTAGCATAATTAACAAATCATATTTCTCATTTGTTTTCTATGCAGGAGTAACATTTAAGCAAGGCAGTAATGGACCAATCACTTTTCTTACAGCCTGTATGAGAGTTAAATTTAGTTGCATTTCTTGTGGTGTGCACATCAGGCCACAGGGAAGTTACAGCATGGGTTAGGGCGGGTGTGTAGAAGCATCCAGTAGCTGCCAGAGCCTGACAATAGAACAGAAGCTGCACAACCAGAACAGCCAAAGGAAACATTTTATCATGTTCTTTTCTGGTTTGGTGAGGTGAGTTGCTTCAGTTGCAGCTTGCATTAGTCGTGGCAGAAATGCTTTATAGGCATTTGCTTTTTGCCGTAAAGGGATTTGTTGCATAATAACTAAATCTTCCCAACTAACCATTTGAAGGATCAGTCATGTTTGATTTTGAGGAAATTCATTCATTAGTAAATACCATGTCTATTTACTCACCACCAGTTGTAAAAACATTAGATATTGTAATGCTGGGTGTGCTTTGTGTGGTGCTCAGTATGACTTAAGCATCTAATCATCCACAAACTAGACCTTGCCGCCATCCAATATTAATAGTCTTCAAAAATAACTTTTTAAAGGGCGCAACAGTGTTGTACATCTGGAAAATTCTCATGTGCAGCACTCTGTGACTCAAGTAGAACTTATCTGAATGTGTCCACAGTGCAAAATTTCACATTTCTCTCATGCCAAATGACAAATGAGTCTTCTTAAAGTTGCAGGAGAGGGGCGAGATGGTAGTGTTACTTATAACACTAATGGGCCTTCACAATGTGATGCTGAGTTGAGAACGACAAATAACTTCAGGGTTATGGTTTAGGCATTATAATTTCAAAAACACTTTTGTGTTTTCATGGATTCATATCAATAAAACCAATGAGTCAGCGCTACAAAACAACTCTGCATGCACAGACTAAGGGCTATTTAGAGAGGCAAATGAAACCAATACATATGTTTCTGAACTAAGTACCCAGAGAGAACTCACACATGCACAAGGAGAACATTCCAAGCTCAGGCAGATGCTACTGTACATACATTACTGTAAGTGTAGCACATACGATGTGGGCCAAGCACATCTGAGTAGCATATTTGTCGTTCAAGGACGTACATAAGTAGCACACTGACAGACGGGGTGTACAAATGTAAACCTACATAAGACCTGCGATATTAAATGATGGATTGTTTCTGAGCGGTGGGGAATCATCTGGAAACTGGGGGTAGATGGAAGCGAGAGCTATACCGTCTATGATTGCTGAGCTGCTTCCTCATCTGGTGCACAGTCCAAACCAGAGCCAAATACCATTCATCACTGCACGATTCCAGGTGCCTTAGTTCAATAACACAGAGAACAAAGGCGGGAGCTTTGACTGCACAGATGAAAACCGCAGATGCTGGGAGGCAACCGCTGAATATTCATTTACAGTTGCACGCAACCGATGCAAAATCAGGCAGATGGGTTTTGTGGATTGTTAACAGCTACTGTCAAAGGGGTTTTACTTTTGTGCACGAGTAAAAGTCACCAAGAAAAGGAAAATATCAGACATAAACAAAAGGGTTCAGCATAATCAATTTGTTCTTAAAGTAATAGAACAGATTTGATGGTGCACTAAATTCAGTTCAATGTTCAACCACAGCTGTGTCCTGCTTCCTCTGACCTTGACTTCTGGACCAAGAAATCATTAAGACTGTGGGTAGCAGTCCGACCTTTATTCCTTTGCTCTGTGGAGTACTGGCATGTTTGTGTTACCACTGGACACCAGCGTGGCTTTGATGGCTGCTTCAACACAAGGTCCTGATGGAGATGAAGACAGATGAGGAGAGGGAAGGGCTGGAGAGGGAGACAGACGGGCCCTGATCAATGACTACATTAAATTACTGACAGGAAAGATGGATGGGCGTACTGCTCGGATGTTTTATGAAGAGCGGCAGCGATTTCAGAGGAAATTATTGCTCCATTGACAGAAAAATAAGTATTCTGTTTGTCAGACATTGATTGTGGTTATTTTTAACTAGTATTTTATGGATTTTGTTTAGTGAATTTATGTGACAAAACGAGAACTTTAAGGTCTTTTATATACAAATCTAAAACACATAAAAGCTGTGATGTCTTTTAGTGCTTTTAATTCTCTCATTGAAAACACTAAAGCCTTTTAGCTGTTCTGCTTTTGATAAAGTAAAAAACAAAAATGCAGGTATTACATTGAGAATTAGTTGGGCTATTTGCTTAAGAGACCAGCCTGCCGTCATGCTACTCATAGCTGGCTGGCTTCCATTTCAATACAGTGTTAAGTTAAGAGCAATAGTAGGACAGCCTTCCAATTCCTCACAATAACAATATGTTTTCAAGTGGAAATGCATAAATTGATTCTTTTTGTAATGGAAATAGAATCAAATAAACCTACTCTTAGCCAGCTAACGAGCAGTGCAGTGGGTACAGGGACCATAGTTTGAGAGAGTTGATATATAAATGGGAACAAAGATGCCAATTACTCATTTATTTCTTTATTTTATTTTGGCTGAAATGGCTCTCCATAATAGGGTGTTTTATGCTAACCACACTACAATCCCATTTTTAAATCAAACTTGTAGAGGAATTTAATATTTTTACAGAACAGTTTTAAAGTTATTTCTTTGGCCTTGAGTTGAACAACTGACTGCATATTGCAGCACTGCACTTCACAATGGAGTTTTGTGACTCCATACCATAACAACTGATTGGTACTATTAAACATCTTGCATGTCTGTTAACTAGTATAATTGAGAAGATATAATTTATGTTTATTATGCATTGTGATGAAGTGCTTAGTGTTGGAATGAGGAGGAGCTTCTTAAACAGAGGTAGAGGCCAATTTCAAAGCATCAAATTGCAACGTCAAATTTTTTATTTGATATATACAGCATTTTTATACTAACTGAAGGTGACATAGTTACTTGAGTGTGCTACAAAATTGCACTGTGCGAAAAAATACATAATACTTCTTTAAAAGTACAAAAATGTATTTTTCCACTCTGTTGTATCTCACGTCTAACTCATCCCCACCATTCACACGGCATCCATTGTGACTGAACAACAATTACAGGTCAGAGGAAGAAATCACAGCAACCTCTCAGTCCCCAGGGACGCAGCCGGCCTCTCCGTACACAGCGCTGTCGTCCTGTGGATCCTGGAGGCTGTAATCTCCTGGGACACCCTGTGCTGAGGTGGAGTCAGTGGATTACACCTGTAGTCGAGCTGGTTATCATTAGAAGCATGACTCAACTGGTCGAGATAGGGTGGAGGGATTTTAAAAAATTTTTTTATAGAACTCTTTAATTGGTTTTGACACGAGAGAGATTTGTCTCAGTGAATGAAAATGGACACACCGTCATGGTTAGTTATGCAACACCTCAGCTCCTGAGCTGATTGTGTACTTAGAGTCTTTGTTCTTAGCTTCTCTTGAACACATGGTAAGTCAGAAAACATCTTATTGAACTTCTTTATATTATAACTTATACTTGACTTTATAATCACACCATAGCTTCCTGGTTGGAAGTAGGCATGGCTGATAAAAAAACTGCAAAAAAGGATCTGGTTTAACTTTCCTCTGTTTTGAAGTCCTTTTAAGTGGACACTGAGCTGCCACTTCCCCATTTCTTTCTATGCACTGCTACATTTTATTATATAGCATTTTTTGGGGGCTTTGTCATCCATCCCGAGCATCCGAAGTCTTTCTGGACTTAAAGCAAAGTGGCAACGCGCCTACACTTCATTAGACCAAACCATAATGCAACAGGTCAAACCAAGCAACAAAAACCTAAACAGAGAAACAGGAATAAGATTGTTAATCTAATTTACAAACTCATCTACATAACTAAATGGTTTTCAAAATAAAACATGTACTACAGGGCAAAACAAAAGCTTACTTTAGAGATAACCAAACGATGCAATGAAAAAAGGAAAACCCTCCATTTAGTAGAACTCAGTGATGCAATCAGTGACATCATCACGTAAGCAGGAAGTGCGGGGCTTGGCCCCTCCCATACACCTGCTCAGGCTGTTGCATCTAAAAGGAAGAAGCAATGGTGAGTAAAAAAAGAAAAAAACAAATAATTTACCAAAAATATGCCTTGAAAGAAAAGAAACATTCATCAAATGGCCCAGAAGTGTTAGCTTTGACTAAAACATATATATAAATGTAAATTGTAACGTGATGATACCACCTACAAACTCGGGATAATGAGTGAAGCAAAGTTGCAAAAGCAACGTTTAAATTAAAGCATTATGACCATTATGAAAGATTAAATGACTCAGAAATAAGAATAAGGGACAAGTGGCGAACACAATCTGAACCACTTCGTCACAGACCTCTATTACTTTTACTGGAGTAAAATGGTTTTAAAAGTGCAAGTTATAGGTGACATATCTATACAGTGGCTGACTGCTTACAAAATGTAATGTTTGCTCCTTGTTTCATAATTGGTTATTGGGTTACCACGAAAAACACTTTGAACTCCCCTGTTAATGAAAAATAAACTTGAAAGGGAACTACCTGAGTTAATGTCTCAACCAATCAAGATAAGTTATTGCTCTGAGTAAATTTAGCATTTGTGTAGTGTATAATTTTAGCCGACACCTACGTATTTAAATAAAATAAAAAACATCAAGAACAGTCGCTTTATTAGCTGCACCTTGTTAATATGTTCAAAAATAATTAAGTAGGCGTTGAAATTTAAACAATGCTCATTCGTTTTAAGGGGCTGAAAATGTGCCCAGACGTCCTTCACACGACTAGTCAGAATCATTAGAACAAAGCCAGATGGAGGCATGTTTTAACATGGTTCAGGCCAAATTGTAACCTTACCATCTGAATGCACAGCTGAAATCAAGAATCATCGAACCAGGCGACGTTTTCAATTACTTATTGTCCAGTTTTGGTGAAGTGTCCAGTGTAGCCTCAACGTCCTGTTTTTAGGGAGTTGACAGAAGCCGTGTATTTTGATGTTCTGCTGCTGTAGCCATTCTGCTTCAAAGTGTTGTGTGTTCAGAGTTTGAATTTTCCATACTTTGGTTGTGAGTGGAGTTTCTTTCTCTTTATGTATTGTCACTTTCTCTTCTGAACTCTGACATCAGTAAGGCATTTTCGTCCACACAAATGTCACTGTCTAGATATTTTCTCTTTTTTTGGACCGTTCTCTGTCAACCTGTGAAGTGGTTGTGTGTGAAGATCCCTGTATATTAGAAGCTCCTAAAATGCTCGAACCAATCCACGTGCCACCAACAACCAAGCCACTTTCAAAGTCACCTAGCTTGATTTGAACCTTTGCAGGTTTTGTTCACCAAGTATAGATGCTTAGATGCATTAAGCTGCTGCCATATTTGGCTCTTTTACTTTTTGTGCAACAAGTATTTGGATGGTTGTGTATGATATGGAGGACAGTGAGGTTTGATGTGTTAAATGATTGTGGAAACAGCAAAGTCATTGTCAATTAATTTTTTAAATAAAAGAACAGATTATGTCATTCATTTTTGTTATATTATTCTATGTTAATATCATAAAATCAGGCCAAATGGAGTGCTCGTATTTGATCTTCTATCTGAAGTTGGCTGGTATGGGAAGCATAGGATGTTACTGTGTGCTAGGGGTTTGTGTTATCCACATTTCAGAAGGTCAGCAGGGTAAATAATTGCCATCGTGTTTTTTCAAGGGATGATATCAGGCCGGCTTGTTCTTCCATTAGCCCACATTATCTCACATTCACACCTGATGGAATCACTGTTGTGCT
Organism: Xiphophorus hellerii; assembly: GCF_003331165.1. NCBI lineage: Eukaryota > Metazoa > Chordata > Actinopteri > Cyprinodontiformes > Poeciliidae > Xiphophorus > Xiphophorus hellerii. Next base: position 23,052,501 of record NC_045694.1, read on the forward strand.
TTTGGTTTAGCAAAACAAAAGAAAACACTTCCTTGAAACTTTCACTCGAACTGGCGGCTTGGCACTGATCAGGCCAGTTTGTTTTTCCCAGAGGTCCCGGCAGCATTGTCAGAGAAACAATGAACTTACAGAGAGTCAGCTGTGGGAGACGTGGTATGGGTTGCAATTGTTGTTACTTATTTCTCACAGTCACGCTCTTCTCCTGGTTGGGAAAATAAACAACCATGGCCATTATATCGATTTATGCCTTTAGGCATAGTCTGTGAAAATATGCATTGCTTTTTTTTTCAAAAAGCATAATGTGCATCTGTTTTTTTCAGACTTACTGGTTCTATAAAACAACATAAATGCTTGTAAAAAAAAACAAACCAACAAAAAAGATCTGTTTTATGTGTATTTTAATGTTTCAAGGCAGAGTCGGTTCTCTTTCTAATCGTCACCTGCTTGGTCTTGCTAAAAGCCTACACACCAAAAAACCCATGGTGCTGACGTTCTTCCACACAGAAAAAAATCCAACAACTTTTGTGCCAAGTACGGAGTTGAGATTATTAAATGCAATATAAGGACACCAAATATGATAGCCTGCCTTTTTATGTGAGAAATTTGAAGCTTCACCTTAAGTCTTCTCAGCAGTCCAGCTTACCAGGATATATCCAAAAGGAAGTCGAGAGACACCGTTAGCTTTGCAACAACGCAAATCACCTGAAGGCCACTATCAAAGCAACACAAGCTTCCATTACACCTCAGCATTGCTGCACCGACACAGTAAATCATGCAAAACAAGACCCAAAAAAGTATTGGGTGCTTACAAATCAACATACATATTGCATTCTGACATTTATATTTAAAATATAATTTCACTTGACCTTTTATAATATTAAAAAAAAATTGAGACATTGAATTATGTGTTTTTATTATCTGTAAACCATCATCAAAATTACAGGAAATTTAAATCATTTACATAGCTCCAAAGTTACTTTGAGAAGATTTTTTTTTTATTGCTTTCTGGTGCCAGAGAAAACAGTCAAACTTTCCAAGAGTTTTTTTTTTTAAGTTTTTTTTATATATACTTACAAAGACTCAACTGTGGGAGATGTGGTATGTTTTGCAATTGTTGTTGCTATAAACTGTGTTGAACAACTCTGAGAAACAGCCTTTATCAAAAACACAGAATTTGGCATTCTGGGTAGAAAACAAATTTAAGCACAGATACTTCTATACGACTCAACCAATGCAAGTAGTGCATCAGCTTTGACCTTCTAAGTGGTGCAAGCCCTTTGGGATTAAGTTCGACAAGCAATCAGCTACTCTGTTGTGTCAGCCCACATCCTCGTCCCTCTCTAGCCGAAAAAGAAAAGTCCTTTGCCTAGATGACCATCCCAGCCTGTTACTCTGGCATCCCTTCTTTTCATTAATCTCAGTATAGAAGAACGATAAAGAAGAGGCAGGCGTTTTGACACATCGTCAATATTGTAATCTTTTCGGATGCCGTGAAATATGTTAATAGCTCAGATCCCCTGGCAGACCTAATCTAATAACCAAGAAATGCCAAACATCATTATGAACATTTGTTGAGACTAATATAAAAGGGGTTTGATATTTGTATTATGAGGGGATTTTGCTTTGTGGAAATCTTTTTTTTTTGTGTGGCTCAATATGAAGTAGCTATCGGGCTCGAAGGAGTCACATGTAAGCTGAAGCAGAATGAGGTGAGGAGATCGATGCGGTCAGTCAAGTGGTGGTGGAAGCATGAGTGTGTGAAAAATAGAGGTAGGGAGAGAGAGAGAGCCTGGAAGTAGCCCAGCGTATAGTTGTCAGACCTCACAGTTTTAGAACAAGTGTTGACAGGGCTGCAGACGGAGCTTATTGTGGAAGCTCCATGCAGCGCCACAGTCGGGACACAGACATGAAGGTACTGATCCTAACATTTTCAAACTATTTGAACCTTTTCGTAGTTTGACCTAATAAAACCACTGAGTTTTATTTGTTTTATTGGTACTCCATATGTCAGGCCAACATTAAAAAAATTGCACCTGATTGAGATATGGAGGTGGAAGGATAACTGAGTTTGAAATGTTTTGAGAAAAACAAATCCCGGAACGTTAGAATACAATGTAAAACCAGACTCCCTTGCCTTTCCAAACACACTAATGTGCTTTCATGTAAACTCTTGTAGTTCTGACTTATGGTTCGTTCACACCGAACACGTGTTGAGCGTCAGGTGCTTCCGGTTTACATTCAAAGTCTATTTGGAGGCCCGTCGAGGACCGTTGTGCTGCGTTTCAAGCGTCTAGCGTGCGCGATTTGAAACGTTTGAAGCATTTTATGCGTCCGACGCGCCGTCTAGACTTTGAATGTAAAACAGACGCGCCTGACGCTCAAAACGCATTTGGTGTGAACGCAGCAATAGTGCACGCCTTGAAGCGTCACACGCGTTTTTGACATGCGTAATGTTTGAACGCACCATTAGGGTTGTTTTCCTGCTGGAAGATGAACCTCAACCCCAGTCAAAAGTTTTTGCTGCCTCTAACAAGTTATGTTTTCCAATTAATTTTCCATTAATTTTCCCCAAAACTCTGAGCAATTTCCATGTCCCAGTAGAAGAAAATCATTCCCACACCATGAGTTTGTCACCACCGTGTTTTAACTTTAGGATGTTGTGTGCAGAGTTAGTTTACCTTTATTCGTGAAGTTCTCACTAACTATAAGGTTTTCACAGAATAGCTGTTTATATATTAATTGCTGACTGTTGGATTCTATTCATTACATGATTTCTAAATGATAATTTGCTGCACTATCTTTCACTCGACAGCTGGCCTGGGTTTCATGCAGTTGACCGATCACGCTTTTCCAAAGCTTGTAAAAAAAAACAACAACTTTCAATGCAGTGTATCAAACAGTCTACGTTTGATCTTTCAGATGGTACATTTAGGATGTTTTTATGTTCCGCAGCTCATCAGCAAGTCTCAACACGCAGCGAGCGGAGCTCTGAGCCAATCCGGTGTCAGCGGTGTCGAGAAGTATGCAAAGGGGAAGTGGTTCGCGTCCAAGACACTCACTTTCATGTCAAGTGCTTCACCTGCACCGGTAAGAAATTGGATTCCTTAAAGACGACAACACCACACAGTGATTGTGAAAGCAGAAAAAAAATCTGTAGTGTTTATGTTAAGAAAATATGTCATAGCATGCCCTTGCTTAGATGGTAATGGCCATAAGTATTTCCTTACCTTTTGTTAGAATGCCATTTTCTTTTTATGTTCAGAGATGACATGTTTTTCTTAGCCACATCAAATGCACACATGATAAGCCCTCCATCTCTTGGTGCACATGCTGAGTGCTGCTATTAGCTCTCAGTAGGGACTGAAATGTATCAGAGGGATCTTGCAGCGCACATGGGATCCTGGTAAGGTAGCTTGTTGTTGTCCTGGCAACCGAGAGAGGATTTACCTTTGCTTGTACATGCTTGCTTAATGCCACTGATGTAATTGGCTTTTCAGTGCTGCTGTATAAGAAGGTGCAGGTGATCTAGAGTGTATACAGTAGTGACATAACCAAATATCCTGTTACAGTAAGATGGCTCCTGTCCACTGTAATATGAAGCTCATTTAGTCGCCACTTCGCATCTATATTTAGAGTTTAGGAAAATCAGTTAGATGTAACTTTACTGTCTTCGGAAATATTTACTAGATAAGAATCCGTATGAGATGCTAGAAGTATATTTAACATTGAGAAAAATACCACAGTTTCATAGTTTTAAAAAGTTAACAAAAAAATTATTTACAGAACGGTGCATTTGTTTTTATTTGATATAATAAGAAAAAAAAACTAAACTGATAATATTGCAGGCAAAACAGTTTCATATTGCTGATTATTAATACAAATTTAGTAGAATTTATTCAAAAAAATAGACTGAGAAATTAGTTTGTGACTCTTATATCAACTGTATGTAAACTGTAAACCTTCCCCACCCCATCTGTAAACACACCACCTGCTAGTTTGCACTGACAGCAGCCTTCTTCTGAGGCCTGTCACGATAATGAATAAATCAATTAATTGCCCGATAAATTAAAACTATTGACCTCATTTTAATTATCGGTTTTATCGTCTCTTCTGGCCCTTTTCTCTTTCTGTTAATGACACTGAATGAAAAAAGACTCAACTCCGGTGCTCTCCACTGACTCCTCCCTTCCTCATTTCCTTAGTGTAAAGCCCAGCGCAGACAACACGATCTTAGAGCTGTCGGCCGATTGTCGGCCCATTTTCAAAACCTGACAGATCACACATTAGCCGACAGAAATCCTAGGTATAACTGTTCAATCGGGTTCAGTCCTGCCGTGTGGTGTCCAACAATGGGCACAAAATAATGACTACAAGTCCAGTTAACTAATTTTAAAATCAGGCATTAATCAATGCTTTACGAAAGCCTACCTGCAATGCATGTGGCTAGTGTCAGTCCTGATTGAATGAAAATCATTATAACCTATTTATGTCAAGTTAGCGAAAAACAGCTGAAAAGTCACCGGGTTTATCAACTGCGGTAGCAATTTCGCTCCAACTTCTCCCTTTGTCACTTCTATATTCTTTGCACGAAATGTTGAATAAACATTAATGTTGTTTTCACATATCATCTCCAATGTCCGCTGGACTTCGGGTTGGCTTGTCAGCTGTTTGGGATTCCCCTCCATGCTTTCCCCTCAGAAACCACGGAGGAGAATCATGCTTTCTGATTGGCTACCTGTCACATTCAACAGGCTGCGTTAACGTTCCCAGTCGGGGAAAACTCCTGATTTAGATCAGAGTGGCCACGACAATCTACAGTAATACACCACACACTACAGGATGGTCGGTTACGAAATCGCAAGCGACAATCTTAGAACGTTCTAAGATTGTCGTAAGGGGAAAATCGGGGCAAAAAATCGTGTAGTGTGAACTATTGCATCAGGTGGTCGGATGTCCCCATCTTCTCTATTTAAATGTAATTATTGCTGAAGGGCAATGTAGTATACAGACTTCATAATCTGCACTCTTTTGGTTGAATGCAGTATTTATTGAAGCTCTTAAATGAGCTTCAAATGTTATTTTAAACTATAGACCCATTGCAGCATGATTTCACCCACGCAAGTCTCCACCCCCATTTCCCTGCTAGACTTAAATGCAATCTCAATATATGAAATAAAAAGTGATGCAGTGTTTTGCTTTGAATTGTCTAAACTGTAACGAACTGAATGTTCTGCTCTGTGTGGGGGTAATGTTTGAGTGGTTTTGGTTCTGAATCATAATACAAAAAGTTGCGTTGTTGATTGCGTGTATCATAAAGCCGACAGAGAACGAGAAAAAAGAATGAGTGGTTTTGAGTTATTATTCCCATTGCATATCACTAAACAAATCATACCTACATCTCCAGGTTTCACTTTAACGAAATAGTTCTACCGTGGCAGCGCGGCTATGAACGGCATGTAAGAATATTCTGATTAGGTGGTGAAATAAATTTGTGTTGCAACCTTTTGTCGCAATAGTTTTGTAACATGTTTCGCAAATTACCTCATTTTGTTCAACATCCTCCATATAAAATTCAAACCAGTGCCAAATTATTGATGCAGCGTTTCTCTTCGGAACTAGACTAGTTCATCTGATTCCTCTTCAGTTACCGTCTCATTCACGGCTCGCCTCAAACTCTCTCTGTCACCATGTTGTTTGTTTCCTCTGTGCACTGTGATTGGTAGAAAATGTTCAGGTTGGGACGGGGAAGGGACTAGTGATGCATTAACAGGGTGTCGGATAAACCATACTCGCAGTGAATTTGACGGCGAAAGTTTATTATTTGAACGACAATTTATACTCGATGGTTGCGATGTAGCAATTTTAACTATCGTGAATTGAAAATATCGCGATACATCGAGTATACTCCATACATCGCCCAGCCCTAACTCAGTGACAATTCTCTCACACAGTGGTGTGATACTTCCTCTACTCTCCATATAAGCAATTTATTAATCACCCATGACTGACAAGTTGGAAAGAAATGTATATTTTGAATACTGTTTTCAAATCTGCATGCATTATGCTGGCAGTGAGAATTTGAATTTGCTCAAATTATCAGCATTGTTAAAGGCTTATGTGAACAGCTAAAGCATTGTAACTATAAATGCATTTGCAATTAATCAGCTATGTAGCTGAAGAGAAATGCCTTTTATAGATTTTGTAAGTAACAGCACACATGAATCAAAGTATGTATTGTATTTCAAAAAGGCTGTAATGTGAAACAAATTGGCAGCATATGACTAGATAGTCCTTCCTATGGTGAAAATAAGCAAACTAAGCAGTTTCACTGACATTTGTGGGTAGAGAAAATAAATTATCAATGCCTGGAGTTTCCCATTTCGTCTTTATCTCTTAGCATCTCTTAGTTTTTGTAAATAAATATTGATGGGGACATTTCACAGTGGAGCGTTTCCCCATCAACCTTTTAAAGCATGAGAGTAAGAATGTTTATTTCGTCAGAGATACAGTAACAGCATTGTCTAGCCCTCACATGTTCTGAGGTTCATGAATTCACAAAGGGCTATTCACTCGAAGCTTGTTGTCTGTTTCACAACTCTTACACACACGCACACACACACACACACAAAGTTAAGCTCCCAGTGCCAACACACACATTTGAACTCATGTATGTAAGTGTCCATGTTCATGTACATGTGGGCATGCTCTCTGTGGTTGTGAGAGGTTGCTGTGGTAACCATGTGAAGGGGCACCTGGCCCTGATTGGTGGATATTCTCAGCATCTCTAAGGTGCTATTAACCAATCGGGACAATTTGTGTCCCAGAAAAAAAGGGGGTACGCCAAGAGTGAGCAGGAAAAAAGAAGAAACGTGTGTGGGGGGGTCGTTGTTTTTGTCGCTTACACATTACATCACCGGTGTACTGCAATACTAAATTTTTTATAGTAGCTGTACTGACACTGAAAACTATGACTGGATATTTTGAGTCTACATATGGTCAGAGCCCTGCTCATGTTCCAGAGGCAGTGATTGGGTGCTGCTGATGTCCCACATCCTTTTCCATAATGTGCCCTCTGGCATGGGCTTCTGCTCAGACAGCACGTTTCTATAACTTTCATTGTGAAGCGTGGGAAACCTGGTCACATGCAAACATGTTGCATGTTTCTTTGAACTTAGAAAACTCTGTCTCTTCCCTAATATGGCTTTGTTTACTTTTAATTGGTGAATTCCGGGTGTTTAGGTGAATGAGAGGTGCTTTATTTTTTAATTCAGTTTCTCTGTTGCTGTTTTTCAAAACTTTTTTCCTTGTTTGTTTTTTTTTGTTTTATTTTTTTACTTTGCTGTTGCTAGAGATTTGATTTTCAATGTATCAAAATTATGTGGTTAATTATTGATCTGTGGTTTTGTATAGCACTGACCTGCTGTTACCAATTATGTTCAATTGTGATTTTCCTTTAAGAACTGCATAGAATATGAGATAGAAAAACAGTATTCACATTATTATTTTTCTATTTATTCTGCCATAGTGTTCATTAAATATTTCTGTTCAGAGGAGAGGGGATATTACACTGTGTGTGTGTGTGAGAGAGAGAGCAGTCACTAAAAAAACAGGGTTTTACTATTATTTTAAAACAAAGACAAAATTATTTTGGAGTTTGCATTTTAAACCATCTTGAGCAAATCATTTAAAACCAGATGTCATAAAATATTATGTCCCATTCTTTACACATTTTACAGAAAACAATTTCCACTGTGCATTACTGAAGGAAAAAAAAAAAGCTTTTGCTATTATTAAACTGACAAATACTCTCTAAGGATGTTTTCAACCCACATTCTCGATACGTAAACACACAAACAACCATGCCATTGATCACTTTATCCTGAATCTATGAAGCTATTTTACTGTCTGTCAGCCACATTATCATAATTCCTCTGTCATGCATTAGTCATTGCAGTAGCATCTCACCAATCATGTGTGTTTAACCTCTCATTCAAACTCATTATTCTTTAGCTTATTATTGTACAGGAAGGCGGTCGACAAGGCAATCAGCTCAAGAAAGTAAGTCTGGCAGGACAGAAGCCAAGTCACAGACTGATGCATCAGCTCCAGACAAAGGGAAGGCGGTGGGGGTGTAGATGTGGATAATGTAGATCCCATAACTCTACTGAGTGTAGCAGCAGGCTCTGGAGTATGGATAGTGTGGTGTTGTATTACAAGTGTGTTGGCTGGCTCGTGCATGGTGCTCCAATGACATAGTGACCACATTTTACCCAGCCTTCAAAGCATAATTGGCACTTTTGGATTCCAGCAAACACAGCGGGTTCTGTTTTTGGCCATGAGCACAAAGCTTAGTCACACATAAATCTCACTGCAGAGAGTAAAATAGGTGTACGTTTCCGCTGTGGTCTACTCGCTGGAAACACAAATGGAGAAAATAGAAGGAAACAAATTTGCACATGAACTACTGTAGGAAGCTGCTCCCTTTAGCTGTTTGTTGTTAAAGGCAAAATCAAAATAGATTTATTTTATGAAACAGTAGTGCTGTAGAGAATTGTAAATTTACATACAGGTTGGATAATGCTCCATTTCTCGCAAGTATTCTCACAAGGGTGGGGATAAAACACATTTTTTAACTCTTTCTCTGCAGACTTTTTTTAGTCAGTCATGTCTCTATTTGGATGCTTCTGCTTACACCTTTTGGTCTGTTTGTTTTGCTGACATTAACCTGCTATGATTGTGCTCTTGTTAACAAAAAAACACAAAGGAGTAACAAAACTAGAGTAGAAAAAAAGCGAAAATAAAGAAGGAGAAACAGACAGAGAGGCACAGGAGAGAAGAAAACATGGGGGGGGTTACTGGGAAGGGGAGCTTCCTGTAGCTATAGCAACCGCTGGTACACTGGTCCAATCACCACACCAAAGTGTGGTTGCTAGGGAGAGATTCTGGCAGAGGGAAAAGGGAGCTCGACTGGAAGCAGCTCTTTTCCCTGGCGACTCCCATGGCTTCAGCTGAGATGACAGGGATTATTTCTCTGCTTGTGGCTCCCGAGCTTCACCTTCCTTAAAGGCTTTTACATGCTGAAGTCCTACAAATTGCCTGGAAATGTGTCGGTGTGCGTACGCAGGGTTGAGCTGGAGGCGCTTAGGTGAGAACGAACAGGGGCAATTATAATGTGACAGTCCCCCACTGTGTTAGACAAACAAATACAGTCCCTCTCGGAATCGCTTGTGTGCATCAAACTAAAACATCATCATTGCCTTTTTAAAAGAGCTATAGCTCCACAGTGGTATCTCTGTACGTCTATGATCTCATTCTCACTTTTCCCCTCAGCTGACTCTCTTATCAGTCTTATGAAGGTTGGAAGCTGAAGGCCTCAACAGCAAGTGTGGTTTCCTCATATGAGGGGACTCTTCTGGGCAACCATCTGTCTCTGGCATTAATAGCAGCCAAATACATGGGAGAACCTGTCTGTCGTCCATATTTTTCGTTTATGTTGCTAGCTACATTTCACTTCAAATTCCTGTATAGCAACCATGCTGTTTCTGTTATTGTGTAGTCATGGTAGCTGCTTGGGATGCCTGCCAGATTTTTTTTTCATTGTGTCCTTTTTTAAAAACATATATATAACAAAGATAACAAATTGATTGAGATGCTTTACTTAATGCAAACCTTTTACTTAATGCAAACCTCTTGAATATGTCCACATTTGTCATGGTAAAACCACAAACTTTGATGTATTATGTTGAGAAAGAATTGCCTAAAATATTGTGTTTAATTTGCCAAGCCTCTATGTGAGCACAATCTTAATGCTTAAGAGGATTGATGTGGATATAGTAATGGGAAAATTAAGAAAAGAGTGAGGAAAATGTGTGCTAAACAACATCACCACCATAGCAACATATTCAGTAAAACATTCACAAATTAATGGGGGTTTTTCATATCATGTAGCTCTATATTTTCCTTTGGATATTTATAAAATTCATAGGAAGTAAAATTGGCCAGGTTTAGTTCAACCTCATTAACATGCTAACCCCTTTAACCAAATGGCGAACAAGTTCCAAAGATCGGAAAGTTTACACATATTTTGGCCTCATTAAGCAACTTCAGTTGGGCTATAAACTTTTTTTTTTCTCTCTTGTGACCACTTCTTCACCCTGCGACTTGGCATAACTTGAGCAAACACATTATTTACTCTCAAAGTGTTTCCTCCTGTCACCAAGACTAAGATCTGGGGCACAGAACGAGGCTGCGTGAGCACCCGGCCTTTGTAGCACAAATGAGAAGGTGAATAGGTGAGTGCTTTCCTCTGTGCAACTTGCCCCCACTACGTAGGCTACATAACCCTTTGATGAATTGTCTCAGGTTGTCTGTCTTACGCAGATAAAAAGCTTTGGAAATCGGCATGTTGCTGAGAGCTTTGCCTCAATGAGAACAGAGGACAGGGTTCCTTTTATGAGCTGTACAAAGCATGTCCATTAAGTGTCACACATACAGAGAGTTGAGGATGTTTGAGGAAAGAAGGCTGCTTTGAGGTGCAGCCCTGCATTGGTGCAAATAGGGAGATAAAGTAGAGACCTTGTTCAGGGCCTCAAAGGTTTGGAAGCTGTCTTGAAACGGAAAAGACAGAAAGGGAAGAGGAGGAGTGACCGGAGGTGTCAGGACTAATTTAGGGTCCCGGCCTGGGCCGACGTGGAGAGGAGAATTTTAATTGCGTCTGTTGGCTGGAGATAAATACCCAATCAGGCAGACCCCCTGTGGATGCCTAATCAGCGCAGTCCTAATGACCACAGCAGTCTACGTGCTGACGTCTAATCAGTAGATTTATGATCTCTAGATTGTAACTTCCTGCACTGCCAAAAAAGAGTAATTTAGATTAAATTAGCTCTTTGATGTAGTTCAATCCTGCAAAGCTGATTCTGCTACAAATCCATAAGACACAATCTCGCTCTTCTTAAGAATAAACATCTATGGAGGACATCTACATTAGAAAGCTTTTGACAGCAGATATTCTCAAGTAGAGACATGGTAAATCATATTCATGGAACAATAAAACAGATCAGACTCAGTCTAATATGAGCTGCTATTTTTATGGGTAGTTGTCCACAGCGTGCGGTGCTGGTTGTGTGGTTGTAGCAAACCTCTTTCTCTAAGGAGCAAAGCAAACTTGCAGCAGCAAAGAGCATCCAACCTTGTCCCTGTTCCACCCACAGTGCTGGCAACCAACATGTGGAGGGATACATTTTAAAGCCTCTGCTTGATGGTCATGACTGAACTCAGAGTACTTCCAAAGAAAGCACATTTCAAAATGGGTGGCCCCCTCTAGAAAGTTTTTATGGAGGTTTGATACGTTTCAAAAGATGTAAAAGTTGCTTGTTCAACACAACTGGCTCGCACCAAATATCCCTCATGAACCTCAGCAAGAAGAAATTCTCTACTTTCACATATTTGTTTGTCTTTCAGCATGTGTGTTTATTCTAGGTCTTAAAAGAAAATAATTTAATTTAATAAAGGATAAAAGTTTTTACCCATCTTTAGCTATTGTGTGAAGTACTTTCCCCATCTGGGAGGCTAAGCTAAAATTTGTTCTCTTTAACTGTTAAAAATCAATTTTACAATAGTGTAGCTTAGAATTACACCTCAGTTACTTCATAACAAGAAAGCAGAAAGTCAGACTCCTCTATGCTTTGAATCGCTCTTATTTAAGAGTCAAGCTTCCAGGTACTCGTGTAAAAATAAATGTGTTGTAGTTCTCCTAAAAGGAAATGATTGAGATACTTAAAAGATGGCATTGACTAGAGATAACTGTACTGAAAATGTTACAACAAAAAACACTTGTGATTTCAGTGACGATATAAAGGCAAGGTTGAGCTCAAGACTTAATCTTGAATCAGTAATTAAATGAAAATATGAACTAATAGCTTTGAAAAATATTAGCTTAAGATCCAATGCTATAAAATCTGATTATGAAATTGTTTTTTTGCTAAAGCAAGCTTGAGGTGTAAGATAAAATGTCAATATTTGAAGTTTATGAGATAAACTGTTTTTGCAACAAGAACAAGTTTATTTTCACAGAGCGTGTGAGGTGAACAAATGAGCTGAAAATCATGTTATACTGAGTCAATAAATTAAAATTGTTACTATGAAAATGACCTTTAGATTTTAAAATATCAATATAAAGAGGACACAGTTGGTAGTGCAATAGGATCTAATTAAATGTAGATCAAGTATATTTTATGTACCAGACACATTTCATGTCAATTGATATACACAATGTGCTTGAAGTATGTATCAGAAATTAAAAAGTAGAAACAGCATCACAAATCAATACATAACTGCAAATCAATAAGTATAGAGAAAACAAAAAACACAAGAGTAGAGTCAGTGAAAATAAAGTAAGATTAAAGATAAGTGATGCGTTAGCATGGTGACTTTATGAATTGTGTGTCTGAATGCATCTGGAATTGTAAACGGATAAAAGTGGGTCTATAATGTAAAGCGCTGAGAGTGGTCAACAGGACTAGGAAAGCACTTTGTAAAATTCAGTCCATTTAAAATAAATTAGCCAGCTTAAACCACATTTTCATGAAGCACTTATTTCACAGCTCATTAAACCTAATGGAGAACTATTGATACAGGCCATGTTAGACGTGGCTTTTGTGGGGCCAGTGACATTCATGTGTAGGCACTCTCCTTTTGTGCCATAGATCTGGAGTTTACATATAGATTGAGTTAGGAAAAGTGAGGGGTTTTTTTCATGTTGCTGCTGCCAACTGCTTTCCTGCAAACTGGTCACTGATCCAAGCTGCTATATTTTATTTTTTCAGATTTTTGAAATAACACAACACCTATAACACTGACATAGCTGACTGAGGCGCTGATCCAAGCTAAAAGCTGCAAACTCTACAACTGAGTAGATAACTTTGAGACACAGCAATTTTTATTCTGTGGTCTGAATTGAACCTAGTCTGGTGGGAAGGAAGGTGTGAGTGAAAGTTGGAAATTTATTAAAAATATCTTTTGTTTGCATTGTAGTTCATAAAAAGTACAATTACCTATGTTTGCAGAAACTTTGTAAAATTGTCTAGCAGCACAGTGTGATCTTTTTTTTATATATTAAACAGTCAGGGAGCAGAAATATAAGCTTGCATCACATCTCACTTACGCCATTGTTCAAGTAATTATGTGTAGGTTTATATGCAACTGTGGTTTAGCTGATGAATTGGATTTTGTGCAGACATTTTTTTGAGCTTTTTGCATAACACTTAAAAGCAAATTGAGCGTGAATAATAAAACATTGTTTTTAAAAATGGTCTGGACATTGACACACATATTTGGAAATGTGAGTCTTTGAAATGCAAAATCAGGGAGTACCCTGAAAGTTTAGGTATTTATTTATTTATCAATCTGTGTGTAAAAAAAAAAAAAATAAATAAATGCTTTGTAAAATGGCGAGAAGAGTTCAACAACTGAAAAGACGATTTTAAAAGATCAAATTAATGCTCAAAAGTCAAGTTCAATTTTAAACAATTTGTATATGTGTTTTATACATATGTACATCTGCGTATTTTTGCATCTCCTTACAGCTAAAGACAAAACTTAGGCCTTCAATGCCTTCTATTCCACCCCACCCCCTTTAAATGTGCCGCCCACACTACCACCGCCACATCAGTCAGACTGGGACCCAGCTGTCTCTAGGGTAACCGTGGAAGGTTTACATCCTCCTGGCAACCGAGCAAAGGGGATGTCCCTTACAATACATCCAGCCAATCACCCAGTTAGAGGAAAACACGGTGATTAGACAACAGGTGGACCCTCTTTTCAGCTCCTCCAATCCAGATTGAACAGATTGAGGCAGCCAGATGTGATTTGGCCTGGCGTCCATATGCTAATGCCGTCAATATATTATGCTAATTGACCGTATGCCACTCATTTCCAAGCCAATTTAAGGAGAAACTGAAAATCATATTGTTTTGAGAGGTGTGGGAGAGAGGGCAAGTAAAAAAGAGAACGAGAAGGAACAGAGAAAAAAAAAACAACACTGTTTCTGCAAACTGACTGTCTTTCTAGGACACATCAGCTTTGAAAAGGGCTTTATAGATGAGGAAATATTTACCCGCTCATACCATTTCCTGGAAAGGGATTAAGTAGCCTATGATTTTGGTTCTTGGTGAGACCGTGAATGGGTCTGGCTGAAAATGCAGCACGGGCACTTTTTGAATCTCTGCGCCATTGTTCAGCGGTTTCGGAAATGTGGTCGGTGCTAGCACACGCAAATTTTTATGGAGTGATTCAGCTCTGTTCTTCCATATGCCTCTCCCCAATCAAAGTTTTTAGCATTTCTGTACCTACTGTGCCTGAATCTATAGAACTGTTAGAAAAAGAAAAAAAAAAGAGAACGAGCCGCTGTCACTGCTCTTTAGCTTGTGTCCCTTTTCATCATCCCAACTCTGCATGTGAGCAGCGCCGTCTAATCACTGGGTGGATTTATGTGTTTCTTTTCTCTTGAGCGAGATGAGATTATTTTTGTTTTTAAGCAAGCCCCCCACTGATCTTTTATTACACCATTAAGTCAATATGATCCTCTCATGAACAGCTTAAGATTAAATGTAACCTCTTTGGAGGATTTTATATGTAGGGGGGGTGTAGGGGTGTGGGGGTGTGTGTGTGTGTGTGTGTGTGTGTGAACTCTGCCTGCTCGCAACCACTAAAAAACAGTCGACTCTGGCAGCCAATACATTCTCCACAACATCTGGGTGCTATCAGTTAGGAGGATAAATTTATGTTAGTCTACATGTACTTAAAGCTGCAGTATGTACCTTTTATAAACAATATGATTAAAAAAAATTTTTAACTGTCACCAGTCTAACAGGAGATGGATAATCTGAAAAAATTGAGCTCCTGTTTGAGTTTCTTTTTCTAACATTCTAATCCTGAATCGCACTAAACTAACGAGTTGTTGGACTATTTTGATTGGCATCTTTTTTCTTTTTAAAAGATCCCAAAAAATCAAATTTTTTACATTTTTATTGAACGTATTTATTCGTCCATTATGACAGAGTTCAAAGTTGCATGATAATAGTAGCTGTGGGATAATTACAGAGCTGCTGCAAGGTCAAACCTATAATTCCTAAGTACAAGGCAAAAATTTAAAAAATCACTTACACAAAATGATTTTTTTTTTTTCTTAAACAGATATATCCAACCGTATCCACATCAGTGCTGCTTATGGGTGGTAAACCACACGTGTGGTGAAAATGATACCAGCAAACACTAATCTGTGAATATGCCTCCAAGCTGTACAGTGAGTCACACCCACTTGGAAGTCACTCTCAGTTTCAAAGAAAAGGAATCGAACTCGTTCTGCTCTGAATATACAGTGTAATATATGCATACAGGAGCTGAGCGTTCACCCTTTGTGTCCCCCGTGTTTTCTTTGTCTTTCTCAGCAGTATTTAGTGCAATTTTGGTCCTTGTTTACTGTTTTGACTCCTTTCATTGTTCCGAACCAAATAAGTTTCCCACTGATTATATCATTATAATCCCATCAGAACAAATTGGCTCGCTGGTCTCTGGAATGGAATAACTTCCTTATCAGCCACGTGTAAAGACATGCAATATGCGCAGGACAGAGGACGACAGACAACCAGTGAAATCCTAAAAATAGAATTGCTCAATTTCCCTTTTTTTGTTCTGTTTTTGTCCTCCATTTGCTTTGCCGATTTAGGTGTCTGACTTTCTGCCGATTCTTATCTCCCTCAGTGTGTAACTGTGACCTGGCACGATCTGGCTTCTTCCAGAAGAAGGGCGAGTACATTTGCACGGCAGACTACCAGCGTTTATACGGCACACGCTGCGACCGCTGCGGCAACTTCATCACAGGAGAGGTGGTGTCCGCTCTGGGACGCACGTACCACCCCAAGTGCTTCGTCTGCAGTATGTGCAGGTATGCAGTGACCGTTTCACTTCACAGCCATACCGGATGTGCTTCCCCTTAGAATACCAACTGTCTTGGCTCGTTAAGGGAAACTTTATTTCTTAAATGTTGGAG
Source organism: Xiphophorus hellerii (assembly GCF_003331165.1). Classification (NCBI taxonomy): domain Eukaryota; kingdom Metazoa; phylum Chordata; class Actinopteri; order Cyprinodontiformes; family Poeciliidae; genus Xiphophorus; species Xiphophorus hellerii. The sequence goes on from NC_045694.1 coordinate 23,068,549, forward strand.
CTATGCTTTTGAACGTGGCTGTGTTTTTGCTTAAATTTCCCACTGAGGGTCTTTTTTTTATGTGTTGGGCTAACATTCAGTAAAGTACTTAAGGTAGTAAAGACACATTCTCTTATGCTGCCTTGTCTCTCAAAGAAATAATGTGTACTCATTCATAATTAGAGCTTCTTTGACGAAACGTTAGAACTTTTAAAAATCTTGCATAATTATTTCATTAATTTTAAGATTACTTGGGTTTAAAATAAAAAAAAAGTGATGCCCAGAATTAGCAAGCCAGAAACACCATATGTACACCCAGTTCTAAATTACAATGATAACTTGGTCCCGGAAAATTTGAAAGCATCAAAATATCTGAGATACAAAATATGTTACTTACCATTTTAGAGACTTACTTTGCCATATTATTTAGCTCCATCCATCTTCCCATCAAATCTGTCCAGCTTCTCCACTAAATGAAAATCAAGCCCCCAGCATGATTCTGACACCACCTTGTTTCAAACTGGGGAAGAGGTGTTTAGGGTCGAGTGTATGGATATTTTCTACACTTCACAAAATATTTTGCATTACGAAAAAACAATTTTAATTGTTTTTCTTCCATAAAGACCAGCTTTGTGAATTGCACAAATTTGTGAAAGTACTCCACTTTATGTTCAGAGATTTTGATATTTTTTTTATTATTTGAGCATGGAGAAAAAATGCACACCATAATTTTTTAGATTTTTTAGGGGTTTTTTTTGTAAAATACTGTTTTTCTTCCAAACAGTTCTCTTTGATGGTCTATTTATTAATTCTAGCTTGTGGGAGTAGCTCTGTCCTCTTACTTACTTCTGATTTTGTTCTTTTTGTAAACTTTTGCTATTTTTTTATTTTTATTTTTTCAGATTGAGGCATTGCATGGTATTCCATTTGGCTTTGGATGTTGTGCAGCTGGAAGAAATTTTGCTCTTACCTTTTTACTTTTAGATACTTGGCAACAAGGTGTTGTTTTTACAACTGGGAGCAGCTGATTAGCATTTTAAAACGTTTATAACCAGAGTTCAGGTTATAATACCTGAACTCTGCCCCAAATCTCAAAGAAGGTGAGATTTGGGAGAGAGCTCATGGATGAAGAGCAGGACCGAAGAGCAGAGAGAGAATATGGAAGTTCAAACCATCTTTTCATCATCAGTCATAATTGTCAAGGATTAGATCTCTGACACTGACGTTTCTGCCCAGCTTTCTAACCATACAGCAAGGCAGAGATTTAAAGAGAAGCTGCAAAAGCAAACAAAGTGGATTAGCAGTGCTTGGCAATAACTCATGGTGTCATCCAGGCCAAGTTGCTGTGAAATATCATCCTTGCTGCCCAAGAATTTAGCTGTTGGCATGTCATGAGGATCATAAGACTGCCATACTGCAGCAGTCTTCAGTCCTTCCTGCCACCAGCATCACCATCCACACTGACTTTGTGAAGATACTTGGATGACATTTCTTACAGAAATAACTTTCTCTTTGGGTTAAATAAAGCCCTTTTGAATTCCACTGAGTTACATCAAATTCAAATAAAATACATGGAAATGTGTGGCTGTAACTTGAAAATATGTGAAAAAAGTAAATCAGTATGAATACTTTTTTTTTTAGATATTTTTTAATTATGTGAGGAAAACATTTGCCATGTGCTCATCATTTTCCTGCTTTAGTATTGTGTGTCTGATCTGGAGGAATTAATCAGCTGCCTGAGATATAATAGAAGAACAGGGGATGTATTGTTGAGGCATTAAAAAGTAAATTTTCTTCTCTTTTGCCATGAGTCAGGGGTTTGCATCTCATGACCAAACAGTCCTTCCTTTTGGAAGTCAGGCAGTAGAAGAAGGGTGACTAATTTTAGAGGCTTTAATCATTAAAGCAAATTTCAAACAACCAAATGACTGGAGAGCTTGAGATGTATTTTTATTTATTTTTATTTTTTTAGCTGTTACGTGATTCAGATTGAATCATTCGTGCCATGCAGTTAGATAAACCAAAAATAGGACGTCTCTTTCCTCTCCAAAACAAACAGTCGTCATCAGGCTTGGGTCCTCGTGTCATACCACATAGAAGTCAATTAAAAGCTCAGCTTGCATTTCAGATTTGTAGCTATCTGTCTTTCTCCCTACTCGCATAAAACCACTCAAGTCTGTTTTGAAGCGCGATAGGTTTTGCGTTAGGTGGTCTTCAGTTTCCTCCCTCCAGGCGACTGGTGTTTTCCTCTTGTCAGAGATCTGTTTGACATTGCCGCTCGAGCCTGCCAGCTGTGGTCAAAGGAGGGGGGGAGGACAACCGCCACGAAGCGACCAGCGACAGTCAGTGGAGCAGCTCTGGTGGTGACAGGGCATGTTTGTGTCGCAAACGAGAACAGCGAACTGGAAGAGACGACGTTGAAGCCGCCGGGTCGACATTTTTTTCCCGCTGTTACTGTGCTCACCAACTCTACTTGCACCCTCCTCCGCTCCCTGTGATTATCCCCAGTATTACTATCATTGTGTTCTCACCCGCTACACTCCACTGCACCAAAAACTGCTTCTGTGCAACTTCACTATTGTGCCACTGCTACTTTTCAGTGCTAACGTTCTTCAAAAGCGCCAGTGATCAAAGCTACTGGGATCGTCTTAAAATACCAGAAATAACTTCGCTCTTTGTGGTTAAGGGAAAAAAATGGAAAAAAAAAGTGCTCTCCATTAAATATGTAATAAGGTAAATTTTTAAAATGCTGAGAAAGGCTGACGAGGCAGGAGAGTCTTGAGGGAGCAAAAGTAACGCAGGTAAAGACAAGGTCATAGACGGACTTTTCTGCACCATCGCAGCAGAGTTAGTTCTTAAGCTGGAGTAGATACTGAGAAGTTTTCGGTGAAACGCTCAGACATGAGCCATGTCTGGACTACAGTGATAGAGCAGATAAAAATAAAAGCCCAAGAAAGAGGCTGTGGGGATCAAAATCAGATGGTTGTAGTTTTACTTTAGCTTGTTGGTTTATGTCTGGAAGGATTGGACGTAGTTGTAATAACATAGACACGAATGTGGAACGAAGTGGTGTAATTGAACTTTTTGACCCACGCACAAAAAAACGCACGTGTAGCAGAAAACACTGTACGTCACCCTGAACACACCATCAGTAGATTGACTAACAATGTTGGCAGCGTGGGGACATTTTTCTCCAGCATCGGCAAGGAAGCTTGTTAGATTTGAGACATGAGACATGGGAGGTGTATCAGGTTGCAGCAGGTTAAATGACGCTTAAATACAGCAAAAGCAACAATGTAATCGATTAGGCCAAACCTTTTCAGGGCTTTCACAGTTGTACTCACATTTCATCCAGCTGGACTGATCTTAAACTAAATTTTTAAAAAATGACCAAATGTTATTTAAAGTTTTGTAACTGCTGGTTAACCTTGAGATACGAACAGCTAAAGCTTGTGTACGGTCGTTTTTGGGTTTTTTTCCTGTTTACCGAGATCTTTGTTGAATAATTTGTGTTCTGGAATATCCCTGCTGGTTCAACTGGCCTCTTTGCTTGTTTGTTCCTTTCTGTTTTATGCATGAAAGTTTTCCATTTTAGAGTAGATGTAAAAAGAACAGAAGAAAAAAAAATGGAGGTGAATGCCACAATGTTCCAAAAAGAAAAACTCCACTATTGTGTACAATAGATGGTAGGTTTTTGCCAGGCTTGCCTGTAAACATCTCCGCAAGCCCTGCAGGAGACTTAAGCCTCCCTTCGGGGCCTTGGCTTCGGCTCTAGGACTCGGCAGGGAAGTAAAACGATTACTGTCGTCTGTGTATTTTAAACAGCCTTCCTTAAGCCTTTTAGCTCCCCATTCATTCTTTCATCCCATCCAGTCATAAAGAAATCAAAGAAACGTGTCTCCTTGTGCGGGAGAAGAAAGGGAGTTCAAACATGCAATAGAAAAAGGATTTTATGGACCTTGTCTCGCTGTCATGTTGTTAGGCCCCATACACATGTGCGTGTCTTTACGCTGATTTATTACGGCATAGCTTAGAGCCATAAACAGAGACGTAGTGGTAACAGATGTGTGGGGAGTGAGTAAAGCGGGGTAATCCAGACAGCTACTGTAGACTGTGCGAGAAATGGGTGTTTAGGATTAGCATGCGCTCCACGCAGTCCTCCCTAATAAGTTTTGTTCTTGGCGACAGAACCAGCTTTCCCTTTTTTCCTGAAGCCCGTGGCAGCGTCACATTATCGCCTCTTTAATCACAGAGAAGCCAGGTGCTCCCGTCACAATCAACCTCCTATTAACCCGTCGTCACAACTGTTTGCAAACGCATTTTCAGCTCCGCTAAAGACGCCAGGCTGTGTTCAGCATGGTGTCAGCTTCCCGTCAGCGGCCGGCAATTTTTTGTGACCATGTATGCTGTACTCAGTGCTGTAAATGTTTGATACCTCTAAGCATATTATGCTTTTGTAATCTATTTAATTTAACTATTTAATAATCTGCTATTATTTAACCTCTAATCTTCACTTCTTTTTTTTCCCTCTCATTCCCCTCAGCAAACCCTTCCCAATCGGAGACAGGGTGACGTTCAGCGGAAAGGACTGCGTGTGCCAGCAGTGCTCCCACACACTTGTCAAGTCAAATGAGCCCATCAAGATCCACGGGCCGAGCCGTGAGTTGAGCGTCCGCCTTGCTCTGTCTGTTCCGTTTAGGCCCACCAGGCGCTGCAGTCTGCTCCATCCAAACACCCCGGGTTTGAAAGATCCCTTTTTTTTCTTCTTTTTTTTTTCTAACTTAGCTAATCAAGTTCCTGTCAAATCACTCATCGGGCCTCTCCTGTTGATCTGGCAGCTCACAGTCATTCAACAAATGCAACGTTTATTTTGTATTGCCGACACTTGGCGAGCGGAGAAGCTTAGATCTTTGTTCCACACTTGTGCTCTGCAGCACTTGGACTTGCTCTTTCCTGTCCCTTCGAATTAGGAAAGGCTCGCAGTTTGCCTGGTTGGGCAAAAGGCAAGAAAGGGAATATTTAAGAACACGCAATAGCGTGACAGTCACTGATGATGAATTGTTTAAATGTGGCAGGCGGACGGCACACTGCCTCTCGCAGTTTGCGCGGTTTAAGCAGATGGTGAAGTAGGAATGGATACAGTGTCTCCCAGATTGCTCCATTTAGACAAACAAAAGGCAAACAGCTCCCCAGGTACAGTGTTTATCGCTCTGCCTTATGAGGGAACACTGTGAGTGAGAAGTGCAAACAATAAAAATGAACCACTTTTTTTTTTTTTTTTTTTTTTTTTAAATGGCTTGAATTTTATGAAAAAAGATAATATAACTTGCTTTGCACCACAGTCGTTCAACTACACTTATAAAATGCAAAGCGGTTGTTTTAGGAAGCGTTCCCTTGAAAAATTACTGTGTGGATATGAGCTTTGCTACACATGAAATAAATCCTCCTTGTTTCGTCACAACACAAAACAAGATAGCAACAATATAATAAAAAAAAAAGAAAAGTTTTCATGTAATTAGTATTGCAAATTTAGCTGATTTGGGAGAATCATATTCAATAAAAAAAAAAAAAGAAATGTTCAGAATAGCACCATTTACAGTGAGGTTTAACAAACGGGTTTAACTTTTTTTTTCTCCCCAAATAAATTTGCATCACTTCAGCTTGTGTCAGTACAAACCACTAAAATGTCCAAGTTCAGACAGTCAAGTCAATTTTTACCTCCAATACTATACAGTCCAATTTAGCCATTGTTTAATGATAAGTTGCGTAAAATTATCTATTGAAAGAATGAATAGAAGAAAACATTGCTGCATCGGGATATGAAGAAACGGTTTGTCCTGTAAATTGGATGTTAAATGTTTGTTCATTCATCACATCAAATAATTACACATGAACAGAATTAGCTTTATTAAGAGACAAAAAAGCAAATAGAAGACATTACAAACAGATTTCTGTTGTTGCTTTTCAGTCTTAATCTAGCATCGAGTTGTTAACTTGATAGAAGTGAGAGTGGAGAGGAACAAATCCTGTTTTTGAAGGTCATGTGGAAGTATATCCTCTATGGAAAGAAAAGAAAACATGGCAAGAACATAAGGAGCTTAAAGTAATCACTATAAGAACATGGAGTCTTCCCTGCCAGATCAACAGGAGAGGCCCAATGAGTGATTTGACAGGCACTCGATTAGCTAAATTAGGGGAAAAAAAAACTTAGCATCAATAGCTAAGTTCATTTCTTTCAGGATAGAGAATTACCAAGACAGATGTACCTTCTTTTCATTCCTAGGAACAGGTACATGAAGGTTCCTGTAGCTAGACCAAATCATGAGATACAATAATACATATATATATTTTATTTGTATAAAAGTTAAAAATACAGTTTAGTTTTACTGCATGATGGTTTATGATACCCACATAGTTAAAGTCCTTCATTGTCCCTGGCCTGTTGGGGAACTTTGTTTTATATCCTCCTCCTTATTCACTCTGTAATTTCTTTCCTGACCCGTCCTATAAATTGATCTTTTTTCTTTTTTTTTATGGAGGTTTGCTTCCACGTTAATTTAGCAACTGCAGTAAATCAGCAATAAATGCCAGGGCAGCCCTGTGCAGCATATGGGTATTCGTCCCAGCGTGATAGTAGAAGAGCCGCCATGATTGACAGATGAGGTGTTGCTGTACTTATTTATGGAAAGCTTCAGCTGTTGGCCAGAATAAGATTTGTTCCTGTTTTTACCTGTGCAGTTCGTAAGTCATATGGTGAAACTGCCTTGTTTTCTGCATTTTACTTTAATCGGAAAGAAAGTGTGCATGTGCATAAAAGTCTGTAGAAATGAGCACTTTGAACCATACAACTCTGTTTGTTGTTGCATTGAGTGTTTTTCCTCTAAATTTGTATCTTTTAGAGCAGAAAATGTTGCTGTCAACATGGTCACTGGTCAGGGCCAGTCAGGCTGAAAATCATCAGAATTCCTTGATTCAACCATCCATAATTGTTACAGGATTTAATTCACTTGGTAATGCAGAATGTGTACAGTTCCTAAATATAAAATGTTGTGCCCGCACTTCCAGAATGACATCGAATTAGCTCTTTATACTTTAGTGACAACACCGCGAAGATTTTTGTGGATATAAAAGCCTGAGTGAGTAAAATTCAAAGTTTGGCTGATTGTTTGTAGGCTAAAAAGGCAGAGTCATGCAGTTCTTGGTGATGCTGGGACTTCTCTTTGAGGCAGTAGGCTGGGTCAGAAAAGGTTAAGCCGAGCAAAGTGTCTTCCAAATGGAAACAAATGGGAAGCACTGACCTCATTTCATTTTTTTTAGCTGTGCAGCCATGCATCATTTGCAAGCTCTGAGCTGTCCCGTCTCCTTTCCTTACCCAGTCTGCAGTGGTCACACCTGCTGGGACAAACGCCCCAGGGCAACTAAATGGCCAATATGCTTTAATGTGGGAGAATGTTGAAATGAAAAACAAGACACAGGAAGTGTCGAAGGAAAGTTGTTTTCACAGCTAAAGCTCGCTCACCTCGTTTCTCATTTTTTTTGTCCCTATTCATCTGTTTTATCTCGTCTTCCTCTTTTTCCAGACTGTGCTGGGTGTGGAGCAGAAATCAAACAGGGTCAGTCTCTCCTGGCACTGGAGAAACAGTGGCACGTCAGCTGCTTCAGATGTCGGACGTGCAACATGGTTCTCACGGGGGAATACATCAGCAAGTGAGTGCGTAGAGACAGGGCGACGCTGCATTTTCAGCCGCTTCCTCCATATCCAGTTTCCCTCTTAGGGCCAGAGCAAGATGGGTTGTGCATTTCGGTTCAGAAAATGAAGAAGCGCCTTTTATGTTTTCTGTGTTGCAGGGATGGAGCGCCGTACTGTGAAGCGGATTACCACGCCCAGTACGGAGTGAAATGTGAAACGTGTTACAGATACATCAGCGGACGGGTTCTGGAGGTGAGATTGGAGCATGAACTGATGCAAAAAAAAAAAAGAAAGAAAGAAAGAAAGAATTGAAATCCAAACAGAGAGATTAAAGGTATGAACTTGGTGCAATCAGCACAGAGTTAAACAGCAGCATTTCATTCTCAGCTTGGACTAAGTTCCGCTGAGCTTTAGCGAGCGGGTGGTTAAAGATCAAGGGATGATAAATAGCTTAAAATAAATCAAATTCATTTCATCTGTCAGTATTTCTACTCCCAACATTTTTGGAGGAGATAACAGGTCTACCTGCATAAACAGGAGGGAGTAAAAAGTTGCACCGAATTCTGCAAGAAGTGAAGAGGAAAATTGGAAGCTATAAAAAGATTTGGGAGGGGAAAAGATGGCTGAAGGAGAGACAGACGTTGAGAGCAATTTCTGCTGTGATAAAAATCCCCATTTGTGCTTTTATGGCAAAGTAGTCAGCATTTGAAAGGAGGGCTGCAGTGGAAAATGAGCACAGGGTGAACGGTAACAAATGGGCTCTGGGAAAAAATAAAAAAAGAAGGTAAGGGAGAAACTATTACAATAGTAGAGACAAAAATTATTAAAGTCATTATTCACGGGTGCTAATTAATTGTTTTGGAGGAATCTCTAGAGGTTATTTTTTTAACTTTCATGAAAATGTGTGGTTTAACAGAATTGTCAGACAAAAGGAAAACATACAAACACACTGCACCTCGTCGTCTCTGTGGTCCCTTGCTTGTCAGAACTGCTGGTGTGAAGTGCTTTGTTCCTGACTGCCAGCCTCTCTGGGCTATTTATAGACATGAGGACATGTCTGCTTTTATCCGCAAGTCTCTCTTTTTTGTTGTTGTTTTTTTTCCCCCTACAATGCTCTGCAAAAGTACAGACACCCCTTAACCTTTTTTAAATATTTTTTTGGTCACTTTACACAAAATCTTTAATTGTGATTTTTATGTGATAAACAGACACAATGTTGTGTAACCTTCTGAGGTAGATGGAATACGACTTTCTAGCAAAACATTTTTGCAAATAAAATCAGACAAGGCTGGTGTTTCCCTTTTTTATCGTGATACCTATTTAAAAAAAAAAAGTACATTCAATTCTGTTTTGTTTCACAACTACAAATGTGTAAAGTTTGGCATTACCTCTTATTGATGATCTTAAATAAGAGAACTCAGCAAATTTGAATTAAATTCAGCATGAATTCTGCTGTCCTGTGTATCTCAGGGGCTTGTTAGCATTCAGATACAAACACGGTAACTGGAGGAGCTGCAGGGAGAATGTGTCAAAAGGACAGCTGTTCATCATTCGCTCCACAAAAGTGGTCTTTAAATAAAAGGGCAGAAAAAAAGCGATTGGTGGAAGGAAGCCCCTTTTTGGCAGCTTGACACAATCCATCTGGGGCATGGGGAAGAAAGTGTCCAGGGTCAGCTAAGAACAAAATTGAACTTTTGGGCTACGTTCAAAATATTGAGCGTAACGGAAAACTAGCACTGCTGTTCACCTTGAGCACTGCATCTCATATGGTGAAAAATTGTGGCGGCTGCATCGTGCTGTTTTTTTTAGAATTGATGTAGAAGCTGTCAGAGTTGATAGGACGTGTGTGGAGCTGTTAGAAACCGTAAAGCACTTCAGACTAGAAATACAACCTTTCACTTCATTGTGACTTTATCACTTAAAATCCCAATAAAATGCAATCAAGTAATATAACAAAATGGGGAGAAAAAAATGTTAAAGGTTATGAGAACTTCTGCAAAGTATTGCATGTTTTTGCCCCCTTTCCTTTGAAGCTGCATGTTAAAGCTGGAGAACCTTTAGGAGTTGCTCTTGGTCGGTTGTGTTTTTGCAGTAATAAATTTGTGAAAAATGAAACCAGACTAACCATACAAAAGACAATTGAGTCTAAAAGTTAAAGCTACATCGTTAAGTCTACTAAATTTATCCTAATGTTCTCAAATTTTCTTGACTCCTGTAATTAAGCATTTGTCTTTTTCCCTTCTGCACGCCATAGACCCAGACTAATTGGTGTATGCTAATGATTGTGCTTCATCCGCAAAATATTGACCTGATATTGAGTTCAACTTTTCAAAACCAGATTCCATGTATTTAATGAGCAGTGTTTTCTTTTTTTAAAGTGGAGGCTTAGAGAGAGGGAGAGAGTAAGAAGCAGACAGGGGATCATTACGTCGTTGCCTCTCAATAAATTCAGGAGGCTATAAATGCCCCTACTGAGAATAGGTGCATCATTAGAAACTGGTTGAACTGACACAGTTTCGCCGATGACGGTGAACACTCTGAAAACAGGACATGGATGTAATGCATGTGTTCCACTAGCCTGTCCTTTCATAGCAACCCAAGTTCCTAAACAGCTTTAGCCCTGGTAACTTGTAGACAATTGGGAATCCAGCTTTACGCTGTTCCTGTTCCTATTCCTGTTCCTGCAGATCACATAAAGTCATCTCCTCTATTAGAAGCAGAAAAAATCTGTGTGGTATGAAATTACATAAAAGCTATATTCCCAGCACACACACGCGCACAGTTGTGTTTTTTCGTGTCTTGTGGGGACTTTACATTGACATCCATTCATTTTCTGCAGCCTTACCCTAGCCCAGTGGTTCCCAAAGATTTTCTGGGCCCCCCTATGGATTACAATAAAATCCCCCCCAAAAACGAAGAAAAAATCAACTGGTTCAACCAGACATAAACCTATACACATATTTTGTTTTCAAACTCCACTGAAGTTTATTTCACACTTCAGGTTGCAACAAAGCACACTACAAACCATATTTACAGTGAAACACATTTGTGTAACTGTTTCTTTTTTTTTTTCATTCATCCGTACCGCTTCCCGCGCCCCCTCTGCAGCGCCCCACACTTTGGGAACCACTGCCCTTAACCCTACCCCAAACCATTAGATACCTAACCCCTAACACAAAAACGGCATTTCCCCTCAGAGGGACCAGGATTTGTCCCCACAACCCTACAATGTAGACAGAAATAGGTCCCCACAAAGATGTAAAAACCTGGTTCACACACTCGCCAACACACACACTAAGCCATGCTCCTATAAATAAATTCTGGAATAGTGTGTGAGAGAAGACTGAGGTGAGAGGACGTGGCCACACCTCAGTCATTGGCACTGCAGAAGCACATCTGGTCCATGAAGTCACCTTCACCTCCGACATGTGTATGTATATTGGTCCCCTTATCAAGGTGCTTCACATTATTGAGTCCTTAATCAAATTAGATGTTTTGTCCTGCAAAAATATTCATCACAAGCTTAAACTTTTTCACATTTGGTCCTAATACAGCCAATAATTCAGTGTCTATTAGTATTTTTTTTATCACAGATCAACACAAAGTAGTTCATACGTTTTTCATAAATATAAATCAAACTGTAGTGGTCCTATTTTATTCACCGCCTTTTAAGGTAATATGCTATGATAAAATCAAATTCATCCAACTGACCTAACAAGTCAAACTGCTTGAGTCTAACTTAGACTCAATATAAATTCAACTTTTTTCTGTAATTACCTCAGTAGTTTCTTGGAGAACATTAGTCAAAGCAAAGCTTCATGAAGACCAGATAATATACAGTAAGTAGACAGGTCTGGTTATAAAATCAATATCCCAAAGTTTGGGCATCTCACAGAGGACCGTTCAATTCTTCAACCAAAAATGGAAAAACATGCACATGGTCTTAAGTGCATGTTTACTAAGACATGGCAGTAATCTGAACTGTGAGGTTGGGCAAGGTAAGCAGTGATCTAATGTAAACAGCCAAGAGGTCCATCATAACTTTGGAAAGATTGCAGAGATCCTCAGATTAGCTTTGACTCCACAAGTTTACCCTTAATGGAAGAATGACTGAAGGGAAGCTACTGTTAAAAAAAAAAAAATATATATATATATATATATATATATATATATATATATATATATATATATATATATATATATATATATATAATATTTGCATATACAACTCATTTACAGTTTTAAAAAATGCAACTTTAACTGCAGGGAAAGGTTGTTTTATGAAATATTACTTGTGCATGTGCCAAACTTTAGGCGCTACGTTGTATTTGTCTGTCACATAAAATCCCAATAAAACCCATTAAAATTTGCTGTATTGCGCTAAAATGTACAAAAGCTAAAGGAGACGATGTGCTTTCTCAAGGCATTTCGATTAAACATTATTTTATTTCTGTTGTGAAGAACTTGGAGAGAGTTGAATTTGCTCCTTGGGTGTGACTGCAGCATGAAACAGCAAAAGGCTTTCCAGTAATGTCTCAACACAGTGAGGTCGCCGGAGGTCAGGTGACACACTTTGGGAAAACATATGGATACAATGTCCTGCACGAGACGGTTCAACATCTTGTAGATTAACCCCTTAGTCTGTGAGGTACTTCATTATGATAATTTATGCTCAAGTCACTCCTCTTTCTCTCAGGCAGGAGGGAAGCATTACCATCCGACATGCGCTCGATGTGCCCGCTGCAACACGATGTTCAAAGAAGGGGAAGAGATGTACCTGGCAGGTGAGTCTCCAACTGCTTCAGCACAAGCAGCTGGCATGCTCGCTCAGAAATAACCAGTGTAGATGAACGCGCGGCATGCTGTCCTCCTTGTCGTCAGGTTGTGAGGTGTGGCACCCGCTATGCAAGCAGGCTGCAAGGGCAGAGCGAAGACTCAGGGTAAGCTGGGACTTTCACCGAAAAGCTTCGGATAGATAAAAATGTGACTTGACTTTGCGTCTTCATCTTTCTTCGATTGGTGTTTTCCTCACAGCACAGACGCCTGTCGGAGACCTCCATCTCACCGCCAGGATCCTCCATAGGTTCTCCCAGCAGAGTTATATGTGTAAGTAACCAATGAATCTACAGTCACTGTTCCACATATAAGCCATATTTAAGTTCATTTGCTACCCCAGAAACGGCATTCAGCTATGAAAGTTGGCTTTTTGAGCACTGAAGCACAAGGCCCCTTACTCCCTTGGCCTGTTCATCTGTCTGTGTCTTACCTCATCTGATTATGGTTTAAGTGTCTTGTGAGGCTGCTTGGTGTTAGAGTTTTGATCACTTTGCTTGTTTTCTCATCCGGCATCCAAGTCTTACACTTTATCAAAGTGTTCTCGAAAGTCTTTAGCATCGTGAGCTTTTTTTTTTTTTTTTCAGCTGTGCCAAAGTTTGATTGAAGATCAGGGAGTTGCCGAAACAGTACAGTGTTTTAGTATTACATTTAGTCCAGAAAGTCCTGGACTAAATCCTGGAGAGGGAAGAAATTCCCTTTCTTCTCCATTGTGAGAAGAAAGGGAATTTGAGTTGAGTGTAACTCTGTTAGACAGTATAGGGAAGTTTATCCCTTCTTGACTGAATTTCAGAGATTCCCAATGCCTTGTAGAAGTTTTCATGCCCTTGAAAATTTTTCTTTATCTTTCACATTATATTAACAAATTTCAATACATTTTTGTATATTTTTTTGTCATCAACCAACATAAAGTCATGCAGCATTTGCAGGTGAAATAAATTCTATTTTAAAGCTTGTACTCAGTCCTCCTCAGTACATTTTAGCTGAGGAGGACTGAGTACTGAGTTCTGAGTTCATTTTCCAACTGGAAATGAACTCAGAAAGTTCATTTTCCAACTGGAAAATGAACTTCTGCCAACCAACTCAAGTATTTTGCAGTCTCTAACGATTCTTCTTCCAGAATTACTCTGTATTTGGGATTATCTGGCTTTTGCAGCACCTCTGGTCATCTTCCTGATTCATTGTACAGAAAAGCCTCCCCACAACTTGATGTTTTCACCATCATACTTAACAGTGGAGATGACATAAAAGTTGTCATCTATAATAATGTTTTTGTGAGTCAGGAAGTTATACTTAAGTCTCATGTGACTGGACCACAAACTTGCACAGCCTTACTACGTGATTCCTTTTTTTTTAGGTCTTTCTATGTAAAGAGTTTGAAAAACGTTTTTGTTTTGCCACTTCACAATTATGTGCTACTTTCTGTTGGTGTGTCACATTAAACCCTAATACAAAGAGCTGGAATTTAAGGTTGTAATATAAGCAAATGACTCAAATGGGTGTGAAAACTTTGGAAAGGCAATATAAAACTCCCCTGAGCGTATAGATAAATGATCTCTAGTGTGGAGTTAAGTGGGGTTAACAAGTGAAATACAGTTAGAACTTCCCCAGTCACTGAAGATGTATATTTGGTCATCTATGTAACATAGTGTGAAAGCAATTTTCGATGTTTAATAAGAGCTGAGCGGATATGCAGAGGTGCAGAAAACAATAAATGTAACAGTTGTCACTGCGCAGAGCTCAGAGTTGGATCAGGTCCATCGTTTTAACAGCCATCAGCCTGCTACTTGGCACTCTGCTGAGTGTTGCTCTATATGACAGCTACATTTGCATGTCAGCACACGCCTGCATGCGTGCAGGGCTCGCTGCTCCCTGCCCTTCCTTACTCTGCTCCTCTCACATAATCAATGACCTTTCTGTTTAAGGTGATGGATGATGGAGAATCGCAGTGTAAGCAAGCGTGTCGTGCGTACTGTCTCCTCTCCTTCTCTCCTCCTTCCTCCTGCTTGTGACTGTCTGTGCTTCTCCGTCCTTATTTCCGACAAAAGCCCAGCTCCCTGTGGTCAACAGCTCGCAGCTCTGCCAAGCTCTGCTGTGTGCATGTGTTTGTTTGTCTGTTTATTCTTTTTCTTTTTTTGGCTTGTGCATGCTTGATTAGCTTCCGTTGCTCCTCGCTGCCACTGGAGCTCGCATCGTAACGTGTGACCATTCGTTGTCCATGTGGTTGACCGTCTTGTCTTGTTGCTGCTGTCTCTGTCTGTGGTCGGTGGGTGTGTGTCCTCTCTCCAGGCCAGAGTGGAGAATGAGATCTTTGATTATAAGGACCTTGCTGCCCTGCCAAAGGTCAAGGCCATATATGAGGTCCAGCAGCCAGATCTCATATCCTCCTCATACCAGCCATACCACAGATACACCTCTGATGAAAGGCTAGACACTTTCACCTATGGGGAGGTACTGCTGCCACACACTTGTTGTCTAATGAACCATTGTGCTGTTCCCATCTATTTTCCTTTTTAAGATTTTTTAAGATTTCTGGTTTAGATCAGTTTTTTTTTTTTTTGGCAAAACATGACATTTTAATATTATGACTATATTTATTGGTAAATGAGTGACCACAAAATGTTCATGAATTTATATGACTTCCTTCGATGCAAATTCAGGTCATGTAAGTTCAGCCATTGGTACCATATCCCAGACTGACACTTTGTTAAAATCTGCTTAAAAACTAGGCAACTTCAAGGTGCAGAAAGAAAAAGGGATTTTATTTCATCAGCAATACATTGTCTACATTAGCACTGTGATAATGTCGAACCTGGTTCGCTCATTAGTGATGTTCCAAATGCTGCAGTTTTTTTTTTCCTGTCAGTCACTGATGTACCACCTGAAACATGATTAGCTTTATCCTTTATAAATAGGAAACACAGTGGATTCAAGACCATAACAAATTGTGTTATTGGACACATATCCTGCAACATTTGACTGAAAAACAAATAAAATGTGTTTGAGTAAATAATCTGGAAAACCTGGTTGCATATCTGACAAATGTTGTTTTTGTTTGTTTGTTTTATTTTTTTTCTGCACCTTTTGCTTCAGTTTCATCATTTGGTCTTTTTGGGTACACACACCACACATGTATGACCGCTTGAATTAACCCGAAGTAAACTTAAGCTTCCTAAAAAGGATTATCATGACATTTGCTCATTTGCATCCTCTAGCTAAACCCAGGGTTTAAAAGAACTTGAAATGATGAATAGAATATCATTGTCCAAAGGTATTTGTCAGGACAAGGAGACAATCGTAACTTTACAAAGATTGGATGTTTCTCCAAAAGTGATGAAAACACAAGACCAAAACTTTTCTGGGAGGAAATCAAGAAACAAATCTGGAGGGAGCTGTACAAATTATTTCTACATGTCACAACAGTCTCTTGTATATTTTTGTCCAGGTTAAGGGACAAACTATAGAGCAGAAGCATTTTGTTTCAATAAAAATATCCTGGTCTAGCTAAAATATTCTAAAGGTTTTTGGGAGAATTGCCTTACGATCTGGCAAAATTACATTTCACTTTCAAACGATGTGATTGACTTAAAAAGGATACCACACTGGTTGTAAAATATGGTAATAGTTACTATAACATGGATTTTGTAATTTGATTTCCACTTGAAATCATGAACTTTTCCATTAATCATGCAGACTTGACCCAAAAGTATCTGGTGTCTGTCCAGATAGTATTTTAACCAAACTTTTTCTCAGTTTTGTGATCTTTGGTTTGCAGCAGCAAACACTTGGGTTTATAAGAAAACTGTAGATTTTTATTTAATACCTGTGTCTCAGGTATTAATACATGAGACATACAGCATAATGTTCATTTAATTTACATTTGAGTCTAAAATGTTACTGTCTGTCTCCATTGGTTCCGCAGTCCCTTGGAAATCTCTCTCCGTATTCTCAGGTAAGCGTTTTTGGTTTGAATCCAAGTGGAAGAGCGGGTTCCAATAAGTAAACTGTTGTCAGAGTTTCTGTGGTTTGTTGTTCTTTATTCTTACACCCCTATGAGCTGATACATAACTTAATTTATTTGTCACTGTAGGATTATGACCATCCGGATGCAAAGCAGCTCCGATGCCCCATTCCAGGTTATATTGACTCCCCGACATACAGTCGTCAAGGCATGTCACCCATCATGCCTCACTCTCCACAGCACTTTGGCTACCCTGGTAAGAAAAGTAGTGTGTAACTCAAATTGTTTTCTTGTTTTTTTTACAATACCTATCAAAACTATTGTTTTTAGGTCTTAACCACAAACTTAAATTAATTTTATTGGGAATTTATGTGACAGACCACCAGGTATTATGACGGCAACACCATTCTCTGGGGATGCTTTTCTTCAGCAAAGGACAGGGAAGCTGGTCCAATTAAAAAGGAGGACGGAAAGAGCTAACCACTGGATGCCAGTCGAAGAAAAGCTTTTAGAGGCTGCAAAAGACATCAGAGTTTTGCATTCCTGCATAAGAATAACTCCAAACGGACAGTCAGAGGTACTATGGAGTTGTTTAAATCGGCGCACATTCATTTATGGTCCAAAGTACCGACCTAAATATAATAAACAATTTGTAACAGGACTTACAGATGCTCCTCTTTCAGCCTGACTGAGCTTGGGCAAAGAAAAATGGTCAAATTAGTCAGTCATGTCGGCCTGTCACATAAAATCCCTATAAATGCAGTGATGTTTGTGGTTGGAAATTGATGAAACAAAAACAGTTCAAGGGTATGAATGTTTTATAGGAACTGTGTAGTTCTAATACTGCGGAATTACAGAAAATGCCCATGTACTCCCTATTTTCATGACTTTACCATCAACATGCCTTTTCACTAGTTACAAAAGCCCTAAATAATGCTAATGGGGACAGTATAGCTTACCTCCTGATAACAGAATGTTGCTATACTTGTTTGGCTGCTTCATTTGCTGGATTTGCTCCTTTGCTGACATTTCATGTTACTCTTACACTTGTGCAGTGGCACCGTTGATCCTGCAATTGGAAAGCTATTCTGTAAACAAGCTCAATAGTACTTTACATTACACAAGTGGAAAAGTTATTCTTGCTCATTTGCAAATGTTAACAAATATCTGAGCACATTTCATTCGCATGTGTCAGCACCTTTTCCTCATGCTCATGTCTCCTTTACTCTGACTGGCTGTGGCTGGCTACAGGCTCTGAGAGTGGCAGGAGTTCACCCTGTTATGGCCAAGAGGGGCGATCAAGCACACCCACCACAAACCAGCCCCCTAAACATTTTCATGTTCCAGGTAGGCCTTCACATCTCCCCCCACTGCAGCCTCCACCTCTCTCAACTTTTCTTTTCTTTTCTTTTCAGTGGATGCCATCAGTCGCGGTTTGCTAATGCCAAAGCATTCTGACTATTGTTGTTGTGCGGGTGGCAAAATATGACCAAGTCGTGTCTCTTTGCAACAAATTCTTGTTCGTTAATTTCCCTGCCTTCTATCTTCCACCCCGCAAACCCAGTAGAAATTCACAGCCTCTCCCTTTTGACGCTCCTCCACGTTTCACCTCTTCGTCTCCTGTTTCTCTCCTCAGCCACAGGGGATCCCAACATCTACAGGAAGCCGCCCATCTATAAGAGAACGGGTACAGTTTAGTTCGGTCCCGCCTCGGCCTACCCTCCCGTCCTGTCAGTTTAGTTGTGCCGTGGTCGTGCTCTTCAGCTTCCCCCGATGCTCCTCCTCGGCATCGTCGTAGCGTATAACCCCGCTTTGCAGCAAGAATTCAGAAACGCACTTGCTGAGTTTGTTCTCAGAGCCGGGGGAAAAGGATCTGTGATGTCATTTGCATTTGTGGCAGTAGCTAAATGTGGAAGAGCTGTGTTTCATGTGCATGCCAGAAACATTAAGATCCTACTTCTGCACGCAGTCCATGACAAGTTCTCGACAGGAAAGTAAAGTGGAGAGGGATAGGAATGAAGGAAGGTTTTTGCTCAGGCGTGACAACCAGTTAGTCCTCCGAGAACAGAATGGAGCCAAACAGAAAACGGTGTAAAACCGAATTAGAAAAGCAACCTCTTTTTGGCTCACGAGTCCATTTACTGTATTTCCCAGCCGACAGACATGTTGGCGATCTTAGCTGTGCATTTGTGCCGTCGTTTATCCAGCTGGCACACTGGCGTAGTTAACACAAGATGCTTTTTATTCATTTTTCACAAATCATTAAACTCAAATGCTATTCCGCCGTCTGTATAGCATGCTTCAGTGCATAATTAAAAGATTCGCTGTCCTCTCGTCACACTGCACTCCAAAAGGCTTCTTCAGCTGAGAGTCACAGGATCTGCAGACTGACGATGGTTTATCTCCACCCTTGTCCTGCATGCTCGTCTGTGCTGTGAGCGTGTCGACCCGTGAATAGACGTCGTCTACCCCCTGTGCTTCTCAGCTTGAAAGATTATTTCATCACTGGTCAAAATGTTTTCCTTGGAAGTCAGGATTTTTCGGAAATTTTTAACCCTTTACCTCGTATCATGAATCCTAAGTGTCCTTTATGCCTGCTTAAATGGCGTTCATTATTTAATTCTTTAAATTTAGATCTTCACAGATTTAGACCTTAAATCTGTTTTTTCTATTTTTTTGTTGGTTTTTTTTACATCAAGGCCAGTAATGAATGAATCACATAGCCAGCTTGCAACACACGATGAAAAAAGGCCGCGTGGAAAGCCTTCCCGGCTTTGTGCTCATCCGAACAAAGCTGTCACATTCTCACACCTCCCTCAGGGATGCTCCAATAATGTTTCCCTTTTCTTTTTGCCTTCTTTTTTTATTGCATCCAATCACTTTTATTCACTTCCCTCCACCCTCTGCTCCACTTTGCGCGGTGACCTTGCCTCTGTAAGTATCCCCCTCCTCTCGCTGTTTAACTCAAGTCTCAGTGGATAGATGATTTGTGTGCGTGTGTGTGTGTGTGTGTGTGCCTGCGTGTCCGTTGGCGTTCAGTTGAGCCGAAAGTACTGAATGTGTCGTAAAGACGAGCGTGGCATCATTTGTCATGCACACAGGTATTCAATGGGTTATAGATCGGGGGCTGCTGTGGTTAATGGCCGGCAGAATGAAGAGTGATCTACGTGGCGTTACAGTGCACGTGTTATCGCCCATTTACATCCATCGACTGCGCTCGAGTGCAGAGCGGCATCAGTGTCATGGCATTGTGGTGCTTGTAAAACGACCGTGTACTTCGGGCTAAGCTGTAACTGAACCCACTTTAATCCGAATTGTTGTCCTGCCATTGGCTGAAAATATTGATCTCCGCTGACAGTGAAAACGCCACATATGACAACTGGGAAAATGTAGTGTAAAATTACACTAGCTGGCTGTTTTGTTTTCGTTTTTCCAGTAAAGCCATCTGTTTGAAAGTGATTTATGCTAAAATGCTGGAAAAGCTTTCCAGACTGAGAACAAGTTTAATAAAGCAATATTTTTCTTTAATTCATTTATGATTATCTGTTCAGTATAATCACAGAGTGTATGAGCAAACTCAATCGTTAACTCGAGTAGCTCCATTTGGTATTGACACATTTTTATTTGCAAAATGCTCAGAGCCACACAGATTAGCTTGTCTAAAAATTGCTATGGAATAAAATAGTAATTTTTCTGTTTATATATATTTTTAATGTCCACAACTTTTATTCAGTAATTTGTGACCGTTTCTCTCGAACACCGCACTAGCCTGGACAAGAAAAGCCTTTTCTATATTGCCAACACAAATGTAATGTGCAGAGTTTGACAAACAATATTAGCACTTTAACTAGACTAAGATTTAGTCTTTCTGTTTCAAATTTCAAACACTCCCTTTGCGTGTGGCACAAAACAAAGGATGAATATGGAAGAGGACGTCATAGAAATTGTTAACTACAGCAGAGCATCTCTTACCCTGTAGGCTTGTTTTCCTTGTACTGATTAAATTTACTTGAATGACAGGTTAGATTTTTCTCTAAATTGCAGTAAGACATTGTCGAACTGCAGTAAAAATCGATCAGTTTTAAAGCTCTTCAGAGTGCGTGATTTGGAGGTTTGTCATCATAATCTGACAAGGTATTAAGAATCATGCTGTTAAATGGTATTTAATGTTAAGTGATAGTTACATATATGAATGACTTTTAACTGTATGTTTTTTTTTTCTCTCTTTGTTCCAGACAATCATGTGGAATCAGCCACTAAAAGCAGAACAAGTGAGGATATCCTCCGGTCCTCCAGCCTGTCCACCTACTCTCCAGAGCCATACACACAGTCGGAGTCGGACTATTACCCGTACACCAGCTCCCCGAGAGGTAACGAACCGTCAAGCTGCTTCGTATTCGTTCTTTATTTCATTATTTTCTTCACTCGCTCACTTTGTTGTTGCTGTTTTCTTTACTCTGAGCTACATTTTCATATACGGGAAATCTCTTTTATGTCATTTCTCTCTCTCAGCCTACCGGGTGCCACGGCGACGCTTCTCGACAGGAGGCGATGAAGAGAGTTGGAGTCAGGGTCTTCAAAGAGTGAGAGCTCCACTGTTTTCTCTCTCCCTTTCTTCAGAAAGTGATTAAAGTGACAGTTCTCTGCAAAGAATCAAAAAAAAAAAAAAAAAAAAAGCATTTTTTTTATGACGCCAAAAGTCACTTCTTGTATTTATGGAGTTAAAAGTCTTCCTTGTCTTCTCATTTTCTCCTGCCCCCGTTTTCCCATCCTCCACTCTCTTTCCTTTAAAGATTGGGAGTGGCATCGGACGGATGATTCTCAAGGAGGAGATGAAAGCGAGATCTGGTTCCTATGACAACGACCCCTGGGGCAGCGCGAGGAATTCTCGTTGCGGGAGCAAAGAAACGCTGAACACGACAGGCTACGGCACAACGGCGTACAACAACACCGTCAATGGCTGTGAGGACAACCCCGCCCTTCTCCCCCTGCACTCTGGCTCTCCTTCCACTTTCTGCCTTAAAGTTCATGATCTCTGGGCGCGCTTCTGTACCGCCTCGCCCCGGCCCATGCACAAAAACATTTGAACAACAGCGTTTTATGAGCTTCAAAATAAATCTGTTTTCAGTGGGCTGTAGGCGGAGGGGCAGCGAGGTTGTGACACGGGATCATCGCTGGTGTAGGCGGTGAGGGGGGGAGATAGAAGAGTAGTAAAGTAAGAATAGCTTGATTGTCTGAGTACAGCGTATGTTAAAATGCATGTACTATTATAGTATTAAGAAGAAAACAAAAAAAATCTTGACAGTGTGAAGTATAAATAAATAAAAGCCTGCCTTTCAATTAGTTTTAAAAAAGCAGAAAAAAACCCACTTAAAACAGATGTCACACCTAAAATAGAAGGATGTGACCTTATATGATGATCTTCCTTCCTTGACAAAAAGGACACCGATATGTTAATTTGTGTGGCCACGCTACGAAGATCATCAGTGCAGGAAATCAATCCACAAACACAGTTATGGATTACTTGTCGCCCACCAGAACCAGTGCCTCTGCTGCGAACACCTTTTGGCTCGGTATTATGAAACAACTGGAGTCTTGGATTGTCTGGAAGGTAACGACATACACCTGAGGAACGTGGACACAGCGTAGTGCATTCCTCTGGTTCTAGATTCCTTCAGCAGGAATAAACAGCCAGACCACAGAGGTTGCTGGGTGGCCTTTAACTTCCTTTCTAATCTCTGTGTTGTATTTTTAGCTTGAAATGTCTTAAAAGACATTTTGGGGGGGAACAGACTACAGACGATGTTGAGGAACTCAAGTCTAAAGACTGTAGAGGAGCTGTGCCAAGTAAAATTTAGTTTGTTTTAGTGGAGTACAGTGAGAGCTTCGTAATCACTGCAGTGAGTTGAGTTGAGTTCTAGTGAAAGTTGTTGAAAGGAATCAAAGTGCTTATGACCCTGGGCATGAGCGTAACTGTAGGGGTCACAACTAGAAGAGATTAGCAACATCTATCTGAATGGTACCAAAACTTTAGTGTTTCAATCCACACTTTTTTGTCACAAGTGTACTTTTCCTGTCATGGCGAATTCTAAGCAGGCTGCGCTCACCATGGAGGCCTTTTAAATCCTTCCATAGAGTACTGGTTTGTTGGGTCTCTCAGCCGCTCCACTCATACAGCATTTCTATTGACTTCCTCTTCATTACTGCACAAACCACACAAAATAATATTCACTTTGAAAACTGAAATTCAAACTGCAAACTTTGCCGTCACTACTTTCATCTTTGTAAGTGGTTCATTCCCTTCACTGTGTTTTGCATCAATGCTCGTGTTAATACATTTGTAAAGATTGTGAGATATACCCTTTAAGATATTTTCAAATGGGAGATCTGAAGCAATTTCTTTTTAAATTTTAATCTAAGCTTCGGGGATCCTGCACACTCCTACTTATCTTTCTGATACCAGTTTGCCTTCTGTACGACTGAAATACTTGCTTCCCTCTTTTACACCATTTCACATAAACAAGTTTGCTCTCCATGGACTACTTTTTAAAAATCTCTATCTTTGTATTTATCACACTGTCTTGTATTCACAGCTGCCAACTCCTTGTCCTGTTTTATTTATGGGCACTAAGATCTCTCATTAAAGCCGTTTTCCACATGGGAGGGAAAACCACTGAACAGAGCATGGTGAAAAGAAGCAAAAATCCCCCAAACATATTCAGCAATGTATCTGTGTGTGTTTTGTTTCCATTACTCACTGAGCCTCTAAAGAGCTACATTTCATGGTCTTTTCTGGGCCTCTGACTAATCAGATACTTGTCCTTTCTGTCTTAGAATAGCTAAGATAGAATATAATTGTGTGATCTTTGTCCCACAGCACCAAGATCTCAGTACAGCGCTGATAGTGGTGAGTTTGTCTTCATTGTATCTAAATGTGTTCAGTCTCTGCCAAACACTACTGTGACATACTTTAAGGTGCTAGCTTTCTCTTTATTGTTGTTGATACTTTGTTTGTTTAGTAGCTGTTCAGCTCATGTTGGTTCATAAATAATTTCTACTGAATCATCCAAGCCTCAGTTCCCACATCTGGAATTTGATCTTTTTTTATTATTATTGGTGGCGATCACCATCTCCTGGCCAAATCCAGCATTTAATGCTGGATTTGTACAATGTACAATTCTTTAATTTATTAATTGTGTGTTTTTTGACCATTCTTTAGATTTTGGTTGCAAGTCAGCATCACTACCAGGATATAGGCGCAATGGTATTCAGCGGGTGAGATCAGATTGCACTCCAAAGCTAATTTTAATCATCTATTTTCACCTATTTTTACATTAATGAGGTGTTTTTCATGGGAATTCCCAAAAGCAATTATTTTTGTTAATCTCAATTTCCTTCCTTGCACCTGCAGCCTCAGAGCGCAGATTGCTACCAGTATCAGTATGACGACGGCAGCGAGGTCAACTGGGGAAGTAGAGGTAATTTTAATTGGACTTTATAACACCAAACCTTTGTCAGATTGAAGCAATTAACCCAAACCTTTAATCTCTTTAATCTGTTTATCTTTTCTTGCAGCTGAGTATAAGGTACGGTTAGAAAATTGTTTTCATTTTCTTTCATAAACATAATGAAAAAGTTATTTGGCCCAGATTCCTGAAATGATTAAAAGAACTTTCCTTCTCGGCAGGTTTATCCATATGAATCACTCATCGTCACCACCAGAGGGCGGAATAAGCTGCCTAAAGACGTCGACAGAGCGAGACTGGAAGTAAGTAACGCTGGGAACATAAAGCCTGCAAAATTAAAGGTATAGTCTAAGATTTTAAAGGTTGCAGTAAAATTAACAGATTAATGCTTTTTTTTTTGATTTGATTTTGTCATTTGTACTCTAAATTAGTAAAAGTACACCCCTCTTGTACCTTTACAAAAAGAAAAAGCGCAAAGTGGTCGCACATTTAAATCTTGTCACATTTTGTCTCATTTCAGCCACACCAAATTTTTGAGATTTTATAGGATTGGAAACCCAAAGTAATCCACAGTTGTGGACAAAATAGTATACATGTGCTTGAAAAGTTTTTTAGTTTCTCAAAGTTTTTTTTTTTTTTTTTTTGGTAGAACAGCTTAGCCAGCTAGAAATGCAGCTGCAACTTTTGGTGCATCCGTCTACCAGCTTTCAGCATTGATTGTAATGTTTTTATGAGCTTAAGCTCATTCGGATCAGATGAGTATCTATGAATACCTAACAGATTGAACTTTTACTGGGTCATTGTAGCACTTAGATATGCTTTGTTGTGAACAATTTAAATAAATCTTTTGAGGGCTTCTCATAATACTTTAAAATTGCCTACCGATCTGCGTATCGGTGTATAAATGTGTGCGTGTTTGTGAGCGCGACTGGGTGAATGTGACTCTAGTGTAAAGCGCTTTGAGTGGTCAAAAAATGACTGGAAAAGCGCTATATAAGTTCAGTCCATTTACCATTTTACCATTTACTTGTGTTTTTACTACAATTAAATTCCATAAATATGGACCCTGTTTACTAATCAGGTGGCTTCAGAAGGCAATTTTGCCCAAGATTTTACTTTAGGGATATCAGATTAAATGAATACATATGCACACCACCCTTCTCAGATTTTTATTGATAAAACTTTTCTAGACTAATATACCATTTTGCTTCCACTTCAAAGTAGGCTCCACTTTGTGTTGGTCTAAAAATCCATTAAAATCTGCCGCTGCTACACTACAAAATCTCAAAAAGTTCAATGAGATGTCATTACTTGTTGAATGCACATAGCTTTAAATAGTAGCAGAGTAAATATGCAGGAATTCCAGGTGTAAAAAGGATAAAATAACTCAGTTTTTGCGTCTCTGTCGTCTTAGCGCCACCTGTCCCCAGAAGAGTTCATCCAGGTGTTCGGCATGACCGTGGAGGATTTTGACCGGTTGGCTCTGTGGAAACGGAACGAGCTGAAGAAGCAGGCTCGGCTGTTCTAGTCACACCCAGGTGTGTGTTAAATACTGCCACACGTTGAGTCGCACGGCACCATGAGACGGAGACGCATCTTCTCAGTTCCACTGCCACGTCTGACAAATGTTGTTTGCCACATGACAAACAAAAGCCAGAGTGGACTTTTGGTGACAGTGGTGGAGGGGCGCCGCGCAGAGACGGACTGGAACATGTTTGCCAGTGCAGCCATAGCTGTGTACTAGATTGAAATGTAAGCAATAGAGACGTTCATGCTGTAGTGCAGTTTGTTTGTTTTTTTCCAAGTTGAGACTGTGCTCCCTTACACAGGACCGCATCTGTGACCAGAGCTGCAGGACCGAAACACGATGTGGAGAAATTTGGCTTTGCCTTACTTGTTATGCTCTTTTAGTTACGACTGTGCAGCACCAGCAATCCAAAGGAGTAGAATGTAGATACAGTATATCATTTCTGACACTTTATCTGTGTGAATGATACTAAAGGATGAGTGTGTGAGCGAGTGAATAAGTGTGAGCATACGCCTTTGGTGCAGGGTGCATTTTCTTGACATGTTACCAATCTTTGTTGTCTCTCACGAAACGAAGCATCTTCAGTTGACAGAGAACATCTGCAGTGGGCCAAACTTTTTTGTTTTTATGTCTTTTTGTGAGCTGCTTCAATTAGCGCGAGAATGAAAATCTGCAGCTTAGAAGATGCTGGCCGAATAATTAAAGGCCAGCAGTAGTGCAGCTGTACTGGAACCGAAGAATGTGCAGTTCAGTAGGAACAATGCAAAACTTCATTTCCAGAAAAGTGTGCAGTTTTCACACTTCTAATAGAAATGGAAATCTTTTCACTGTTCTTTTAAACTATAATTTGAGACACAAGTACAAAGGGAATGTTTCTTGACATCTTCATTTTTGAGGGCCACAATTAAGCTTTTTTCCCTTTTTTTTGCAGATAAATATTAAGCGATGCAGTTATTTAAATAAAAATGCAAAAGATGTATTCAATACTATGAAGAATGGAATAGTGACATAAATAAATGTGGCACCTCATAAAAGCCTGTCCTCACTTCTAAAATTTACACTAAACCATTAATGTAAAACTGTCAGGCCAGGAGCTGCCAGTAGGGGAGGCTATTGTCCACCATAGTGGACAATAGCTTCTTGATGGCATCACTGTTCACATTTTCTCAAATTTATAAATCAAGACATACTACAGATAGTTAACTTTGCACTTGTGCCAAATTAATGTCTCAAACAAAACATACCGGTATATGTTTTGGGTTTTTTTAGTTTTTATAAAATAAAGTTTTCTGGAATTGAGGTTTGAGTTTACAAGATATAACGATGCTGTTGTCCTGTTCTTTTCTCTTTCCAATAGAATGATGATGATAGTTTAGGTTGTGCATTGTTTATAAACCTACATTCACTACTATTTATATTCTTTTAGGACGATAATCCAAGAATTTTGTAGCTCCAGAAATTATATCCCCATGCCAGGAGACACTCAGCAAGGTATTTTCCCACACAAAGACCCAGGGTTGTTGAAGACTTCTTTTCAATACTGTTATTTTTGTGATTTTGACACTAAAATTAAACTGCAACTCAGAACAAGTCTCCTTTCTTTCATTATTAGCATATGCCGTTTTGTGATGCATGTTACGATACTTTGATTCTACAAAGTTGAAAATTAATTCAGTCATTTGGTCAGATCATCAAATTAACTGATGTGCACTGGACTAAAACGCATAGAATGGTGTTGATATTCAGTTCACAAAACACCTCAGGTTGCTGTAAATGTGATTTCTAACCGTATTCTAGCTCGTGTCAAGTTTTTATTGGGATCTCATAAATATGAGACTACAAACAATTTGATCACCGTGTTTTATGCAACCACTGCATATTATCAGTTCAGCTTTACAGCTATTTAAATTTTTTTTGTTTGTTTTTTTCAAAACACATTAGAGAAAATTCAAAAGTGGAGGAAAATTGTTTTTATTTTGCAATTTTACAACTTTTTTAAAGTAAATGATTCATAGTTAAGTAAGGGACTTGAAAGATATTAAATAAGGTGGAAACTAGAGGATTTTCCGACAGCAAAGTGGATCTGACTGGTGGTTTCGCTGGAGGCTGAGCGTCTCTGTTTCTGTAGAGATCACAGCTGATGTTGGTAATGATCTGCACCGCTCTGGATTCTGACCAGTAAATAAAGTTTATTTAGTTCAGAAACATCCAAACGACAAGAAGTTCATGATTTACGTTAAATTAAATCCAAGCTGAACATTTTATTAAGTTCTGTTGACTTATATTTACAAAATATATATATATATATATATATATATATATATATATATATATATATATAATGTATTTTACAAAACTTTATTGTACATTTTTAAATAAGCAATTTATGAATAAACTTATATTATTTAAAGACAGATCAAAAGACAGATCTATGGACCGTGACGAGTTTTAATAAATTAATGGCACACTTAAATAATTATTACATAAGTTATTGTCATTTGACACTCTTCACTCTCCATAAGAGTCTCTCACTCTCACTGTTTGGTGTTAAGCTCTGAAAATATAAAAACAAATTTATCCCTCACGGTAGGAAAATCTGACGAGGTAGCACAGATAGTCAGAACACCGTTCCTATGCGACAGCAGCAGCTGATTGTCGTGACAGAAATGTAAACAATGGAGGGAGGAGAGAGATGCGCTTTTTGGGGTTTGTTTTTGAACGTGAAGCTGCTTTCTTGGGTTTTGAAATAAGCAGAGACACATTATCAACCAAAGAATTTGTCTGACACCCAGTTAGTTTTAGTCAGACTCTCTCCGTCCATCATTTCCCGGATGAAACGTCCCGCTGTGTTTTCATGTCAAGTTAATGTATTTGCTGTGAACGACGTCGGGCTTCGCGTTGCGCTCCAGAAAACTGCAAACATCGAGACTAATATGAACAGCGCGATAAACGTGAAAACAGCCACGAATGAAGGTGTCCG
Organism: Xiphophorus hellerii; assembly: GCF_003331165.1. NCBI lineage: Eukaryota > Metazoa > Chordata > Actinopteri > Cyprinodontiformes > Poeciliidae > Xiphophorus > Xiphophorus hellerii. The sequence continues at coordinate 23,096,986 of NC_045694.1, forward strand.
TAAAGTTGCGCAACTAAATGCCATTATATAATCATTAATATTACGATAAGTGTCACAAATCTGCAAAGCGGGGCGGGGCATCCGAGTTGCGGAGCCGCAGGAGGTGCGCGGTGACGGCAAACACAGGGCCGCAACGCAGAACCTGGAGGGAGGGACTCTAAAATCCTACTTCGAGTTTTCCACACAATAGTGAAACACACAAAAACATGCAAAAATTTAAAAAGTTTTTTTGTTTGTTTTTTTGTACTGTTGTATCCATTAAACAATCTCCCCTTCAGTTCAACCTTATAAGTGGAGACACATAGTTGATATTACCATGATACAATTACTTGCAATTAAGTATTGGGAAAGCTCAACGTAATTTCCACCGGTGGTGGAATATTATTGTCAACAGCTGCTGAAAGTAACTAAAAGAAGTTACTTTTAATGTAACTTAGTTACCTTCCAAATCAAGTAATCAGTAATCTAACTAAGTTACTTTTTCAAGGAGTAATCAACCGATTGAAGTTACTTTTTCAAAGTACCTATGCCATTACTGGTTGCCAGATAGCAGACAGAAATGCAAAAATTGCTACACTATATTTTTAGGCAGTTCAGTGGAGAACCATCACGTTGAAAGATCTCAGAAGTCAGGGCAGGCTGTTTTGAAAAGAGTGTCACCAGGCGGGCTTTAGGACCCAGCGGGGAGGTTCCAGGCCCGCTGATCTGCGTTGTGTCGCTTGTATCTGTCAGTGGTTTGAGCTCTTCTTCCACACACACGCCCTCACACACTCAACTATGGGCCCTTATTAATTTCTACAGTTCGCACCGGGAGAGCATCAGCAGGACGATGGACCCAAACGACCCCTCATGTAAGTACCTGGACCTTATTTGCTCACCCTAAACTCTGATGCTGAACCCTTCTTTGGGATGTTAGTGTTTTCCTCCTCTTGCAACTTTTGACAGTTACTTAAACTGGAAGATTACTGCTTAATCCAAAACCTTTCTGTCTATATCCTGTTTTCAATTCTCATTGAAACTTATGAATCTTTTCTGGCCTACTGTGTTTACAGCCTGGCTCTTATTGACTTTAATTTCTCTTCTTTCTTTTTTTTTCTCAATGTTAGATTTTCAGATGTTTTCCTAATGTTTGTTCTGTTAATGGTGCAATGTCGGGCCCGGATGAAAAAACAAAACAAGCTTTTGGTCTAAAGTTTCTTGTTCTAGAAAAAAGAATGTCTTGCACATCCAAGTCAAGTCATAAATCTGGAAGAGGAGATGCAACAAAGATTGGGTGGGCTTGCTCAGAACCATTCAATTTTGAACTCCACCAGCAGTGAAATCTTTTTGCAGATTTCTAGTGTTTTTGTGTTGAAATAGCTGGAAGTGTTAAATGTGTTTCAGCACTGAGGTTTTATTTTCTTCTTCTTTTTTTTTTAAGGAGGAACATATTTACCCCTTGCACATAGAAAAAAAAAATAAATCCACTTCCCTCCCTGTCTGAGGTTTAGATGATGCATTGATAAGGCAAGGTGCAAGCTGATGTTGTCTCTATTGAATTTGCTTCCAAGATTTTACATGGGTTTTGTTTATGTTTGTTTTGGCCCTCCAGCTGATCTTTCTTAATACTTGTAACGCGGCAAAGAGTCTCGCTCGAAGCCGACATGTGGAGGTGATTATATTCCATCTAATGAAGTTTTTTATTTTTTCCTCAACTGACTGTATCTAAGAGGAAGTGGGACAAATTGCATACGTGCTCATTTGGCTTATTTTCAGGATTTATTTTTTTTTGCAGAAAGTAAATCTTGCAGGGACATTCATCACTGCTCTTCGTGTCCTCCTCATATTTAGCTCTGTTGTATCCTCCCTAAAATCACCAGCGCGCAAGGATTTCAGTGATGTTATTGTTGCTAATGTGTTCGGTGTGTATCGGAGGAAGGAAGTCTTTAGGTCTTCGCCAGGGTGTGTACAATCCCCATCTGTCATTCCTATCTGTCTTGACACACAAGCACGAGCGCACAGCACGAACAAGAATGCAACTTAGCCGAGTCGTGTGGTTCAGGAAACACCACAAGACCTTACGCACTGTGGTCCCGGGGGATCAGCCGACTGTTTATGTTGTCTTTACGTCGCCTGATTGGCCTCTGGTGATGGGTAGATTACTTTTACTTGATTTGCTCTAAACAGCAGAACGGTGCGTTGTCAAATTGCCCAAAGCGTAGCTTTGAAATTGCTCCCTTTGTGTAAGTGTTGGTATAACAAATAATAGATTTTTATTTTTATTTGTAGCAGCTTGTCATAGTTAGAAAGTTTTAAATCCTGTACCAACAAAACACTTCAGTTTTTTTTTAAGCTTTTGCACTTTGGGTGGATTCAGCTAATACTTAAAAAAAAAAAATCTACATGACCAGTAACAAAACATAGAGCTGCATCTTTATTAAAGAGATTAATGGGAAGAAAACCTTTTTTTTTTCTTGGCTGCTTTTTAAAGAGCAGGGGATCCACTGAGATAGCATCGATCAGAAGCAGGCAAATGAAAAGCAGATCCTCACAGATTTATCTGAAATGAAACGGTTGTCTCCCGTCACAGATAATATCGACCTTTGGAGGACATCAGTGCTGCTAATCTTCTGTCTAAAACATTCTTCTAAAACGTGCGTGGGTTAGATCTCTTGCGTGTCGTTTTTGATAGTCATACCAGCGTCTCTGAACTTAACCTGAGCACAGAAATGTTTAAAAGACCAAACCTATTCATTGAGTTCATTTGTTTTCTTGACCAACCTCAGTTTTGCTGCAGTTAACGTTTATTCACCATGTTTCCTTCTATTCATCCTAATATAAATACAGACGTGTTAACAATACGCATCTTCTCGCAATGTCATGTTGCTTACTATGGCTGGCAAAGTGAGTGAAGGCTGTGATCCAGGTTCCCATCACATAGACTGTATCTATACATACTTCACAAAATCTACTATCCACCATAAGATAAGATCTTAGAATATCTTAACCACTCACTACTAATTTAAGAAGCTGATCTAGATGTGATGTTTCGGAATCTTTCTGAATGTCATGGAAATTGTATCTTTAACAACTCCAGTTCTCCAGGGACGGCTTTTGTGCAGCTTTTAGATGTGTGAATCGACACACCTGAGTCAAATTCTGAGGTGTGTTGAAGCAGTGGCACATCTAGAAGTTGCAGGAGACAGAAGTTTTTGACCCCTGGTGGAAGTTGTCTTAAATGTGGGCTTTTCCCTCAGTTGCCCTGATTAAGTGATATTTTGTGCGTGCACCAGCTTTGCACCACTTCCTTGTCCTTCGTTACATCTGTCCTGATTATCAGAAACCATTTTTTTTACTTCTCAGACCTGCTGAACAGCCTTTTTTTTTTTCTTCCGTGAAGGCCAATATGATGGCAGGAAACCCTGGAAAGGCATTGTGAGGAGCATGTGACTTCAGTGCAGTTTGACGTAAAAAGGCTATTGTCTATGACTGACATGATAATAGTAGATGATAAAAGTCTTTCATAATTCAACAAAATTAGGAAATTATGGTTTAGAAGCATTTTTGATACCTGGTAAAATAAAAAAAATTATCACTTGTCCAAAATATGACACTAATCAAATCTGAAATGGATAATTCTACATTGAGCAGGAAATAGAAAACAGAATTTGCAACAACTGTACTTAGAGCTTATTTTCAGTTCGGTATGAAAACTGCAATGCATTGACTAGTCATAGACGTACATGATTTCAGATTGCTGAAAATCAATCTGGGAAACAGTTGCTCTATTAATGGAAACAGAGATAATTGTCATTGTTTGTTTCCCCAATCACAGATTGTCTTACCTTGACAGCTGGATGTATTTCTTAACGCCTTCTTTGCGGCTATGCATCAAGCTTTTGAAAGCCTCCTTAGGCAAAGACAAGCAAGGCTGTTTGTTTTAAAAGACATCGCTGCATCAGATTAAAACCCCTAACTAAAACTAGAGCTTCGGTCTCACTTTGTTGATAAATCTTACATTTTAAGCTTTTTATGTCTCTTTGTCACCAGGTAGTCTCTGCAGTGATCTCTTTTCACTTTGTTTTAGTTAGTTTTAGATGGACTTTTTTGGTACTCTTCTCTAAAATATCATGAATAAAGCCTAAGCAGTGGTATTCTATTTTTTTTTCTGCAGAATAGACTTGATTTTACTTCTTGTTTCATGGTCCACTCTTAAAAAAAATGACCAGAGTTTCAAGTGGGTGTAACAGGGGAGAGGCTGTCTCCTCAGAGATGCATATCGGTAATGGGATTGTCTGTGATTTCGTCCAGCTGATGTGGTCAACTGTAGCTATTGTCACATAATATGTTTCAGAGAATGTGACGTGAAAGAACTTTCAGGCTAAGTATTTGCTATTGCATGTAAAAAAAACAACAACTAAAAAACCATGTATTGTCACTCCAAGCACAAGTCTGCTGCATACATATAAAATCCCCATTCCAGCCATGCCTTACTGCTCACATGGCGAATTGAGTGTGGCTCAAATACATGAATAGAGAACCTGTGAGCTTGCAATCAAGTTCTAGATTTTTTTTTTTTTTTGTAACTTATAGCTGAGTCTTTATCTTTATAGACAAAAGACAAAGGAACTGGTTGCAGCTAACCACATTTCAGCTTTGGTGACTCCAGTTAGCAGGGCAAAAGAGCACCATTTAAATGCAGTCTTCTGTCGTCATCCCGCCAGAGGCGCGTGACCTCACAGTGTTGTCACTTATTATACTTATATATCTATATATTTGTTTAATTACTTCCATGCATATTCTGTAATCTGTATTCCCACTCATTAAAAGCTAATATTTAGTCAAACATTGTAACCTTTTCTCCAAAATAAAAGAAATAGTACACATCAGCATTTTAACACAGTGGGTATTGCATTCAGTGCTAGCTAAACTATTGCTCAGTGCCCTGCCTTACAGTTTGCTGATTGTGGGCCAAAGAGCTTTCACAATAACAAAATAACATCCCTGGGTATATTTTTGTTTCAGCCTTTTGCTCTGGTTGACCGTTCTGTTTCGAGTGTTTTATTAACACCGCATGGGCCCGTGACTGCCAAAGGCAACTGAATAAAATAAATGCTTACATATCAGTAATGACTCTTCTGACTTCATTAAAGCAGCTTCCCGCACTCTCACGTGATACGTCTCCCTCCATATTTCAGCTTGACTAACTTTAACATTGTCTACAGGTCTCCAGTCTGTATAGAAAGTGGAATTTCCCTCCCATGTAACTCATAAAGCTGATAAAGTTCTTTGGTTTCTGAGGTTTATCAGACATTGTCAACACGCTCTTTAACACGAAAAGACGTGCAAACTCTTTTTGTGACTTGATGGGGAATAAAATAACACATTCAGTGCTCGATACGTGCATGCCCCGTCATGTTAAAGCTGTATATCATGGATTATTGTAGAGCAGGCCCATACGAAGTGGAATTCCCCTCCTCAACAAGAGTAGGAGATCACTATAATTCATGTGGCTGGGATGTGTGGAGGGGTACCTCTGTGATGTAGGCCATGTGGGAGTGCACATGTACATTGTGTAAAAGGCAGTGGTCAATGTCTGCATGGCTGTTTACATAGGGTTTCTATGGAGATGTGCTGCTGCACACAGCGCTGCTGCAGAGTGTATTTCAAGCTGCTCTGTTCCAGAGGGTGAGGTGACTCTGCCTGGGGTGTGCGTGCACACTCATACAAACAATTCAGGAAAATGTTCCGATTTATTGAAGGGACTTGGCAGAGTAGGACCTACCCAACCTGTTATCAGTTGGGGGTTCATAAATGTTACTTGACACCAGCCTCAGTTTACTAAGATTCATGGTAATGCGTCGGTGGGGGCAGTAAATCCTCAGCGCTCTTTGTGGGGGGGGAAAAAAAAAAGCCTATGGCGTAAAACACTCTGGAGGAAAGCCGGCACACAAAAACTTTAAACATACTTCTTTTGTAATTATGCTTTTCTTTAGTCATATGTGCTCTTTGATTAGGTTTAAAAATGTTACCCTACAATCCTCATCACATCCATGAAGTACGGAGGAGGATCTCTAAAATGACTCTCTGTTCTTGTTAAATGTTTGTATGGAAAGTATATAAGCTGCAAAAGGCATAAAAAGCTCTGATATTTTGAAGTTTGCAGGGGGTGGTGGGGTTAAATGCACTTCGGTTTACGTCTTTAGAGTTGATAAAAAGCTGATTATATGGTTCTGTGTGAGACAGTTGCAGATTTTAAACCCATTTTTTTTCAAACACTTTTTTGTTTGTTTTATTGTTTGCTTTATTGGTTTCTGATGAAATTCCGAACTCTCAACGTTGACATGACTGTTAAAGGGTCTTGTTTTTTCCTTTAAACCACATGATGCAACATTGGAATTATCTCAAGTGCCTCCTCTTACCATTCCAGGTATGCCTGCAGGTTTAACGGTTGGAAACTGACACTGAAATTTCAACAGTAAGGCAGTTCTCATAAAACAGAATGGCAACTCTTAGTGACTAAGAGATTGTCGACTTTTCACTTCATTTTATCATAATAAAACAGAATTTGCATCGACAAAACACTGGGTACAGCAGTTTTAAAAAGACTTCAACACTATGAAATAATTACTTTTAAAGACTAAATGACAGGTTTTCTATACATAAGCAAGGCTTTTCCTCTATAAAATCACACTTTAGCCTGATGAAGAACGCCTTGTCATCTGATTTTTTTTTACTTTTTCCTGAGTATATTATTTTTCCCAGCGACTCACAATGACTACTTCTAAAATGATCGATATTTTCAAAGATCAGAACGAGGACAGTGGATAGTCCCACTTTTAAGCTAACCCTGCAAATCCAAAAAGAAGACAAAGTTGCCCTTTCTCCAGTGTTGGGAGTTTTTCTGTGTGTATCTTGGGGTGTGTGTGCGTGTGTGTCTGTTCTGTGTGTCTGTTCAGCATCAGTGAAGCTACGCTTCCACTTGCAAAATAGCATCTTTCTCAGTATGTGAATACTTTTCTGTCTTGGAGACATAGTATTGTGGTGATGTCATAGCACTCGGAGCAGATATGGGATCTGAATTATACTGACTCCTCTGTTGGGCCTTTGTCTGGCAGCGGTCTGACTCAAGCCCCCTATGCCACCCCAGACTTGAATAAATCAGAGTGAAAAAAGAAAAAGAAAAATGGGGCCGTAGCAGACAGACGTCGCCTCATATTGATCAACTTTTTGACTTTTTAGCCTTTGGCCATATTGAGAAAATGCCCAGATGCAATTATCGCCACCTGTTCAGTGTGAACTATTCCGTGATCAGACTACTTTGAACCATCTGTCTGTTCTCTCTTCTTTTTCTCAATGTTGGGGGACGGAAACGAGGGAATTTCCCTGGATGGATTACCAGCGGGTCACCATAGTAACGCAAAGATAGACATGTTTAATAACCAACTGTTGATTTCTGTCATTTCGTCAGATGTTTCAGACTTGGTGTGTCAGATAAAGAGTAAAGTTGTATCCAGAGTTTCTTGCAAATTACACTTTTCACATAAATGGACAACGCTACCTTTCCTGCTGCTTAGTCTTGGTTGTGTCTCCCAACTTGAAGAAATTGTGTGGTAATGCAAAGTAACAAGCTACAAGTAAAAGCAGGTCTGATTTAGCTTGTAGAATTTTCCCAATGCCCCTATTTAGTTGTCTAACTCTAAATAGGGGCACAGGTGCGGTTATACTTAAGTTATATTTAATAATTGTTCCTGGTGCAGGTGATTTGCAACATATGGTGTTGGAGCAGCACTTTCTAGTGGCTAACAAGACATGCTACACTCAGCATTTGTTTTCCTCCTAAAGAGTGGACATTGCTGCTCACAGGGCAAATATGAATGAATGATGGCAAAAGATGAGTTGGGAAGGAAGAACATTTTGAAAACTACCCTGTTTCGCTTCATGTGCTTTCAATTAGTTTTTGAAGTTTATGAGACACTTGCGATAAGTACGTGCCCTTTGGATCTTTCAGCTGTGCAGATGCCTTTGGAAGTGAACCTGCTAACAGATGATTCCCGTTGTTTTGCCAAGAACCATTTGAAAGGCATAAAACTGGCTACAGAAAGCCTCAAACTGACCGAATCTGAATCTCCTGTTAGCTATGAGACTTTATAAAGTTGTTTTTTTTTGTCTCTGGTATGATGCTCAATGGAGTTTTCCAATTGAAAATAGAGAGAAGTGTATTAAGCCAAAAGGTTGTCCAACAAAGTGACTGCAAGTTAGCTGAATATCACATTTGACCAATTATTAGCAATGACGATTCAACGCTACTATATCCATTGTTCGAACCTCAAACAGATTAAAACTGTGATTAGGGTAAGTAATTGTGCGGCGGAATGCAGGCCGTTTGCATGCAGGATCTTGATAAATGAAAAGGCATTTCAGGGTAAGAAATCTGCTGAATTGTCATTTTGTAGGGTTGAGCAAAGAATTTGGCTGCTGGTTTACAAAAAAACACAACAAAAAACACATCCAGACTGGAGTAACTCAGACTGCATTCTTGGCCATCTTCCAGCATGACAGCATTTTGTGTGTTTGTTCACTTGTACGGGGTCTTTTCTGTATTTTTATGATATCCTGAAGCATCTTTCGGAGTTCAATAAAAACAGCAGGGAAAGAGAGGTTGTTTTTTTCCTCTACGACTCTTCCAGACAAAATAAGCTTTTCCACATGGTCTCCTCTGTCCCTGTGCCAGATTTGTAGTCTGCATTCGGTCTAGTATGTTGATCCTAATGTTTGTCTAAGATTCCTGGCCATATGATGAACGCAGCTGCCAAACTATGAGAAAGTAGTTTTCACCCTCGAGGGGGTCAACCTGTTCTTGCTCTGTGAAAACTGAGCTTCATTACAATGTCCTCTCTTTGAAATACAGCTCTAAGCATAACTCAGTCAATGCTATCTAATGTCAGGATCTAAGGAGCGCAATGAGAATGGGGTCACCAGAGACGGTAAAGTTAAAGTGGCATTGGGTCAGCTGACAGGAAGAGGAAACAGAAGGCCGGGGTTGATAGGCGATGTCATTGGTAGAAGGAGGAAGTGCATCTCTATAGGGGGCACATGGGGCAACGCCATAAGGTTGGCTGATGTAGGAGAGGGAAATTATTTTCTTGGCATCGAACAGAATCTGAGTCATCTTCAAGAACTCGGAGCAACAATGGGCTCAACATTACAGCTCTGTCAGGTGATTTTCACTGGCTTCCATAGATCAGAAAAAAAAACTTACATTGTGATTATTTTTGTCTTTGGTTCCTCTCGCAGGATTGTTTATCCACATCATGTTTGGTTTTTTTTTAAAAAGATTTTAAGCTTCACTTTCAGATATCAAATTAAGAAATTGAGCTTTCTCCGCATTAACAGTTGGAAACATCCCAGCAATAGCAAAAATAATAAAGGGTTCACTGAAACTTGCCTTTACAGCTTTTGAAAAAAGATAAACGAAACCAGTCATAAATACAACATTCAAATGCTGTAATCATTAAATTTAAAACATCATGTTAAGATTATGGTGTTTTATTAAATGCAGTTAAAATGTGTTTAATTCAGTTCAGAATAACAATACTGCACCAGTCCACTACAACTTTCACCTGGTTGCAAAACTAATTGGTCATTTTCAGCTAGAACATCTGATACTATTGCTGATTATTGTTATGGAAATATCAAATATTTGTCATCTCCATGAAAACTTCTTAGTCTTGTGACTATTGCTTTGGCAGTTTTGTTCTTCTATAAATGCTTTCTTACAGTAGAACTTTGACCTCACAGTGTGACCTTGTTGTGGTCGCACTTTCAATGTGATCATATTAAGAAATGTCTTCCTATCGAGATGTTTTACTATAATCATTTTCTTTGTTGTTATTATTTGTAACTTTTTAGGATGCAGCACAAAAATGTAGGAAACAAAAAGGGGCAAACAGATGTACAACATTTAAAGAATCGAAAACAGAAGGTGTTTACTATGCAGTGAAGAAATGAATGTGCTCATTACCACAAGGCGTTATGTGCTAGTAATTATCAGTCAGTTTTGGAAGACATTATGTCATGAAAAATTATATACGAGTGTGGAAATGGTTCATTCTGGGTGTTTGGTTGTGGTTGGGATTTTCTCAGTGTTGAAATATTAACACGGAATAATTCAGCTTTTGGCTGGGTGAACTGAAATTTGTGACTGAACTTGCACAACACTGGAAATGAGAGGGATGGATTATGGCATAAGCAGGGGATTGGAATTTGAGATCGCTCTCGGAATGTGGTGTTATTTTCTTGTAGTATTGGATTCCTTTATTTAGTTTTCCCTACAAAAATAAGACAGTCAATGTTTTCCTTCACTTTCATTTGCTGCTAGTCTACAGAGACACTGAGCTTGGTTTTGAAAAAGACCAATGCTGGGAATAGAACCTTTCACAGCAATGTTTGGGTGATATATTCCCCAGAGATATTATACATGAGTGTAATTTGTTTTGCAGCGTTCATATGAAGATCATAGACTCAGTTTGAATAACACATTATATGTATGAATTGTGTACATTTAAAATCATAACAAATGAAAACACCATATCTGTAGATCTGCTTCTTCTCCAGCGATGACGTAAATTGCCAAAAAAAAATGTCGGTCAAGTCATAGTTGCAGTCATTATATTGATAAGCTTTATCTTTCCAATGAAGCTTCACCGTCTGTGTTTACTTGTTGTGGACTCCAGAGTTATCAGACCTGTAAATGCCCGGACATGTTGACAACCGGCAGAGGAGAAGAGAAAACGTCACCCTCGGGAAATGTCTGGAATCCTGAGTACACTAGAAGTTCATTTCATCAAGATAGAGCAACGATTATTAGGAGACATGGTTGGCACATGTCTTGATGCAATTAAAAACTTGTAGTATGTATGGTTTACCTCACTTTTCTTTGCAAGGTGTCTGCATTCACCTCACTGATCTGTATATGATGAAAGAGTGTGATAAGGTTGTGGTTTACAAACTAAGAGTTAGGATTTCCTTCAATATTTTTGCTATCTTGCAGGCATTGACTACAGCCACACAATGCCTTGCAAAAGTATACTTTCCATCATTTTGTTGAATTAAAAACAAACAAAAAGACTTTAACGTAATCAAGATTTTATGTGATAGATTTTAAAAAGTTAGTGGATAACAGCAAAGTGTTAAGCTTCATCGTCCTCAGATTTTTTTTAAGAAATAAAAATAATAAAAAACATGGCATGTAAAAAAAATAAAAAAAATTGCTTAATGAGCAAATACCTTCTACTTTTGTGCGTCTGAGGATTGTTAGAGAATTAACAAAGATGATGAAGCATCATGAAGACCAATAAACACTGCAGACAGGTCCGGAATAAAGTTGTGGAGAAGTTTAAAGCAGAGTTGGATTACTTCCCAAGTTAGGAACATCCCACAAAGCACCGTCAAAGCTGTTATCTGAAAAGAGAAAGGAAATATGAGAAAGCATGCTCCAGTTAGATGATACTAAAATTGACATTTTTTCGCATTTATTGCTGTGTGGTGCAAAAATTACGTCCTTATGCTGTGGTAGCATCATTATGTCGGGATGGTTTTCTACAGCAGGGACAGGGAAGCCAATCAGGGTTGAAAGGAACCCTGATTGTTCCTGAATGGAACAAAATACTTTCCTGGAAGAAAACCTGTTAGATGCAGCAAAAGACCACAGACTGGGATGAAAAACTCATCTTCCAGCAGGACAATTCCCCAAAGCACACAGCTGGAGTTACAGTGATGTAGTTGATATTAAAGCATTTTCATGTGGTGTGAAGAAATCCGGAATTTCTGAGAACTAAATCTTCATAAACAGCAAATTTATGCTGTTTATGAAGATTTAAAATAATCAATAGAACCAATCTGTCACAACTCTAGTTAGAAGAACCGGGATCAAAAACTAAGAGTACTCTTGGCAAACTTTAAAATTGATATTGACACACGTTTGCTATCCATTCTGACTGAGCTTGTGCTAATTTGCAGAAAGGACTGGGGGAGGGACAATGACAAACCTAGAAGAGACATACCACCTTAAATTTGGGGTCTGACTACATGTCCAGACCACACTCTTCAGAATATTTTTTGTAAAAGAAATTCTAATAATTTTCCTTAAACTTTTCCGTTTTACAATACTTTATTTCAGTCTCTCACAAAAAATATCCCAGTAAAATAGAAGTTATTGGTTCCTACGTGACAAAATATGAAGAAATTCAAGGGTTAGAAACAATGTTGCAAGGCTCTGGACATACTCCAGCTGCACGGTAGTATTTAGTAAAACCTCGTGTAATTTTCAAGCTGTTTTCTGTCCCTCATACAGAAAAAAATCCTCCCACATTTCTCACTTAACCTGAGATAATATTATGCTTGCTCTAGAAAAAAAAAAAAGTAGCAGAGTAATGTTTTTCAGCTGACAAAGAGACTCCCACACGTTATTTCTGGACACCACAAGATTGTCAACATGCTGAGTTCTTCCATGCCTGGTAAGATTTGGAAGAGTCTGTGTATGCAACATTTCCAAAGACAATAGGAACAAAAGAGGTGTTAAGAAAGACCTGGTAATTTTCCTTACCTACTGACCTCTTGTTTAACACAGATGGTACTTTAAATGTTCCCACAGCAGCTTGCCTTAGAGAACATGTAGTTCTGCTTTTATATTTTATGTTATACATGTAGTACTTAAAATCCATACACTATTCATCTTTACTACTGAATAAAATAAAAAAAGAAACATTTGAGGTCACCCCAAACCTCTTGTGAGATAAAAGGCTGTGAATTTTGCAGCTGAGTGAAAACTGCAGTCCTCCTGCTGTCCCGTTGGCTGACGTGTGATCACAGTTTCACTCTGGAGGTCAGAGTTCACATTTAGTCACAGAAAGCAGTGGTTTGTCAGGCCTTGACCGAGAATTGCAGGGTGAGTCTGTTGGATTTGTCACAGCCAGGGCTGATTTATTAAAAATAAATAAATAAACAAATTGGGAAACACTATATGCCTCTGGGAAGTTCTGGCTTTTGTACAATTTAATTTTTGGAAATGGTCCAGCATCACGCAAAGTACACAACTCCCACATTGATCCAAAAAAACAGATCCAAGACGAGCCCTTTATTAAATTTCTCTGTCTTTTTTTAGTTGTTTATTTTTGTTTGCATCCATGTAGACTTTCAACAACATAGCTACATGGAGACAAATAATACTAACAAATGTACTTAACAGAGACCCTAGTTTCTGGTCAAGGTTCTTAACAGCATCAATTAACTAAAGCAGAAGTAATTTACTCTTACATTTTTCTTTAGCATGACTTAGCAGTTGTACAGTTAGCATGGTTAGCATTAGTAACTCTAAACATCAGTTTCAATGTGTAATTCTTAGGTGTTGTAGGAAATTTGATTTAGTTTTAAGATTTAACAAATTTCAAATGTACCACTGCTGCGGTTTTCTTTTCTCCACCTGAAGAGGTTTCACTTCAAATCAGCCCAATTTTATTAGAGGTTACTCTGTCTAGCCATGGTTTAGCTTGGCTTTAGTTTTATCACTGTGCTCTTTCTCTATTTCTCAAGTTTTATTGCTTGAATAAAACTTCATTAAAGAGGATCAAAAATAACTTATAAGATGACTTATACGAGGATCCTGTTCATGTTTGATGTATCTCTCAGTTTTGAAACCGTTCCTACACCAGTCATAGGACAAAAACAAAAGAGCCTGTAGTTCTAAGAGACAGATTTAACTATGTTGAGGGCTGTTTGTGTAGTTTTAGTGGCTGAGTGAGCGATTGAGGGCAGCATGCTACGTCATGTTCGGGACACTTGAATCTGCCTCAGGGCAACAAGTCATCCACGTGGAACTCTCAAAGGTCTACCTACGCAACACAGAAACAGCTAAACCCTGTCATGTTTAAGTTGATATTTCTTAAAGCAACCAACATTCATGTTTTCAGATGTAGCACATTTACTGTCAAAGTTAGTGCTGTTGGAGTTATTTGAATTCAGAGTGGCAGTAACCAGGATATTTGTGGGCTCTTTCGAACTTTCTTGAGTGGTTGGCATTTTGCTTGGATGGTTGGACGGCCATGCTTTGGTTTCAGGTGAAAGAATGTGGAAGAATAAAGAATGTGGGTTAGCTATTAGTCGGCATGTGTGTTTACACAGCAAGCCTTTCCCAGGTGCTATACAATCCCCAGGATTACAGTGGAGGGCAATCCAGAAAGCTTACACACACACACACAACACACACACTGCACCACAATCTCCCTACCCCCCAAAAGGAAAAAAAGAGGAGGGTAGACAGAGGGAGGTGGAGAGAGATAACAGATCAGATGGAGGAAGGGAGAGGTAAAGGGAGTGCGAATTCAGCCTACTCGAGCTAACCTACAAATACAAAGGCTTCACAGGACTGAGTGAAGCTAGAAATCTTTAACAGGACGGTGGAATATCTTGTTTTATTCCTGCATCTATTTTGTGTATAAGGGAGCTGGTTTGCTTCCTTCTTAATCTTGCAGAATGGTGGGTCTCTCATCCATTGCTGTTGAGGGTAAGTTTTGTTACATGTTCTATTTGGCTCATAGTTTCCATTCCAGGTGTATACAGTAAAATGTCAGGATTACAGTTAGAATAGAAAAGATTTTTAAAGATGTTCCACTTTATTTTGCTCCCCCAAATTCCATTGTGCATACCTTGAAAAACAAAACAAAAAAAAAAACTCACATCACTTTGCTTGAAAACTCATAGACTAAGTGGTTTAAACGTACTGGGGAAGCCGCATGCCAGTAAAACCAGGTGGTGAAACGTTGCTGTTTTAATCCACTAAAGCCTCTGTGTGGGTGTGGACTGATCTGCTGGTTGGGATGCAGGCAGCGATGTTGTGAAACTGAGCTGATGCTAAATCACTGAAATCTGTGACTTTTGACTCACTGTGACGATGTTTGTGTTTGCATTGCATGCCACGGAACATTGTCTCAGCATGAGGAAGATCTTTTAGCATAACGGGGGAGTAGCAAGAAGAAAAAAATATATATATATCTACGTGCACCCAGTTGAGGTCACATTATTCGTTTCATCAGAGTTTGTCGGACATGTTAGCACAGGTGCTGAACTCCCGTTGCCACCCCACACCCCCACTCAACCTCCTTCCCCTGCAGAGTTTAAACAAAAAAAAGAAAAAGAAAAAACTCCAATTGGAAGCTCCTTTTAAAGGCCTGCTCTGTAGTGTTAAACAAACCATTCTCTCTGACTTACAAATGTGTGCTCGCTTACACAAATGCCATGTACTCTTAACAAGCAGAGGAATGTTGTTGGTGTTTTACAGCAGTTATAAGGCAAGTGAAAAGGGCTATATGTCTGAATGTGTACAGAGCTTTGTAAAACTTTTAATATTTATGCATTTTCTTTTTTTTCTCTCTAGTTGCTCAAAGCTTAAACAATCAAAGTGTCTTTGACCAACAACAAAACTCTTTTTCAATCTCCTGCAGAGCTTAGGACTGTACTAACAGTGCTAAGATCACTTTTGTTTTTTTCAAATTTTATATTTCTACTTTTAGTTTGTTCTCTCAAATAAGAATTTTAGCGTTCCAATGATAAATAACAATAATAAAACAACCCCAAAAGTTTTAATTGTAATTTCAAAAGCCAGAGATCCACAACTAATCCTGAATTCAGACTGCATATGGATGCTGTATATATGAACACATTTTTTAAGTTGCAGAATTATGTTGTTTATTTGCTTATTAGATAAATAGCACACCTAGTAGTGCATAATCTATCTCTGATCTTATTCTTTTATTAGATACATGAAATATGCTAAATACGTATGTTTGGATACAGTTGTATTTGCTAATGGTTGATCAAAGAAGCAGCAAGATCTGGTAGAACTACACTATATTTAATTAGAAACATATTTCTTGCTAAAGTGAATTCTGGCTTGCTATGCGGTATCCAGTTGCTTACCGTCCGTATGGTGCAAATTTCTGATATTGTTTTGAGTCCTGGGTCTGCTGATGCAATCTGCAGGCTTGATACCTTGAGACTCTTATTTTGAAATAAGAAAGGAAGTGGTTTTTCTGACAGACAAAAAAGACTTTCTGTCAACGTGAAGCTAGGTGACGCACCGTTATGATGGCTTCCAGTTGTACTTGGAACTGGGAAATTTGGACTTCCCCATCTGAAATATCAACTGGAAATCAACTGGGGCAGCTCCGACTACCCCCAGTTATGACTTGTAAGGTAGAGTTTGTGTTTCAATATGGCTGCTTCTCGCATCAACAGTTGTGGTGGAAACATGCTTATTTTACAAGACACGCGTGTAAGGGTGCGTCTTGAAATCAATATTACTTATAGTGCTTAAAACTGTAAACACAACAAACTAAAATTAGGGTTTTCTTATGGAAAGTAAAGTTTTAAATGACGTTTGTAAGAGGTAATGCAGACAATATGGGTGACGCCATGTCGAAATTCCAACTTCCGTCAAACTCGCCACCAAGTTTCCCAGGTGATTAAAGCGTAACAAATATATTGAGGATGCCCCATCGCCTTTTAGCGAGCGTTTAGCTGGTTTGAGTAGTTGGTGGAAAAAAGAAACACTGACAGGCTGACAGGCATGATATTAATTAATTGTAAGCGTTATCATCTGCTTAAGGTCCTTCTATTGGACTAAACCTGATGAATGTGAAATTTAAATAACCTTGACTGACAGAATCTGCATTAGTTTTGTTCTACACTGAATGGAGATTATGTAAACAGTAGTTTAAGATTTATGAGAAATTTAAACGATTTATAAAAGCAGGGGAAGGGGAGTATTTTTTTGGCATTGGACCACTTTAGAATCAGACCAGGATAAATACCACAGTATGGATTACTCCAACCTGGATGAGAATAATCCCCACTGACGATAGATTCTTAAAAACAAAACTTGAGATTTATGAAACATTTTAAGATAATACTGCACTGCAGAGCATCTTGTCAATTGATGAATGTCATCTTCGACAAACATTAAATACGTCTTCGATACATCGAAGCAGGTCAGATCGTTGTTTTGTTTGAAATCTTGATTCTTCTGAAAA
This sequence comes from Xiphophorus hellerii, assembly GCF_003331165.1. NCBI lineage: Eukaryota > Metazoa > Chordata > Actinopteri > Cyprinodontiformes > Poeciliidae > Xiphophorus > Xiphophorus hellerii. The sequence goes on from NC_045694.1 coordinate 23,114,052, forward strand.
CTTCCCCAAAATGATTTGTTGTGTCAACCGGTGACTAAACTTGCAGATTTTTAAACAGAAATAACACAACGTTATTGTTTTTATGTCTGTCTCAATTCCCCAGTGGTTTTGGCTTTTTTGTCTTTTTTGGGGGGGAACAGACAAAAATATTCCTACAAACCCTGCTAAAATTTCATGTCCCCCTTGTGTGATCATTATCATATTGTTTTCTCTCCTGAGTTGGAAATATCTTTAGCAATTTTTTCTACCCATCCAGTGCCATGCCTGCAGGTGTATTAATTAGGGTATTCACATTTTGTGCAAATTTTGATGACTCACTGTTGCGATATTAAATGGAAACTTATTTTATCCAGTTAACATGTCAGTGGTTTTCCAACTCCCATCTAGAACAGGATAAACACTAAGATCTGAGTTCTGACTTTCAAGTTAAAGTAACTGCAGCAGGATTATGCATTTCGAACCAATAAACAGTTGTTGCAAATATTTCAAAGATTGTATTATGCTATAGATGAATTGGAACCCACGAGTTTGGGTTTGATTCTCATGACATAACCAGCATTTTAGAGGTGGTCTTCAGCACCCCACATGCCAGATACTACAAAATAATTAATCTTTGCTCATTTTGGCACAATTGCATGGGCCCCCTAATCCTCAAATTGAATAATCAGCTTTCTAAAGCACAGGTCCAAATGAAATAGTGAAGTAGATTTATGACTGCGAGCTCAAATTTTATGCCAACTCTCTGAGAAGCACTGCTTTGATTTCTGCTTTGTTTGATTTAGTGCTGAGTGGTGTATATTTCAGTTTCTCTGCGCAGCAAGTGAGTCATGCTGTGGAAGAGGTTTTGTCTTTCGCCTGGGTAGGGGAAGTCCAGTGCTGAAGCCAGGATCTAAACAGCTGTAGCAGCTGGCAGGGGGACAATATTCACCAGGCCAAGACTTCCCACTCAAGGCAAGCTTCCTTTGCCTCCATGAACTTCACTTCCTTATTTCCCCTGGGTGAATGGGATCTTAATGAGGAGACATTCCTCGTCGCTGCGTGAATTAATTCCTCATGCCCAGTTCTCGGAGAGTTTATTACAATGGAAGGAAACCACTCTAAGGTGGAAAGTAGTGTCTTTAAACAGAAACAGACAAACAGACATGCTGGCTATAGATGTTGACTGTGGCCATGGGAGAGCATTGTTAAGCCCATAGGAAGACCCGCCTCAGGAAACTATGTCTGTTTTTAGGGAGTGGGACTTTGAAACGAAGGACATGCATTGCTGCCAAACAGTAAATATATCTCCCAACTAATAAAAAATGGCAGCTTGTCAGTAGTGATTACATGCAGTGTCACTCTGTCAGAGCTAAACATATGAGAGTCCAAAATTCTGCCAGAATGTATCTATACTTTGTATAGACACACACACACACATAACGGGGGCAGGAATGCCTTTCCTAAAGTTGCAGACCAGAGTTCACACTGACACACCCTATTAAATACACAACTGAAGCCTGCCTGTGTTTTTTCTATCTTGTGTATCTTAGTTTGGGTGTGTATTTGTGTTGTTCAATGTAACGTTTCTTCTTGGCGTATGACCGCCCAGTGAACAAAGAGTTTTCTGGCTCAGCGGCTGTCCCATGTCTGACCCCAGCGAGATGCACGCTTCAGTGGGCCTAACTCGACTGGACTGTGAAAATTAGCCAATTTTGAGTAGTGAGTGAGAGAATAATATGCAAGGAGTGGGAAGTCAGTGAAGGTTGACAAGCAACGACTCATGTCTTGCAATGGTTTGAGGATTAAAGAAGCATAGAAATGTGCATGGGTATGCAAGGACTAGCAAAATGGAAGGAGGAGACAATCAGTAGGCCCTTCTTGGTGATGCTTCCTTGTGGTTTAAGATAAGATAAAGAAGAATGTGAACCACATGCAGCAGGTTGCAAAACCTTTTCCCAGAACATCCAGCAGCTGAAGGTTAGCGGGGCAGTTTATTTAAGTTTTAGTCTGAAAACAGAGAGGGAACCGACCCCAGCTATCAGATCAACACATGATGTGAGTCACATATCCCTTTAATCTGAGTCTTCATAGGTTACAGAACCAGGAAAGCCTTGTAAAATCCACAAGTATTACAGGTTACTGTGAAGAAGTATTTGTTTTCATTAAAAGAAAGGACAATACTTTCGTTGTGAGTATGTCAGCCTCTCATTTCATTGACCTGCATGTCAGATTCTTTTGTCCAGGTTGGAAAACTGTTGAACCTCTTATCATTTCATTTTGTACCAAAACAAAGTGGACTTCCACTGTCTTTAACAACTCTAATTTCGATCAACTTCACTATGTGAATGCTATTTCATGGACCTTAACCGTCATAATAGTTGCTTTGGATTGGTTATTTGAAGAGAAGCAGATGATTACTGTTAAGGAAGCAAAAGTTGGAGGGTGAAGAACAGAGCATTTCCAAAGTATGGATTCCTGCAAAATTTCGGATTTTATATGAAAGAAAAGCCTCGACTTTACAGATACTTGGGAGGAAAAAGGTTTTCATGTTGTTAAGCAGGTGCCTAACATTAGAAGATCATTGGTGGTCCACTGCCTCTTACTTCCGTCTTCTGTCTCAATCCCTGTTTTCCACAACAATTCAATGCAAAAGAAACTTTTTCTTTAGGTTCATAAAACAGTATCTAAACAAATCACTTCGACAGTTTGAGATTGGAGATCTTCAAGAGAGGAAAAGCCCAGTCTAGTCTTGGCTGTCCTTGCTACGAGCTGTTAGTTATAGCCTCTGGGGTGTACAACATGAATATAATGTGAGATTTTTCAATACAATATATTATCTGCATGTAATCCATCAATTTCACTTAAAAAATCCCAAACTATCCATTTAAGGGAAAATGTCAAACAACCTAAGATCCACTCATTGTTTGAGTTAATTACCAATTAGCATTGCTTCCTGTCTCTGAAGCCCCCCGTCTGTTTAGTCTGGTCTGACTCTGGGGGAGTCTGTGCTGAGACCGCTGATGTATATTGACACTCTGTAAAGCATTGTAACATAAAACTAAAGAGGAGAGAAAGCCCCAACGAAATCCTGTGGGTTTGTTTAGACTTGTCCATCTGATCTTTGCCCTCTCTGCTCCTGAACTGATGTCTAGCATCATGACCTTACATGACCTTCCACTCCCTCCTTGTGCAGCAGTGGAGGTGCTGGTTAAGGAGCTGGGTGTGCTGCTGAAGATGCTGGACCAAGAGAACCTCAGCATGTCTACCCAGGAGAAGAAAACCTCAGTGAGGAACCTCTTACAGCAGATCCAAACTTCAGGTCGGAGAGAAGACACAGATAAATGGGGTCAATGAAAGTGTGGAATGTTATAATGATATTTTGTATTTCATTTGCATATTAGTCAAATCCAAAACAGATTTGAAGTATTTTTGGTGTATGTTGTAAGCTAGGCAAAACTGATTTTCATTAAATGTCAAACGTTATTGAATGATAAACATGTTTAAAAATGTGATAATCTTTTATGGGATTCTATTTCCATTTGCTTTTCTTTTGTTCAAGTCACCTGGCTAATCTTATCAGAGATTGACGTCTCTGCTCTCATTGTTTGGTGAATCAACAAAGAATGTTTTTTGTTGATTCTGTCGTCTAGAATCGGGACCAGATTACATCTACGTGAACTCTTCTGTGTACAAAAATGGGACGAGTTTTGTGGAGTCTTTGTTTGAGAAATTTGGTGAGTTGTACACGTCTGTGTATTTGAGATGCTCCTCATGTCTGGTATAATTTTTGAGTTTGAATGTAAATGGTCTGCTGTTTTCCAGACTGCGAGCTCGGCGACCTTAAGGAAGTCACGGATTATCTGAAAGATGACAAAAACAAACAAGATGACACTTTAAAACAGGCAAGCTAACCCATCCAAAATAAAATCACTGGCATTGCAGTTAACAGATGTGTCAGCTTTTAGGCAAAATGAATAAGTGTGCTGCAAGAGTTTTGTCAGTTTGTTTTTCAAAACTTAGTCTCTAGGTCTAACTTTGCAGGTACTCTTAATGACTCATGAATACAAAGGAGTGAAATATGTGGATTCTGCCGGGTCTGTGTGGGATTTTCCCATGTTCACAGACTCATCAGTCTTACATGATGTTGGAAAACTGAGGATTAAAAGGTCCACCCATGTGTCTAATTTATGGAAATCGTTTACTGCTGAGGTTTATATCCTGCAACCCTTTGGCTTTGAAAAAGCATAAACTTGGCAATGAAAGAAACATGACTTTGTTTATGTTTATGTGTCTGCATTCGCAGAGCTGTACAGACTCCCCTCCCCCGCTACCCACAACGCCTCCTCCTGAAGAGCACTACGAAGAGGCCGTACCCCTTAGTCCTGGCATGACTCCTGAGTACATAATCACACGAGGTCAGCATGCTGAAGACTGAACTTGGTGACCTTTGGTGTCAGTTTTATATAGAAAGCCTCCTAGTCAGTGCCGATGATTTAAAACGATCTGCATATGCCCATATATCACGTTGTCCCAAACATAATTACAAAGCACAAGTTAGATTTAAGTGGATAAAGATGCAGTGAGTGAGTTGGATGTCGTGTCATCTATTTTCAGACAGGCCCAGCCCTCCCAACTCTATCGATGACGTCTATGAAGATACCGACAACCACTACCCGGCATCCATTAATTTGCAACGCAAAAACTCCTGTGAGCAAGAAACCCATCAGATATCCCAGTTTCTCTTACTTCTATTTCACTCAGTTAAAGCATCCTTTATTGTCTCCCCTGCTCCTTCAGACAATGACTCGGATGCTCTGAGCAGTTCCTATGAATCGTACGAGGAGGACGAAGAGGAGCGGAGCCCCGGCGTCACTCATCAGTGGCCGTCAGACGAGAGCAACATGCCTCCCGTCAGAGACTGTCGCATATGTGCTTTCCTGCTGCGTAAGAAACGCTTCGGTCAGTGGGCCAAACAGTTCACCGTTATCCGAGAAAACAGACTACAGGTGAGCGGTTCCAAGTCGGACGGCAAAGTTGTGAGCTACATGAGTGACAAAACAACTCAGTGTCTTTATATTCAAAGCTGAGAGGTGGCTGACGAGACTTTCAGATTTGTAATTTTAAAAAAAGTAAAGAGTTTTCTTTCTTCTTCACATTTATGTACTATGTTGTGTTGCATCTCATAAAATCCCACTAAAACACATTACAGTTGGTGGTTGTAATGTTATAGATGTACACATGTTGCTAAGCACTGCTTGTGTCCTCCTTCCTGCAGTGCTATAAGAACTCCAAAGACACGTGTCCCTATGTGGACCTCCTGTTGCCCCAATGCTCTGTCGTCTACGTACCTAAGGACATCAAAAAGAAGCACCATGAGCTGAGGTTCACCTTACCTAATGGAGATGGACTGGTTCTGGCAGTTCAAAGCAAGGAGCAGGCTCACAAGTGGCTAAAGGTAAATGTTACCTTTTTGTGGCAAGTTTAGTTTGAGAATCCAGCTTTCTCTCATCACCGAAGGATGAGAGAAAGCTATACTATGATGTAAAAACTCCCAATAGGTTGTCCGACAGGCGAGCGGTCAAACCGGAGTACCCGAGGAAGCCACGTCTCCCATCGCTCAGAGGAAACACGAGCTTGACAAGGTGAGGATGTTCACTCTCCACCTTCCCTGTCATTTTTTTCCCCCCAAGGTATAATTACACAGCTGAGGTGAGGAAAAGTTTGATTTAAGTAGCAATTGTGCTGTCACCATCAATTTTTCTAAACAGTTGTTTGGCTTAGCCATGATGCCCGTACTTGGCTCGCAAAAGGAAGAAGAGATGCGTAACATAATTAGGTGTTAAGGCAACAATGACAGAGGTGGCAGTGAGTCAGCCTTCGAACATTCTCTGAAGCTTACAGAAAATTGTCCAAACAGAAACTCCAAAAGCCTTTAACAGAAACACTGATGAGACGTGATTAGAGGGAGGGACAAAAAAGAAGATGGTAGGTCAGTTTACCTATGGGTATAACTTTGATTCTGAAAGAAACCAGAGGCCAATACACTGGCTGGCTTTCAGCATAATAAATCTGAAGTCTTTTTAAACACATGCTGACCGATTTCACTCTCTTGTGAACCACACCGAGTGACCTGGGGTGGGATTGAGACGGTGTTGGTGAAAGCCTAAAACTGTGATTGTATTGTTCCTCCACAGAGGTTGTCCGTAGACAGAAACACGTCTGACTCAGACAGCGTGGGTGTTTCAGCAGGAGAGAATAGCAAAGAGAACGGTGAGAAATTTCTTCCAGAGTTGCTCAGTTTAAACTGCATCTTGTAAAGGTTTTCATAATCCTTGAACGTCTTGTCATGTCAGAACTACAAACTCCAATGGATACTTATGAGACTCGATGTGATAAGATAACATTAGGTAACGCACAATGTTTCACAAATTCAAGAATGACAACTGGAGCATGCCTGTTTAGTAATTTTTTTTTTAATTGATACCCCTAATATAAAGCTCACTGAGCACTAGTAAGTGCAAGATCAAAAGATATGATCTTGCAAAACTACTAAGACATGGTCAACGCAGTAATCAGAGGAGTCAAGAGGCTCATGGTAACTCTGAAAGAGATGCAATGTTCCATATCTTAAGTGGGAGAGTCTGTTGATATGGCAGCTATTGGTCAGACACTCAGAGTCTAGCCTTTATGGAGAATAGGCATAAAGAAACAAATTGTTTCAAGAAACACATATAAGTGTGTTGTAAAGTCACGTTTACCAATTAGTTCATGTCTACAGAGAACACAGCAAACATTTTGAAAATGGCACTGAAGTCAGATGAGATCAAAATGTAACAAACGCCATTCAAACTGACTGAGCTAGGTTACAAAGAAGTGGTATGCATATTATATGCATACCTAGCTCAGAGAGATGTACCTCAAAGGCAGCACAAAATTGTCCAGAAATTTGACTCTAGCGAAGTTGAATAAAAATGCATGTCATACCTTTGATTTCAGATTTTCTTTTATAAAATCTTTTCAAGATCAGATGTCCTTTTTCTTTCATTTTGCAAGATTCTGTTTAAAAGCATGTTAGCGCATGTTTCCTTTTTTTACAAGCTAAAATTTTGTTTTAGTTAAGGTGAAGCGGGGAGCTTTCGCTGCAGGACGGAAGATCACACGCATCATCAGCTTTTCCAAGAAAAAGTCATCGCGGTCGGGTGACTCCCGGACGTCCTACGGTGACCCTCGACAAGGTAGCGTCTCGGTCCACTCTCAGACTCTCGAGATCGCTCAAATTCCCAGACAATTTATTTTTCCTTCCCCCTGTTTTACCAAAAACTCAGGCTACCTGTTGGTGCTGGTGAACCAGGTATGGAGAGAGAACTGGTGTTGTGTGTGCAGAGGCTCCCTGCATTTCTATCACGACCGGGGAGACCCGCGGACCTCCCTGCCGTCCCTGCCGCTGAACGGCTGCGAGGTGGTCCCGGGGCTTGGACCCAAACACCCCTTTGCCTTCCGCATCATGAAGGACAGCACGGAGATGGTAGCTCTGGAGGTAAAACTCTTAACACAACTGCACGGATGAGCAGATGATGCAGTAGGCACGCCTTATTAACAACAGTTCACACTGACAACTGCATGGAAAATCATGGCCTTTTCCTAAAAACCTCTTAAAGTAGTTGAGCTTTCAATTCATGCATTTCTTCTCGTGAGTATCAGGTTGGCCAACGCCAGACAGATGTTGTCACTTAAAAAGCCCTGATGAACTCAAATAAACTATGTTCTTATGAGCAGCATGTTTGGGTGGAGTGGGTGGAGAGACCAAATCAAACTTAAAAAAATAAATAAATATTTGACTACCACGAGGATTAATAGACACACTTTTTATTATAACATTTTTGCACAGTTATTTGTATAAAAACTTGTCCGTCTCCTCCCTAAAGAAATAAAGAACTTGGTGAATAATGTTTTATTGATTAAACTTGCTAGAACTTTAGAAACACCCTGTGTTTTGTCAGGCGAGCAGCTCTGATGAGCTTGGCCAGTGGCTCGGCGTCATCCTTGCGGAAATGGGCTCTGCCACGGACCCCGAGTCCCTGCATTACGACTACGTTGACGTGGAAACCATCGCACACATTCGGGACGCCGCTCGAAATTCCTTCCTGTGAGTGAGACAGGGATCAGGTTTGGGATATCTGAGACAGTTCAGAGTAGAGAGGTAGTGTTTTGACCTCCTTCAGGCCTATTTTCTCTCCCTTTTTCTCCGGTCCTAGGTGGGCTACCTCCTCCAGCAGCACCTCCACCGATTCCAGGACGTACGACGAGGTCCCTACTGAGGACACGCAGGTTGGGCACATGCATTCTTTCTGAGTTAAACAGAAAGTTATGGCTGAATGTTTTACTTTGATGCGATTAGACTGCAGGGTCTGTATATGTGTGCAGCTGTTGTGGACCATCTCTATTTGAAGGAAAGACACTTAAATAAATAGGCAATGGTCTATTTCATGCCTTTTTAGATTTCAGGGGTAGAAAAAATGACTGGAAAGGAAAAGGTCATGGCCATTTTGTAGAACATAAACTCCTCTCTTGATCTCACTGGCATTGAGTGCGAGACATACCCTTCACCACCTCTAGCTAATTGCATACACATCTCAGCGTTTTCTTTATTTTATTGGATTTTTATGTTATTATAGGTCTGCTGTTCTAAACTTTCTTTCCTCACTCTCCTCTTATTCTTCTACATGCCATCCATCCCTTCTCCTCTCTCCTCCACCCAGTTAAAGGAGAAATCACGTAATCAAGGGAAGCGACACTCGAGTTGCTCCCACAGCAACTTCGGCCAAGACAAGTCGTTAGTCTCCCTGAAGCGAACGGACTCAAGTAGGTGCATCTAGTCTGTTGTTTCATAGATATTCAAGGAAAATGGAGAGAGATTTGTTTATTAGATTAGGGTAAGGGTCCAAAACAGTCTTGAAAACATGCTTTACCGATTTTCTAACCCTGGATAATGATGCATTAGTTCATTATGATTTGGAGGAACAGAAATGACTTTTGAGATATTAGAGACGTTTTAGATGCAATTAAAAACTGGCCACAGAAGAGTACGTTCCATCCATCCATCCATCCATCTTCTTCCGCTTATCCGAGGTCGGGTCGCGGGGGTAGCAGCTTCAGAAGGGAGGCCCAGACTTCCCTCTCCCCAGCCACTTCTTCTAGCTCCTCCGGGGGAATCCCGAGGCGTTCCCAGGCCAGCCGAGAGACATAGTCCCTCCAGCGTGTCCTGGGTCTTCCCCGGGGCCTCCTCCCGGTGGGACGTGCCCGGAACGCCTCACCAGGGAGGCGTCCAGGAGGCATCCTGACCAGATGCCCGAGCCACCTCAACTGGCTCCTCTCGATGTGAAGGAGCAGCGGCTCTACTCTGAGTCCCTCCCGGATGACTGAGCTTCTCACCCTATCTCTAAGGGAGAGCCCAGCCACCCTACGGAGAAAACCCATTTCGGCCGCTTGTATCCGCGATCTCGTTCTTTCGGTCATGACCCAAAGCTCATGACCATAGATGAGGGTGGGAACGTAGATCGACCGGTAAATCGAGAGCTTCGCTTTTTGGCTCAGCTCTCTCTTCACCACGACGGACCGGTACAGCGCCCGCTTGACAGCAGACGCTGCGCCAATCCGCCTGTCGATCTCCCGCTCCCTTCTTCCCCCATTCGTGAACAAGATCCCGAGATACTTAAACTCCTCCACTTGGGGCAGGACACCCCCCCTGACCCGGAGAAGGCACTCTACCCTTTTCCGGCTCAAGACCATGGCCTCGAATTTGGAGGCACTGATCCCCATCCCGGCCGCTTCACACTCGGCTGCGAACCGCTCCAGCGAGAGCTGCAGATCACGATCTGATGAAGCCAAAAGGACCACATCGTCTGCGAAAAGCAGAGATGAGATCCTAAGGCCACCAAATCGGATCCCCTCAACACCTTGGCTGCGCCTAGAAATTCTGTCCATGAAAGTGATGAACAGAATCGGTGACAAAGGGCAGCCCTGGCGGAGTCCAACTCTCACCGGAAACGAGCCCGACTTACTGCCGGCAATGCGGACCAGACTCTGACACCGGTCATACAGGGACCTGACAGCCCGTATCAAAGGGCCCGGTACCCCATACTCCCGGAGAACCCCCCACAGGGCTCCCCGAGGGACACGGTCGAACGCCTTCTCCAAGTCCACAAAACACATGTAGACTGGTTGGGCGAACTCCCATGCACCCTCCAGGACCCTGCCGAGGGTGTAGAGCTGGTCCAGTGTTCCACGACCAGGACGAAAACCACACTGCTCTTCCTGAATCCGAGGTTCGACTATCCGACGGACCCTCCTCTCCAGGACCCCTGAATAGACCTTGCCAGGGAGGCTTAAGAGTGTGACCCCTCTATAATTGGAGCACACCCTCCGGTCCCCCTTTTTGAACAGGGGGACCACCACCCCAGTCTGCCAATCCAGGGGAACTGCCCCCGATGTCCATGCGACATTGCAGAGTCGCGTCAACCAACACAACCCTACAACATCCAGAGCCTTAAGGAACTCCGGGCGGATCTCATCCACCCCCGGGGCCTTGCCACCGAGGAGCTTTTTAACCACCTCGGCGACCTCGCCCCCAGAGATTGGAGAGCCCAACCCAGAGTCCCCAGGCTCCGCTTCCTCAGTGGAAGGCATGTTGGTGGGATTGAGGAGGTCTTCGAAGTACTCTGCCCACCGGCCCACAACGTCCCGAGTAGAGGTCAGCAGCACACCATCCCCACTATAAACAGTGTTGGTGCTGCACCGCTTCCCCCCCCTGAGACGCCGGATGGTGGACCAGAATCGCCTCGAAGCCGTACGGAAGTCTTTCTCCATGGCCTCTCCAAACTCCTCCCACGCCCGAGTTTTTGCCTCAGCAACCGCCCGAGCCGCATGCCGCTTCGCCCGCCGGTACCCATCAGCTGCTTCCGGAGTCCCACAGGCCAAAAAGGCCCGATAGGACTCCTTCTTCAGCCTGACGGCATCCCTCACCGAAGGTGTCCACCAGCGGGTTCGAGGGTTGCCGCCGCGACAGGCACCGACAACCTTGCGGCCACAGCTCCGATCGGCCGCCTCGACAATGGAGGCACGGAACATGGTCCACTCAGACTCCATGTCCCCCACCTCCCCCGGGACGTGTTCGAAGTTTTGCCGGAGATGGGAGTTAAAGCTCCGTCTCACAGGGGATTCCGCCAGACGTTCCCAGCAGACCCTCACAACACGTTTGGGCCTGCCAGGTCTGACCGGCTTTCGCCCCCACCACCGGAGCCAACTCACCACCAGGTAGTGGTCAGTGGACAGCTCCGCACCTCTCTTCACCCGAGTGTCCAAGACATACGGCCGCAGATCCGATGAAACGATGACAAAGTCGATCATCGAACTGCGGCCTAGGGTGTCCTGGTGCCAAGTGCACATATGGACACCCTTATGCTTGAACATGGTGTTCGTTATGGACAATCCATGGCGAGCACAGAAGTCCAGTAACAGAACACCGCTCGAGTTCAGGTCGGGCGGGCCGTTCCTCCCAACCACGCCCCTCCAGGTCTCACTGTCATTGCCCACGTGAGCGTTGAAGTCCCCCAGCAGAACAAGGGAGTCCCCAGGAGGAGCACTCTCCAGTACCCCCTCTAAGGACTCCAAAAAGGGTGGGTAATCTGAACTGTCGTTCGGCCCGTAAGCACAAACGACAGTCAGAACCCGTCCCCCCACCCGTAGGCGGAGGGATGCTAGCCTCTCGTTCACCGGGGTAAACCCCAACGTACAGGCGCCGAGATGGGGAGCAACAAGTATGCCCACTCCTGCCCGACGCCTCTCACCTTGGGCAACTCCAGAGTGGAAGTATGTCCAGCCCCTCTCAAGGAGACTGGTTCCAGAACCAGAGCCGTGCGTCGAGGTGAGACCGACTATTTCTAGCCGGAACCTCTCGACCTCACGCACTAGCTCCGGCTCCTTCCCCACCAGAGAGGTGACATTCCACGTCCCAAGAGCCAGTTTCTGCAACCGAGGATCGGACCGCCAGGGTCCCCTCCCTCCGCTGCCACCCATCCCACACTGCACCCGACCCCTTTGGCCCCTCCCACGGGTGGTGGGCCCATGGGAGGGGGGGCCCATGTTTCCTCTTCGGGCTGAGCCCGGCCGGGCTCCATGGGTAAAAGCCCGGCCACCAGACGCTCGCCATCGTGCCCCCCCTCCAGGCCTGGCTCCAGAGTGGGGCCCCGGTGACCCGCGTCCGGGCGAGGGAACACCAAGTCCAAAGTTTTCCTTCATCATTGGGGTCTTCGGGCTGCTCTTTGTCTGGTCCCTCACCTAGGACCTGTCTGCCTTGGGTGACCCTACCAGGGGCATGAAGCCCCAGACAGCATAGCTCCTAGGATCATTGGGACACTCAAACCCCTCCACCACGATAAGGTGGCAGCCCATGGAGGAGAGAAGAGTACGTTTCTGACAAAAAAAAAAAAAAACTAAGACATTCTCTGATAATGCACAGTAATACATTAAAAATAAAACCTCAAAAGATTACTGTAAATATATGAACACAATCTCAAACTTCTTGAGTTTATGGTGGTTATTTCTCTTTTAGCATTACCTACATTGGCCCTAATGCTCTGCCATACTTCAATGACTTTGAAGCATTTTTTTTAATAGTGATTACCGTAATTTTTTTCATCTTGAACTGGACTCCAGTATTACTGATTTCTGAGTTAAAATGAACACAGTCATTAATTTCAAGCCTCTTATTTCTGTTAATTGTCATGATTTTCTACTGACAGCTAATTAAGACGCAGCATTTAAGATTAGAGTATTGGGTCATACCAATTACAACCGGACCACACGTTATATTTGTGTGCACAAACTTTGCAAGTAAAGCTAATTCTGATTATGAGATGATAAAATCATTGCAACAAATAACTAAAAATGTAATGTCTCCAAACTAAAGCAGTAAAATTGCTATCATAACAACAAAGTTTATAAGCTGTCATCTTCAAATAAAGCCGTTATGAAATTTTGACAACACAATTGTTGATAAAACTATCTTGAGTCCTTTATATCGAAAGATAATAAATCACAATTGTTCTCAGCAATTAATCAAATCACTCAGCCAAGGTTTCTGTATATATTATTTCTAGTTTTTTCAGGTGTTTTTGGCTTTAATTGGGAATTATTCAACCGTTTACGGCGTTGTTAAATAAATAAGGTTGTTGGATAAAATCTTTTTCATCTTGACCCGAATTGTGGATAAATTGAGAACTTTGAATACCCTCGAAAACACACACCATAAAACCACAGGCTTGTTTTTTCATCTTGACTTTTGAGATAAAAGTCAGACATCAGTGTCAGCACTTTTTGCAGAATACACAATTCCACAATATTTTGACACAGTATTTTTTCAGCTTTAAACCCACCCACGGTGTCCATGTGTCACTCCAGAGTAGAAAACGAATTAAAAAGAAATAATGCAGATGTTTCCTGTTAGCATACTGTAGTTACATTTCACAGTGGAGTCAGAGATTCCGTTTCTCTTGTGCATTAGAGAGCTCACCACTCTCTGTGCGCTCCTTCTAGTGCTGAGCCAGTTTGCTGACAGCCCTGTAATTTAAAGCCCCCATCTGCCTCAATATTTCTTCTTTCTTTGTTGATCCCTTTCTCGTTTTCCACCGGTGATCTCCCTTTTCTCTCGCCCTCTCCCAAACGCCTTGTTGTGTCATTAGCTTTACAAGTGGAGCAGATTAGTGTTTCTGGTTTGCAGAGGGTTCGCATCGCTGCTTCTCCAACTCATAAAAAGAGCTCTGCACTTTTAATGACTGAGAACTTTAGGATGTGACCAGAGATTTATTGGGCACTCGCATTAGATGTGCTGTCTCACCTCCTGACCTCCCGCTCTGTATGAGTCGGTGTGTTATTTCTTCTTCACGCGTCATCTAATCTCTCCCTAAATAAAGTCTTGGTCACAAAGAAAGATAAAACGTAGAAATTCAGCCCATTTAAATCCAGCGCATTATACTTACTTAACTGTGCAACCCTCGTCCGTATCACCACAAAAAAAAAAAAAAAAACGGCGCAGTATTAATCAGACAGGGAGATGCGTTATTGTCTGGGCTTTTTCTCCTTTTTCCCACAACCCCTTGACGTCTGACCCCCCTCACCTTTTGGCCCCGCCCAGACACCAACCCATATGGACGGTATGGGAAAACACGAGCGGAGGAAGATGCCAAGCGTTACCTCAGAGAAAAAGAAGAGCTGGAAACGGAGCGGGACGGAATACGGCATGCGCTGGTGACGCTCCGACAGCAGAAGAGAGAACTGAAGGAAGAGCTTAAGGTGGCTTCAGGTGAGGAGATAAATAAACAGAAAGAAAACAGAATGATACATAAATCATTTTCAATTTCATCTGTGGTCTCTAAATGATCACAAGTACTCATTAGCTAAGATTTGTTAGAATACTATTAGATATGAATATACAGTGTCCTTTATTGGCACCCTTGATTAAGATACAGTTGTGTTCGAAATAATAGCAGTGCCTCAACAGCAGCAAGAAAATCACTGGTTTTATTAACATTTCAAACTCTATACCCCAGATAAGTTTCTGGGGGGTAAAATAAAGGTATAGAAAACCAACAAACCCAACAGGACAGCCATGCATACTGTGGATTCTGTGAAATTGAATGATTAACTGAAAAGGGTGTGTTCAAAAAAATAGCAGTGGTGAGTCCAATTAGAGAGGGCATCAATTAGGGAGGGTATTCTGGGAAAAAAGGGTGTTAACAGGTGATCCGTATTTAAGGATCAAGACAACTGGCATGCTGGCTGTGCATTTCTCCTGAAAAAACAATGAAAATGGGTCGTTCCAGACACTGTTCTGAAGATGAGCGTTTCCTAATAAAAAAATTGATTAAAGAAGGGAAAACATACAAAGAGGTGCAGAAAATCATTGGCTGTTCAGCTAAAATGATCTCAAATGCCCTGAAATGGGAGCATAAAACTGAAAAACGAGGAAGAAAAAGAAAGACAACCCCTCGAATGGACAGAAGAATAGCCAAACTGGCGAAGACTCAGCCAATGATGGGATCCAAGAGGATCAAGCAAGACCTTCAGTTGACAGTGAGTACTGTGACAATCAGAAGACGTCTTACTGAGGTTAACCTTCCAGCAAGAAGCCCCCGCAAAGTCCCACTGCTGAGAAAAAGACATGTGCAGAAGCGTTTACAATTTGCCAAAGAGCACATTGACTGGCCTGAAAAGAAATGGCATAATATCTTGTGGACAGATGAAAGCAAGATTGTTCTTTTTGGGTCTAAGGGTCACAGGCAGTATGTCAGACGCCCTGCAAACACAGAATTCAAGCCACAGTACTCACTGAAGACCATTAAGCATGGTGGTGCAAGCATCATGATATGGGGATGTTTTTCATACTATGGTGTTGGTCCGATTCACCGCATACAAGGGATCATGGATCAGTTCCAGTACATCAGGATCCTGGAAGAGGTCATGCTGCCATATGCTGAGGAGGAAATGCCTTTGAGGTGGACCTTTCAACAGGATAATGACCCCAAACACACCAGCAAGCGAGCAAAAGCATGGTTCCAGATGAACAAGATTCAACTGATGGAGTGGCCAGCACAATCCCCGGACCTTAATCCCATCGAAAACTTGTGGGCTGACATAAAAAGTGCAGTGCATGAGGCAAAACCAAGAAACGCTGAGGAATTGTGGAATACAGTGCAATTATCCTGGGCTGCAATACCTGTGGAACGATGCCAGAAGTTGGTTGACTCCATGCACCACAGATGTGTAGCAGTCATCGGAAACCGTGGTTTTGCAACAAAATATTAGTTTAGGATACTCAGCTAGGTTCACTTATCAAGAATTTCTTTGTTTGTACAGTACATTTTTGAGTTTCCAAGGAAAGATGGCAACACTGCTATTCTTTTGAACATGCCATTTCTTACTTTATTTGAAATATTATTATTATCATTTAAGTTTTGATGACTTTGCGCAATTGTTTTGCTTTGGAATAGAATGTACTGTGTCCCCAATGTATCTGTGTTCATTAAAGTACAATTTCTTTGAAGAATTTTGACATTTACTCATTTTTCTAAAGGCACTGCTATTATTTCGAACACAACTGTATGTAAAAAGCTATGTAACTAAATCAACTGTTGCAGGACATTTGAAATTGAGTCTTTTGATAAAACTCAATTTGATTGCATTTATGCAGTGTAAAAAAACAGGTCAACAGTGCTTGTTTGGTGTTCATTTTTCAACATATTGCTATTTATTCTGGATACGACCCTCTTTTGTGAATGAGACAGCTCTTCATTTTCTCCTGTAATGTTTCACACAACCGGAGCCTACAGAGGGTGATCTTTGACACAATTTCTCTTTATCATCCACAGTCCTGGGTCTAGCTAGCGCTCTCATATTCAGCTCACCTTCTGGTTTTCTCCTGGATTTCGGTTTGACCACAGAGATGGCTATGAAATAATCTTGACTTAGTTTCTTGTGGACCATTCTGTATTGATGTGACCTTATGCTGAACTCCAGGTCTACGTTTTAAAGTCCATGTGGGATTTTGTAAACTCCTCATCTTTGTAATTGAAGCACAGAAAGCACTTCTGGTTCGCCACAAGCAACCAGTGGTCATTTAGATATGGTGGTTCTAGAGATTTGATGACCCGACATGCCGCTTTTTACTGCAGTCCTCTGACAGTTTTGAGGGGTTTTTTTGTGGGTTTTTTTTTTTACCTCCGTTCTCATTGGGCTCGCTGTGAATTCCAGCTGACTTCATTTTTTAAAATTCTTGTTTTGATTGATGTTACAGCAAGTTTGGACGAGTAGTTGCTCACTTGTAGGCATATTCAGACTTAAGAAGACACATCTGACTTGTGGAAAATTAAAAAAAAAAAAAAAATCCTGACAGTTTGATCAATTCAATGAAACCATACATTATAAAGTCATTCAGTTACATTTATTTCAG
This sequence comes from Xiphophorus hellerii, assembly GCF_003331165.1. Lineage (NCBI taxonomy): Eukaryota > Metazoa > Chordata > Actinopteri > Cyprinodontiformes > Poeciliidae > Xiphophorus > Xiphophorus hellerii. The sequence continues at coordinate 23,131,036 of NC_045694.1, forward strand.
AAGTACTTTTTAAGGGTACCAGTAATTGTGGAATCAGGAGCTTTGGTGAAACACATTGAATTTTTTTCAATAAATAAATGGAATGGGAATTGGATAAAATAATTATAGATATTTTTAGAAATCATCAGTTTGAGATTATACTACTGCAATAAAAGCTAAATTTATGCAAGGCGTCTTTCAATAATTGTGAAGGGTTCTTTCCGGCTCTTCTGTGTTTTTGATCCTGGTTTCTGACCACTATTATATAAGGGTCATGTGAAAGGAAAATGCCCCCCAGTGAGACGAATGCAACCATTACTCGTATTAAAAACAACATGGTTATGAAAATGTCTCCCATGTCTAATTAATCAATTTCCTGTGATTCCTGCGGTATGCTGCTATCGCTGACAGAGGGAGCATTCAGACTTGCTCACTGGAACAGTGCATTACTCTCCAAATGCAGGAAATACAATAACAATAAGTACCATCTCATCTTGGTACTAATTCAGTATCTTAAAAGATATGAAAATAGTTTCTTCAGTGAGACAGTTACAATTGGAAAGATAACTTGAATGTAAAAGTATGTGGGTTTTTTTGTGGAGCAGAGAGGAGAAAAGCCTTGCTGGAGAAGCGCGTGTCCCAGCTGGAGGAGACTTGCAAGGCCAAAGAGGCCGAGAGGGTGGACCTGGAACTCAGACTGACACAGGTCAAAGAAAACCTGAAGAAGAGTCTGGCAGGCGGAGCGCTGGGCGCACCTGTGGAGGCCAGGCCACCTGCCAAGGTATATCTGTCGATCTGTGTGGAAAGACAAAGCTCTTTCACCTTGCAGTCTTTTTTAAATTTATTTATTTACTTCTCAACTTTCCTCAGGAGTTCGGCAAAAAAATCCAGAATTCCTACAGTGATTCTTTACCAGTGAACTGCGCCGCAGAGATGCGAAAGAGGCCGCCGTCGATTTGTGCGTCCTCTGCTGGAACCGTCATGCAGAAAGCAAAGGTGAGGATGTTGATTAAATATATGTTATGCTCATGCTTACAGGAGCAGTTAATCAGTCTGTCACTTTACTTCTTTCTTTGCTAGAAAACAAACAAAATCCATTTTTCTGTGGCCTGGTCAGAGGCTAGACTTAAATCTGATTCGGTTGTTGTAGATTAACATTAAACAGGCTGGTCATGGTCAAAAACCTTCCGGTGTGGAAAGTTTTCTGTTAAGAAAAGTCTGGAAAAAAATCTTAATAGTCACTCCATTTGAATTATTGCGAACACTAGACGATTGCTGTTTCCACCAAGATCAGCACAACCAGTTATTTGGATTAGGGGGTGATTACTTTTTCAATTAGGGCCAAGTTGGACTACCCTTTCTAACTAAAATCGTCTTTAATCTATCTTTCACTGATAATAACAAATAGTTTGATTTGAAGTGACAAGAACTCAAGAACAGAATAAATATGTAAAAGGGGACAAGCTCTTGTCAGTACTCTAGAGCTTCAGCTCCCCCTCGTCTCGGATCTGATACTTATCAGTGACTGGAACAGGCTCATGTAGAAAAAAAACATCTCTCATGAGCATTGCGATTCTGAGATGAAAATGTACAACAATTCACTTATCTGATTGAACCTTTAGAGCAGGGGTGTCGAACTCAATTTCACCAAGGGCCACTTCTGCATATTGGCCACCCTCAACGGGCCACATTGACGGTATAAATCAGGAATGTCCAAGTGCAGTCCTCCAGACTGCAACTTTTAGATGCGCCCCTGCTAAAACATACCCCAGACAAAAAGTTGACTTCCCTCATTAGCAGCAACTCAGTTCTGTAGAGGCCTATGAATGAGTCAATGATCCAGGTGTGTTAGAGAAAGAACGCATCTAAAGTTGCAGAGTGATAGGTCTGGAAAACTAGACTTGGGCAACCCTAGCATAAATGTATGAAAATACAATGTTAAAAATAAATTAAACAACACCTCATATTGTTAAATAACTGATTTTATGTGTTCAAGTTTTAAATATTACATTTGAGTTTGCATGGATGTAAAATTACTGCTCAGTTTAAAAATTACAATATTTTTAAACTGAGCAGTTTAAAAATATGCTCAGTATTTTTAAACTGCTCAGGTAAACTTCGCTCTTTAGCTTGTTAGCTGGTCGATGTTTCAGTTTTATTCGCTGGAAAAATTAATCTTTGTCTGCTTTAAAGATAAGCAGACAAATAATAAAAAACAAGTTTTGATATTAACTCTCAACGTCATTCACAAAACTTTTTCGTTATTTATTACACAACGAACATGTATTTCACATAAGAGCAAAACAATGAGGTGATGTTGCCTGTCCTTGAACACAACGCTGATCCCTCTTCACCCTGTCACCAACTCACACACATCCTCATTGTGTTGTGTTGTGTAAATAAACACAAAACAAGCAAAATCAATAAACTATATGCATATTCCAGTATACTGAGTTTTGGTTTTACATTCATTCTATTTAAATTTAGTTTGTTTGTGCTTACCAATGTTTTCTGGCCGGATGTCTGGCACCGTTTTCCCCTGGTCAGTTCGTCGATGTCTGGTTTTAGTTCTATTCTGTGGCAATCCGCAAAATGGCGTGTAGGTTTTCGTCAGTAATGCGCGATCTGGTCTTGGTCTTGTTTAAATTCATTATTGAAAACACAGATAGGTGCTTCCAAACGTGGACAAAACACGAGCTGCATGGAGTCGAAGCTGTGGCATCAAATCAGGGGGCAGTAGACGGTAAAAGTCCTCGATTGAAACATCACGGAACTTCGCTCTTTAGCTTGTTAGCTTGTCGATGTTTCAGTTTTATTCGCTGGGAAAATTAATAATCAGCTTGAGGTGACTCTGCTGCACTCTAGTGGCGAGAAGCCGTAATGTTGGTTGGTAAGAATCAGAAGGCATTATGGGAGATGTAGTTTGTAGTCAATTCGTGCTCAAAACCTATTTTTAAGTCAATCAATGGGGCTGTAAAACGGTGGTGGTGGTGGGGGGGAGAGGGCCACATAAAACGACGTAGCGGGCCACATGTGGCCCGCGGGCCTTGAGTTTGACACATGTGCTTTAGAGCAACTCTACCTGATAGCAGGTTGACCTACTGTCAGGATAATTCAGGTAATATATATTTGACCAATTGAGATCACTTCAGACTGTGTATAGAATATTGAATCCAATAGATAATTACATATGTGGAAAGAATCAAACCAGTCTTGATTCAGTACATTGTAGAATATTATGTAATGTATACCTTCATCCTAATACACACACACAAACACACACACTATTAAAATTAGGGCTGAATCAATAGCATCACACATTTCCATATTTATAATTTGATAATCTGTCAGATTTTGTAATCTGTTTCGATTTTTGTAATTTGTGATGTTAAGTATCTCATGACACACAATAAGGTAAATAAAATTAACTTGTTCCTCTTTATGTTCTTTCCCTGCAGGAATGGGAGTTAAAGAAAATAATCTAGGAGAAATTTTGATGGAAAAGACTGAAGTAAACGGATATCACAGGGTGTGACTTTTTCCCACCTTCTTTCTTTATCAGGTTCATCTGCCAAACTGATCAAGAAAGCCAAGAGGTTTTCCATTCCGACATTTAGGACTTGTGTTGAAAGCAATACATAAATCAGCCAGCAGGTGGAGGTACATTCCCACTGGATATTTGCTCTTTGGAGCCCTGAAACGGTCTACTTGGAATACACTATTTGGACTCTTCACTCACTGCATCCAGGTATTTTCATTGTCTTGATGGCACTGAATGGGTCAAGGAAAAGAAAGAAAGGGAGAATCTATGCGACAAAGGCACAAGAGACGTGTACTGAAAGCAGAGGGAAGTGCATAAAATGTGGAGCTGGAAGGCACAGATGGTTGCAGCGTCACAAATGATAAAAGTGAAATGGTGTGCAGGCCTAACCTGACTAATGTGATATTTTGGAAAGAGTTTTACTATGAGATGCCTTTCACGCAGTGGCGTGTTTTTATTTGTTTTCTTCATGTACATAGCGAACTACAACTACTGTTTCTGTTTCATTCTGCGTCAGACTTTCATCATCGTGCAACAAACAGCATTGTGCAAAAGTTTTAGACACTAAGAGTTGGTCATTAGATTTTTTTATTATTCTACTAAAGTCCCTGGCCACACTGATTTGGCTCCAGCAGTGTCCTACATTTACTTGAATCTTTTTTGTAGGTAACTGAATGACTAACATAGCGGTGCTACTCTGTGATCTATCCTTTTTGTTGTCATTTAAATACTTTCTGTCAACTTTTGCACTTTATGTAAACCTGGATGAGGGACTAATAAATTTGCTTTTCACTGTACAAGCAGTTGATTTTTTTTTTTTTTTTAACTCGTAAAACACCATGACATGAAAGGGCTTCATTAAACTCCACCAACAAGTCATAGTTACTGTCGTTTTCAGTTTAATTGCACATGGCCAGTTATGTAGCCTGATACAGCCAAAGCAGGGGAAAAAAAGCACATCTATATGATTTAATAATCGCATTTCAATGTCGCGCAGCAGATGGAGTTGGTGATTCAGCAGTCCTTTTTTCAAAAGTATTCATACCACTCGGTCCTTTCCACATTTTGTCACATTGCATTTACAAACGCCAATGTATTGATTTCGGATTGGATGCGATAGACCAACACAAAGCAATGCATTTTTGTGAAGTGGAAAAATATAGGTGGTTTCCCACGTTTAATTATTTTATTTTTTTTTACAAATTCAAATCTGAAAATTGGAGTACGTATTTGCATCTGATGCCTAATAATGAAGCCCAATGCAAAAACCTGCGTTCAAAGAGAAATCACCAGGTTTGCTAATGACCACTAGTGGGGGGGGGTATGATTAAGTGGAGGATTTTAGGTCAGATTACAAAGCACTGTTTCAAGCTTTGAAGATCTCACAAAGCTCTGTTTCATATTTCATCTGAAAATGGGAAAAGTGTGGCACAACTGCAGTCCTAACATGGCTGTCCACCTAAACCGACAGGAAACTGGGTTGAAATAACAAGAGAAAAAGTCTCCCCAGTGGTGAAACAACTGTGGTGGCAGCATCTTGCGGTGAGTGTGCGTTTCTTCAGAAGGTGGAAGGAATCCTAATCAGAAGAGGGAAGCCCTGGAGAAAAAAAAAAAAGCTGTTATGGCAGGGGTGTCAAACTCCAGTCCTCGAGGGCCGCAGTCCTGCAACTTTTAGATGTGCCTCTGCTGCACCACACCTGAACAGAATAATTAGGTCATTAAGGCTCTGGAGAACTGATCTACACAAGGAGGAGGTCATCAAGTCATTTCATTCCAGTGTTTTGTACCTGTGGCACATCTAAAAACTGCAGGACTGCGGCCCTCGAGGACTGGAGTTTGAGACCCCTGTGTTAGAGGTTGTGAAACACTAACGACCGGGACAGCAGGATTCCAAACAGACAGCCAAAATTATAAAAAAAAAAAAGTCAGTCCCTCGATGTGCAAATCCAATAGAGAGATAAATACTTGCAGTAATAATTGTGCTCAAAAGTGGTTCTACAAGGTATTGATCAAGAGGGGCTGAATACACACAGATGCAAAGCATTTGGTAAAATATTCACCTTCAATCAGGGTTTTTATTTCCCTCAGCTGTGCAGCTCATTTGACTGGTATGTCACACGAAATCCCAACAAAACAGTGAAGTTTGTGGTTGTAGCCTAAGACTTGGAAAGGTTTAGTCAGTATGAATACTTTTGAAAGCACTGTGACACGCATGGTTTTTAATCATCAAGCCCTCATGCTTAAAATGTGCAGAGCCGTTCATTTACTTGCAATTAACACCAACTTTTTTTTTTTTAGCAGAAAGCACAGTCCTGACTAACCGCTTCTTATTATTTGCAGCCCCTAAAACAGGTTTTATCTGGGTGCTGCAAGAAAAAAAAAAAAAAAAGTTTCATCAGACATGTCCAGGTCCAGCCGCTGGCTAACGAGGAGGTAGGACGGCTTCAGGGCAGTGGCGCGATCTATGCTGCAGCCTGCTGCTAATCAGCATTCAGAGAAAGAGATAATAGAGCCAATACAGGATATTGACAAAGAGGAACGCTGTGGGGAAAGCGGTACGGGCGTGGCGATCGATGTTGTGTGGATTTTCCACAATGAAGACAGCGGCTGCTCTGCGTGAGGCGTCTTTCACAGACGACAAGCCGCAGCCCTGACTCTGCGCTTTTTCCGTCGAAGCCGCGGGGTTCTTGGTGTCGCTCTTCGCTGGCTCCTCAGCCGGCTCCTCTGCAGTGGTGCCCACCTCTACGGACCGGTTCGGTTGGCTGGAGTTGACGATTGGCACCAGGCCGTTTCCATTGGACTCGGCAAACTCCCTCAAAAGCTCCTTGAAGGACACACACACACAAACACAGACAGATGCTTTAATGCAGTCATAGTCAATATCTATGACTGCATTTTATGGCCTGGTTCACGTTTCTTACTCTGTGTAGATCCTCGATGGTTTGATGCTGCATTGTGTAAAAATGAGCACAGGCATATTCCAACAGGGCACCGAAGATGAAGGTGAAGCAGATGCCCAAGTAAACATCTATGGCCTTTATGAAGCAGTTAGCATTTGGCAGGGATGTGCGGGCCCCCATCATGAGAGTGGTCATGGTCAGGACGGTGGTCACTCCTGCAGGGGCAAATCAAAGTGTGATTTTGAGCAGAACAATATTTCAATCGATTTACAGTCAGTTTACTTTATAAAGAAAGTTTTCTGTTCCCAGGTGCTTAATGCAATTCCAATGCTCTCTTTAACCGTGATGTTTGTCCAAGTTATAATAACTCATTTGGCTCAAGACTTGTCAATTTCTTTTATTTTTGTAATTATTTTAAGGATTTCCTGCAGCACTTATCTGTCTCTGCATCTGTATTTAGATCAAATCCAGACTAGTGGATCGTTGACACTAAATCTCAAGGACTGAGAGCAGAACATGCAAAACCTTTGCTTTGCTTTACAAGATGTTAAAAAAAAATTACTGTAGTTTAAGGAACACTTTTTAACAGATTAATCCCACAACCTTTCTTTTTTAATAATCCAATTTCAGTATGTTTTACAAAGAGATCACTGATGGAGAACCATAAGAATAATCACCGGCTTCCATGTAAATAACCCCTCACTGCAAATGTGACAAGAGTTTAAAAGTGGATCGACGTATTTGTAAGATTGAAGTTATTAAAATAAGCAGACATCTCTGAGCAGTTATTAGTTTTCAGCTGCCAGGACCAATAAATCTGGATTTCTGCTCAGTGAAGATGCTAAGAGAGTCATCTACTGCTAGTAAGAATTATGCAGCCTATAACTTTTAACTAGCACTGCACTTTAAATAATCAGAAAATCCCCTTTTTTAGAGCAAAGGTGTTCTCTTTCAATCTGAACCTGAAAACTTGCTCGTATGTAGTTATTGTTTTGCTTTTTATCAAAACTCAATTTTTTCCCTCATACGTGTTAAGCTCCATCCAAATTTCTTTGTCTCATCCTTTGAAAAAAGAAGTAATATAAAGTGCCTGAACTAATATAACGCATGAAAAACCTATATCTGAATCAATGTTTGTTTTTTTTACTTCTAATGAAGTGAATGTGATGGAATTTAACCTGGGCAAGAGAACTGTGTTGAGTCTTATGCAATGTGGTTTGGTTTGTAAAACTATCCATCACAACTGAAGATTGGTTCATAATTTATGTTCAGCTATGACATAAAACTAAATATTAAAGAAGTGACATTTGAAACTAAAAATGTTAAAATTGACAAAATTGTTCATTTCAGCCAATCAAACATTTTACTAATCAGACGTATTTTAAATTACATGCCTGCAATGGGGAGCCAAAAGTCTACCAACACCATCAGGCAAGCAGCGTGAGCAAAACGTTTCTTTTTTTTTTTTTAAATAAAGCTAGAAGTGCAGATTATGGTGGGTTGGAACCTAATCTTTAAAAGTCCATAAACTGCAGAAGTTTTGGGACTTTTGCTTTGAACATCACAAGTAAAAAGAGATAAATTAACAAAGCCCGTAGCCACGTTCTGACATAAAAATGCCTCAGTGAACACCCTCAGCTCTTTAGAAGTGAAACTGGCAAATATTCGATCCATTTCTGCTTTGCTGCTGCATCCAGCGAGGTCTGCCTACATAGCAGTTCCACGTCCGGTACCTCTGATTCAGCTAACAAGATCCCCTCAGCCACAGGTGCTGCGTTTAATACAATCACAACTGGCTTGTTTGAACTCAACACACAATATTTCTGGCAATTCTGTTGTTTCTCTGCACTTTTGAAGAGTATTTTAATGAACCACACATGGCTGGTTATGGTGCCTTGGTGCAGCTTACACTTCTGCTTTTCCACTGCTCTTAGATTCAACGGCAAATGCAACACTGCAGCCAGTGAGGTTGCTGGAAAATTATAGCAGCTGATGAGTGATTTCTAAAGTATTGGGTTGGTTATAAGCAAAATTTCTTCTTTTTTTTCAGAATATTTAAACAGTCTTTTAGATTTTAGTTTTTAGTTGACAGATAAGACCTACCCAAATGTTCTGGAAGTAAACAAAAGTCCCAACATTTCAAAAAAGAGCAAAAACATTATTCCCCACAGTGACGTATCGCAATGAAGCAGCAACCTGCTTTTCACTGGTAGCGTCCAGATTACAGAGATTTGAACAATCAATTGTAAAACCAAGAATAAAGGTAAAGCAGTTTACCAATCAGCATGATTCATGCTGTTTGTGGAAACTTAAGAAAATTTGGGGAAAGCATTAAATTATCGCAACCGTATGTTGGATTCTGTAATACTTTTCTGACCTGTCGTAGATAGATGTCATAGTACCGTCAGGTAAGCAAGTGATGAAATCCTCAGACCAGTGAGTAACAATGTAATTTGTTCATATAAAAGGCATACAACCCTATGTCTGCTATAAGAGTACAAATCTGTACTTTCACATGGAACTTAAGTTTATTGCGTGCAAAACTACAACGGGTAAAACTGCAGATGGTGTGGATGAACCTCATCAGATGAAACTATACCGGTTCTCTCTTAATCCACCAGGAGTGGCGTAAACGTTCAAATTTAACATCGGGCTGTTGTGCAGTTTCATTCAACATGCATGTTCCTGTCCTTGTTCGCCAACAATCACCATTTCAATCCTTGAAATGCCTCCGAAAATATTTTTGCATTGCGGCACGGATGGTGTTTGGCAAAGAAAACAGGGACAATAATAATAGTCATCTGAAACAATGTAAATTTTTTAATAACTATGACCATGTTATTGTATAACATGGTCATAGTCATAGTGCAAACTGAAGCATACGTGCTGCTTCAGTTTGAGTTGTTTAAAAGACTCTGATGGTAATTTTGTCCAGCAGAACCAGTTGACTGTAATCAAGCCAGAACAGAAGAAGACTTAAAAAAAGACACAATTACTGCAAACCAGACAATATTCAGATTTGATTTAGTGGGTAAATACCTGCTCAAGCTTATCGTAGTTAAAGAAGAAAAGAAAGAAATCAAAAGATACTTTTGCGTTGCACTAACAATATGTTTCCAGTTGTGCACGTCTCCTGTCATGCAACGTAGCAGAAGTTTCCATTTTAATTTGACCATAATTAAATAAAAAAACAAAACAACAAGCCGGTGTCTTCCGAGGCTTGACTGGTACATGGCGTACATGGTGCACCAGAATCATAAAGAACAAAAAAATACTGACCGATGCACGTTCGGGCTGGCACAGATGATTGGCTGATCCAGAAAGAGACCCAGGAGAGAACCACAAGCAGAATGGAGGGGACATACGTCTCCAAGATAAAGAACAAGACATTTCTGCGCAGGGAAAAATGCAGCACCAGCTTGGGGTAATGACCTGTTTAGAGACATAAAACAGCACAGCTCTCTAAACGCATAAAAGCGATGGATTGCGTTCACGTTGGACAACATCTTGGCTGCACATTACTCCACTCTGCACCTGTTTCGTACACAGCCTCCGTCACCGAGGTGTAGTAGCTCTCCACGCTGTACTGAGCCAGCCGCAAGGTGTCCAAACCCTTCACAGAATCGTTCCCTCTTGTCCAGTAGAACACCACGTCCTGTATGTTGTAGCCCCCTGACAATGCAGCACACGTGCTATTAGTACATGGTTATAGCATCAAATCTGCACGGCAACAAAGAGCTTAAAGTCTCTACACTGATGATGGAGATGTAAAGCTGCAGAGGTAATGGAAAGAAGACGAACACACACTTGACGGAGGGTGGGCGGAAAGAAAGTACTCACAGCTCTCCAGCTGCAGGGTGCACACCTGTTTGTCCATGGGGTATTTGGTCAGGTCCATGTTGCAGGCAATTGTAGCCGTGATGCTGTCGAGTTTTCAAAGCAAAAGTATATATATATATATAATAAAAGAGATTTTTTCCCCCCTCTTCCCAATAAGTCTTTCCTTCTTTTGTTGAGCACAAGACGGCAACAGATCAGTGAAAGCTAAGAACTATTTTTCTTCTGAGTGACCGTTAAAAAAAACAAAACAAACAAAGGCCCCGATGTGATAAGTCAGCAAATATTTTCACCGTTTGATGTTTTATTCACGTTTAACTCTCTCACTTTTACTGTGGAGGGTGAAGTTTCTTCCCCACGGCGTGTAATGTCCGTGCTTAAAGGAAGTACTGCCACACTTATATCGTTATTTGGATTTTTCATGGTTTGTTTTGTCTTAATCACTGGTTTTATATCGTCATATTAGGATGTGCAATCATTATTGACAGGTGAGTAAAATCAGGTGATGACATCAGGGATGAGAAGGGAGGAGTTTATGTTGTGTGGAGTTATTTTTGAGTTTGCTGCACCCTGACACTCGGACGACGCTATAAAGTTGATGACCGGCGCTAAATGAAAGGCCACGATCTTTGCGGTGCCACTTTGGATATGTTGACTGAATGCAAATATGCAGATGGTCACAGTTTTCCGTAAATAGTGTTTACTTCTGGAATAAACATGGGAGATTCAATGTGCTTAACTGTGTCTTTGCTGTCTTTTTAAAAAAATTTTTTTTTTTTAAAGAGATGAATGGGACTTGAAGTTCCACAATAATATTGCATTCGCTATTTGTAACAAAGCAATAACAATAAAACTAATGTCTAAAACGTTTGCTGTGCACATGGTTTTCCATTTATAAATAAGAGAAGTGTGTTGTGCATTTCCACTCACCCTCCCCGAATCAATACTTTTTAAGGCAACCTTTCTCCAATTACAGCTGCGAGTGTTTAGACTGTATGTCAGCTTTGCACATCTAGACGTTGAAATTCTGCCCTTTCCTTTTGAGAAAACAGCTCAATGTTAGCAGAAATGAATGTGAAAAGTTCTATGAATATCAACTATGAAGTCCTATCAAAGATTCTCATTTATATAAAAAGATACAGATCCCCCCACCCCCACAAAACAATTTGGTTTGCATTGAAATCATCCCGCTTTTGATCTGACTTTCTTATTAGGGCTGTTATTCAGCTGGGATATGAAGCTTCACCACAATTTCAAGTCTGCTGCTTCCTCCAGCAGGTTTTCTTCCATTTATTTACCCCTATTCATCACCCAGTCACAAAAATTATGAATAAAGATACACATAGAATATGTTTGTCTGAAAAGTGTGGCATGTACATGTATTCAACCCCCTTGACTCTTATACCCATAATTAAAATCCAAAGCAAAGGACTCTTATCCTGTAAGACTCGTAAATGTATAGCTGATGTCTCGGCATGAAAGTTTGCTATCTGATGCCTAATTCATGTTTGACTCTAAGTCTTGAAAATCCCTTAGCAACACAGTAAACATTCAGTCGAAGCATTCTGCACATTCGAGGGCAGCTTCCTGACTCATGTTCAAAGCGAGTTGCCACCGTCCATGTTGACATTCATGAATCACTGTCTGTCTTAATTCAGCCAGAAGAAGGATGAATCTAAACATAATGCAAACCTGCTCTTTTTTCTTCTTCTTCTTCTTCTATTAAGCTTTGGAGTCAAAACAAAGCCGGGTGACGAAACAGATTAAATGTCAAGGCACATTTTCATAGATGCCAAGGACATGACAAATCACAGCAATTTCAGGGACACTAGGCATCCAGAAATGAAGTGTCACTCCCTTAAGGTTCATGACTGGATGGTGATGCATCAGTGATTCCTTCCTGTTTTGAGTAGGACCTGAGGCCAGAGCACGGCTGATGGCAGGAAAGGTGCAACGTACCGGAGTGCGTAAAGAACGGTGCCGTTGCTGAAGATGCGGATGAGGCGGTTCTCCACCGTCACGTCGTGAAGGAAGGAGCGCTTTGAGTCCGGGATGAAGGTGTCCGGGATCCAAAGCAACGACACCAGCCGCCCATCCACGCTCACGCTCTCGTTCCCGGGAAACACCAGCCTGGAGTCGCGCCACCGCTGACGGAGAAAGATGGTCGCTGTGTAGTCCTGACAGGATGGCATCAAGAAGAATTTATTTATTAAGCCCAGTTGCTAAAGAAGAACAAAACGGAGTTTGGTGTACCATATTTATTTCAGAGATGGCATCAATGCTGGCGATATCCAGACTCATTCCAATCTCCACAGGACCTTCTGTTGTAAACAAAGGCAAGAAATGTGGTCAAAATCCAATCAGCAAACACAAAAACTGAAAAAAAAAAGTATTCTCAGTCTTTTGATTACCGTTGAAATTAGGCCTTAGGTAGCGGTTGTATCCCTTCATGAGTCTCTGAATGGTGGGCTGAAGCTGAGAGCCGTTCCATTCACCCCAGTGGTTGTTAGGGAACATGCAACCACTGAGGGGGAAGAGAAAAGGCCAGTCAATGAGAAATGGACAATAAAAGTGATTCTGTTTCAACACCAGTTCGCTCACCCCTGTGTGACGGTAAGGCAGATGAGGAGAAGCTCATTCAGCTGGACAGTCATTGCGGATCAACAGACGGAGGTTGACAGCACTGTTCAGGTAATGTGAGAAAAGGAGAGAAAGCGCATGCACGTAATTCTCTTTCTATAAAAGTTTTGTTTGCCTTGAACATTTTCATGTTTTGTCATGTTACAATCAGAAATCTCCAACTAGGATTTTAAGTGATAGATCAAGTGGGAAGTGGAAGAAAAAAAAACAACTTTAAATCTGAAAAGTGAGCTGTGTGTTTTGTTTCAGCCCCTTCGCGTCAAATATCTGTAGAATGGCTTTTGCTGCAATTTCAGCTGAAGGATTTTTTTTCTCCTTCTGAAACATTCCCACAGCACGATGAAGTCATCACCACATGTCATGATGGGAATGATGTGCAGTTAGTTTTACACCAAACTGTGTACGCCAAAATGTTACATTATGGTTTCATCTGCTCATAGTACCTTCCTCTACATGTTGGTTGTGTTTTCCACATGGCGACTCACCAACTTCATGCATTACCTCTTAGTAGTTAATGCTTCACTTCCTTATTTGTTTGATTTGTTGAGTGAATTACTTAAAAGTAAAACATTACAGTACCATTCTTTTATGTCTACTAACTTCTATTCTTTAGATAAATCTGGCAAGTTTTAGATTTTCAACTTCGGTGTGTCAGTTTGTCAAAGATAAATTTACAGCGGTAAAAGGTTTTAGATTAATTTCTTTAACTTTTTAGTTTTCTAGTTGACTTTTGTTAGAATCTTAAAGGCACTTTTATTTTCACCTTAAACCACCTACAAAGGTTTTACAGTGAAGTCGTCCTGTTGACAAATTCCTCCACCTTATCCACCGATCTCTCTAGGATTTGCAGATGTACGATTGTGTGACGAATCTAAAACTGGGGATTTCCTTTTACAGTCCAAACATTACATTATTGGTTGCTTATCCTTTTAGGGGTATTCCAGTGCAGGGAGCTACTGTAAATACAAGCCTTTCTTTTCAAAAATTTCTTTTGAACATTGAAGCTTGCGGTATACCATGACAAATATGAAAAAGTTCAAGTCGTGCGAAGACTTCACAAGCCATTCTCCTTCACACCACAGCACAGGATGGCAGAGCTTCACCATTGGACGGCAGCATCTGACAGGAACGTGGTTACGCACCTCAGGGGAAATCTGCAGCTCAAGAGTCATTCCAGTGCCTCGGAGTGCTTTGTCTCCACCAACAAATGCACAGGAATGTGGTATTGATCCTGGTCAACACCGTTGCGTCAGCAGCTGCTCCATTTTGCACACTTAATGACGCAAAGACCACTGAGCAGATATGTGTCCACCTGTACATTTACGTGTTTTAGCTGAAGTTTCCACGTGAAAGAGTGCGCCTTGGTTTGTCGATTTGTGTTGTCACGGCCTCATGGTTTATTCACACTGCATTACCGACAACTAATCACAGCACTAACTCGCTGTGGAGTCCTTGTTGTCACCGGTTGAAACGCCCCCCTTCCTCTCCAGCCCCCTGCAGATTAATCTTACTGGCACTAATAGGAAGCAGCGCTCTGATGTCTTGCTGTTGTTCAAAATTATGCAAATCCATGTTTCGGCTACCAAAGCAAAAACATCTTGCAGATGAGTTGCATTGTGGCACATTCACTAATTGACCATGGACACATGAGCACAAATGATTGTCCCTGCTCTTGGCCAAATTGAAAGTTAAAGGGTGGAAATTAGTAGGAATTATGGCAAATGTCCTCATTCATTATAGCTTTATTTGAGTCTTTCCCTAAACATTAAAATTTTATTGCTTATTTTTCCCATAATTTGCTGTTCATAAACCCCCAAATTATTTGGCATCTTTAGATGTTATCCCTTACAGCATGTCAGCACAGCTTTATTCCTCATTTAAAAGTTGCCCTTACCTGCTTTGACGTTTGCCCACCTATCTTGTGGCTTTTCTTCTTTCACTCTATCCCCTCTGCAGCCTTATCCTTTGTTCCCGCCGTAGTCTCCCGCCCCTCTTTGTGTCCCACGTGTCAAGTCGTCCTCTCCTCTCAGTTAGTTCTGAATAAATCCCCGTGTTTCTTCGGCAGACCACAGCTGCATCCTACGCCCCGATGCACGAGCCGCGGCTGGTTGTTTTACTGTTTGTGCAACTCCCACCACCTCTCTGCACAGCCGTATCCATCTCCCCACTGAGCCCTGTGTGCGCACACCCCTCCCTCTATCTTCCAGTCTTCATCCCTCTTCCACTTTACTCTCCTCAGCATCACATCTGAGCTGCAGCTGCTCCTATCGTCTCTCCCCCTACACACTCAGTCCTTTGCATAGAAATTCCCTCTGAGGGCATTCCTAAGCATATAACAACCTAAAATACTTCCATTAAAAAAAAAAGCAAAACGTCGAATAAAATATGAGTTCGTTTTTAGACCTCTACCTTAGTACTTTTCTCAAAATCACACTCTGCGTTTCACTGGTCCTCTGACCTTTGGTGGTAGATCCAAGTTAAAGAAGACTAAATTCATGGAGGTTGAAGACAAAAGTTGCAAGAAAAAAAAGTGAAATATGGATTGTTTTTTTAGAATTACACTAAAAAAGAAAAATAACGGAAAACATCCTTAAATGTTTAAACAAAAATCGTTGTTCGTGACACTTTACAGAAGCTTAATTTATGGGTTTTTAATATGAATTTCTGCCATATGTTACTTTCAGACACACAATTAATGATCTACTAATTGGGAAGCCATTATACGCAAACAGCTGATGAAACTTTCCTTGCATCACAAATGTTTCATCAACGATGAAAGAAATTACACATAATCAATTATCTAATGCATAAATTGTGATCCAAAAAACCCCCCAGAGAAACCACATAAAAATGATTGAGGTAATCATGAATGTCTCCTGGTTAAATCGTTATGGTAAAAAAATGAGTAATCAGACATGATCACAAATACCTAAAGTATGCGCTATGATAAAAAAAAAAAAACATAAATACCTGATGTATCAGTTATGATGCCAAACAAAAGGATATATGTAAGTTGTATATTTTTTTCCACTTTTGTTGTGATATTGTTTTGACCTTTTTAATTTGAATCAATTTGAACATTTGCTGCCACCGGAAATGGTTTATTCCAACAAACAGTCTTTATTTTTCTCTTTTCTCCTCTGTTTTCCCCCCTCTTCTCTGCTTCCCCCCTCTGGCAGCGAATCGCTAGCCACCTCCTTCTATCTCCCCTGACACCACCACTCCTCAGAGGCTCCCGAGCCCTCCGCTGTCTCATTCCCTCATGCCCTCGCCGTCCTCACCTCCGATTTATGTTCCCTTGCATCAGTGTCATTATCTGAATTAGAGTCTCTCTCTTTTTCCCCCTCTTTGTCCTCACTTCTAGAAAGTACCCATGTAGCTTGAGAAGGGAGTTCTGCTAGTTGTTTTTTTTTTTCTTTTTTCCTCTTGTAAGACGTCTGCTGTTCTCCAGCTGAGTGCACATTTATGTCATTGCCCAGATATTTTCTAAGAAGATTGCACACTTTCTGAAATTGTTTATGTTGATGATTGGGATTTATTCCACACGTAGCGGTAATTTATCTCCAGCACACCTGATATCGTGCCATTAATCTTTATGAATTCCTTGCCCTCCCATAGCTTAGCATCATCTGTAATAACAGCCTGACCTTTTGGGATGTAACCAGCAGAAGCCACAGCATATGCAAAGAATCCCAACTGCTTGGTTTTTGTAGATACTTCATGGGTAATGTGATCTGACCGCGGGTGCTTGCACCTACCGCTCTCCCACTGTTTCTGTCTGAGTTGATATATGGATACCAACAAGACATGTGCTAGTTCTTTTATCTATCCTTAACAACATTTGCATTACAAAGCTGTCTTCTCATTTTTTATTTTTTTTTACACCGGATGACAAAGCACAGTGTACAGAACAAAGTCTGATTTGCATTCTCCAGAGTTCACGACGTGGCTTCCGGAAGACAAAGCAACAGATGGAGACGTTTGTGAAGCACCTGAAGGGAATTAAAATGAATGTTTCATGTGAGTTAGGGGTCTCGTGCACAATTACAGCCTTGGTGATGATGTCAGAATAACAAAGAGATTCAGTCAGCGTTCCGGGGACTATCTGGATCTCAATCTCTACCTACGTCTGTCCGCTGCCGGGCTTGCATTCATTCCATTTCATTTATTTCATTTGTTTGAAATTGCTGTTTACAGCTGTTTCCCTGCCTGACGGTTCCTCTGAGTTCGTTCTTCGCCGGATCAATTTACATGCTTTATTGTTTGTGGGTTCAGTTTGATTTTTGCCTGTTACCAAACGTCAATCTTCTGTGGATGTTTATGCATTTGAGATTGCTTTTGTTTTTTGTTTTGTTGTGGCTTCTCAGGTCCATTTAGCTTCGGACTCGGACTGGATCGCTCAAACTAAACAAACGTCCAAATAGGTCTGTTGGACCTCTGGCTGTTTGATTACAGTCGTCATCTGGCTTGAAAGTGAAAATCAGCAAAATCTAAAGATTTTTGCAGCGTCTAATTCATCTTCATTCACTATTATCTTGGTTTCAGCTCCATTAATATTTTATGTACTTTGACAAGGCTCCCTGTCCTTCCTAAAGTCCTGTCATCATCTTTTTAGGGTGGAGATTGTGTGTAGATGATGGACAGTTTTATTTTTGAAAAAAATAAAAATAAAAAAAAAGTATTGTTTTTAACTGTTACCTTTTTTAGGCATGTGTACAGAATACCAGTTTCACATTCTTTGTTGGAACTATATCAAAATAAACAATAAATGTTAAAAATCTTTTACGTTGCATTTTATTCTAGCAATTTTGTTTTTGCTAAATTTTAAATGTGGTTTAATGCAACAGGAACAGCTTGTGGCAAATGCTAACTCCTTCCTATTGCCTTCTTTTGACAATGCTATTAATGCACATTTTAATCTTCTGCGGTGTCACTTTGTGCACCAAAAATAAATAACGTATTTCAGACATAAACTGCTTGTTGCACAATGACCATGATTATAGTTTGGTGCCGTTTTTTGGAATTTATCCGTCCTCTTCTGTTTTCTGAATTCAAGTGAATTAGGATACATTAGTACAAGAACATGCAGCATTAAACATAATTTGAAAATGAATTAAATAATGGCATGTGTGTGTTTCATTAATTTGATGTTTAATACACTGGTATTCATCTTTTACCTCCGTCTGGTCCAACCAATCCAAATCTTTTATTTTCCTCCAATAAAACAGGGAGCTCATGTTTTTCTGCAAGAAGAGGATAAAAGAAAATGATCTGAAACAAATCAAAGGTAGTTCCCGCTCTGTGACTCTGTGATGAACAATCAGTGGCAGACAAAATAAATCCATGGAGAAATGCAGCACAGGACCATGAGCAGAATACAGTTCCTCTGGGTAAAATGAACAGTTCTGGTTTTATAAACCACTGAATTAACTATGCATTTGATCAATTATTCATGACTTTATTCATTAAAAATGCACATTCAGGAACAATTAAGCAATGTGTCGATTCATAAAATTTTTTAACTCTGGGCTCTTTATTGTCAAATAAATAGCTGTGGTACAGTAAATTGGTACAATTTTAAATCTTGTGGATTCATATCGGCTACCAAAAAACTGCATCTTTCTTGGATGCACTTTTTGTTCATGTTCATGTATTTTTTTTAAAATATCATCCCCATAATTTTCTGATGCCAGGCTTTAGATAAATGGGTAGAATTTATCTTGTTTTCTAGTCACATTTGACAAACGGAACACGTCTAAAGGCCCCTGCTCTTCCCACTAAACCACTGTCTCTTCAGTAGCTTCACTTTTCCTAAGTGAAGGTAAAGCCCTTTCACTGAGGAAAGCAACTGCTTTCATGTGACGAATGAAAATGTCACAGGGATGCCCATGAGAGGGGCAGGAATGCATCTCCCTTAACAGACTGTGATGGCTGCCATGTCTAGAAGGAACATATGAATTAATACGGTGAAAGATGCTTCCTCTCCTGAGCCGTCTACCGTCCCTCCCTGTGACCGCTCTGTCTTCTTGTGGGCAGGTAAAGTGTTTTCTGTTGTCTCTCGTCAGATCCTAACGGGGAAGCGCTTTGACGTGAAACTCTTGAGAGATTTTGATAGTCACTTTGGTTACTGTAATGATTTTAGGTTTGGACATTAAGAAAATGGCACTGTGCATTTATGATACTGGTTAATATCAGAGTATCAACTATCTTCAGGAGTAAGGTATTTGTTAGAGGCAGAGCCCAGTAAATTGGGTATATGTGCTCTGCTTAGAAGTACTTTTGTAAAATCAATACCTTTAAGAAAGCACTTATAATATATTTAACATTTCTGTATTGTTTTTCTTTTGTTGTTGTTGTGATGTAATAATATTACCTTAAGTTTTGTGCGTTGGCTGTAAGTAATTAACAAACATCAGTTTGTGCTTAATAATCTCTATTATAGATAATCTTTGTGAATCGATTTAGTAAAATACATTAATTTTCAACATTCTCAGTGTACAGTTTTCTTAAAAAGCATAAGCTGATCTTAAACACATCCCTCAGAAATATGTAGCTTTACCTACCTGTTGAAGCTTTTGAAGATGTTTGTCAGCCGCAGGACTACTTGTGTTAGGATAGATTTTGAGTCTCCAAAGAACAATAAATTCACTAAAGTCTAATTAAAATCCATCTCATAGAGCATGAAACAACATTCTGTTTGGGACCAGAGCGGCAACTGACTTTAAGATAAACTAACCATGACATTGGTGCATCAGGGATGCAAACATTCTTGCTAAAATTTTAAATAAAACCACAATGGAAAATCAAAAGGGAACACTGACTCAAACAGCCCCAAAAGCATTGTTGACTCATTAAAGTTCATATGGTTCATCTTTAATTGTTATAAAGTTTTGCTTGATTGTTTTTTAAATATATTGCAAACAACTTTGTAATATTTCTTCAGGTTTCTATTCAGAGGAAACTCTATTCTACTCTCTGGTCTACTTTGTATAATTTTGTTTCAGATACACCACTGTGTGTAATTCCAAATTTTTTAAAAAAGGTTTTGCACATGTGTGTGTACACACCTCTTATGGATTAACTGCAAACCCATCAAGTGAAACTAAAACAGCAGCTCATGATTGAGGGGAAACCTCATTTCAAGCTGTATTATTAACAAGACATATCAAAACAGAGAGCAGTAAAACTAGTGACTTGATGTGGGCATTGTTTGAGGCTTTTGGGGACTGGAATTATGTCCAGATTTGAGATAAAAACTATTTTAGTGTGAAATGAGATGGCCTTATGACTTTATTCTTCTGCTTCTTCAGTTTTTTGCATCTTGAATAGTTGAAAGTTTATGTAAATGTAACCCCCATAAACTATGCTGATCTGTCTGTATGTTTAATGTGTTTGTTTGTTAGTTCTTAGAATGTCCTGTAGAGGGCACTAGACCCACATTTTTCCTGTGTCGGTACGAGAAGAAGAGTAAAGAAGAGGGAAGAAGAAGAAGAAGAAATGGCAGACTGTACAGACTAAGCACATTTCAGCAGAAGTAGAGAAGTTACTACGCATAAAAGCTGCTGTGATATGAGAGAAATCTGTCTATTTTGAACTGGATAATGTACATTCTGTTTTGAGAGTTCTCCGGTGAGTCTGTTGTTTTATTTTCAGCTGCTCACTTACGCAGAATGGCTACCTAGCTGGAGCTAACGTTGCTCAGTGTTTTTCGAACTGGAAAAAAAACCAACCTGAGTATAAAGTGTCGCTCTGTGAGCAGCATAGCTCTGTGAAATGAGACTGTTTATGATGAAGTGATGTTTATTAAGTAATTTATTTATTACTGAGCGTTTTTGGTTTATTTTAAACGCTAATTTGATTTTCACTGAGAAGTAATTGAAAGATTTCTCTGATTTCCGTAAACCTGCCTGATCGGTTAACGCTCTGCATGCAGGTTGTTTTTTTTTTTTGGACGACCGATATCTGAACGAGCCAGTGGAGTTCCAGAAGCAGGAGGGTTCCGCCGCCATCTTTGTGACCCGGACTGAAGCCTGGAAAGACGGAGGGCCTGGTGCTGCTGGAGCTGGATGTTTTGCGTGGACAACAGATAAGCTTATTGAACAAAAAGGGGGGCCCCCCAAATCTTTTTTTTTATTCCATAAGCTATTTGTTCATGAACATTTTCATAACGGACAACTTAAGTGCACATTGACTGAACTGTTATGTTGAAGGACTAACTGGAATATGCAATTTCTTTTGTTGAAATAAGCTTTAAAGCTACTGTTTAAAAAAAAAACTACCCTCAATTTTCTATATATTAATTTGATATTTTTATATAAGGGTGGACAATTTAAGTTTTATACCTTAATTTTATTAAAGTAATTAGTGTTACCTGGATTATTATTTTGTTTGTGGGGAAAGAAAAATAAACTTGAGTTGTTAAAACTTGTATGCTTATCATCCTCCTGTGTGACCCTACAACAAAAGTAACTTTCCTACTGAATTTATTGCTAATTAAATTAAGTAGTGGTTACATAAACATCAGAGATGTAGATGTTAAATCTCTGAGACGGTTGGGGTCAAAATGGTAATATTGCAATTATTGAATTATCGTATACTATTACAGCCAGTGAAAGTGATATTATTTCTGGGATAGGTTAACTAACCTGGCAATCTGTTGTAAACACAATTTTCTTTTTTTTCAAAACTGAGTTTATAGGTGCTTTGATCCTCATTGTGCCTGACGAGCATTGCTGCCCTTCTGGATCTTCCTCAAATTGAATTCAAGCATTGACAGAGATGGGAACGGTGTGTTGATAAAGTAATAGTATAGAATTTACTATCTGAGTCAGTGAGTGTTTGTTTGATGAAAACCCACAACTCCTTCTCTCTTGCCCCAGAGCTCCATCCTGCTCTAACAAAAGGTCACACTGGGGCAGTTATTAAACCAGTCAGTGGGAGGAAAAACCCCAAAGCTCATCTTTATGGGCAGGATGGATCCACTGGGGTTAGAAGTCTTCCTATCATAGGAGTAAGTCAAAGTTTATCCTTCCCACACACAGCTGTGGGACTTGACTGTTTTCCCTAAGTCATCAAACAAGCCATCCACCTGGGAGTCTACAGCTCTAGTCTTCAAATCAATCTTTTTTGTTGCTGTGCAAGTCCATTGTAATTTCATTGTAAATATAAACACTCTAAAGAACAAATCTGAATTGTGATACTTGAGAACAAAGTACAGTGCGAGACGTTCATATATTTTGTAAGAATCATGGGTACCATAGCATTTGATGGGGATTTTATGTAATTTTACATTTTATGTGAATTGGAAACAAATTTATAGATAGTTTTCAAAAACTATCCATGTACATCAGCCTCACAAAACTACCCCCACTGTAAATAACAGTAGTGGCAGCATCATGCACTTGGAATGAATTTTTTCAGCAGAGATGGGAAAATTGACTGGGTTTGGTAGGTTAAACTAAAGGATTTAACAAATTGGACAATTATGGAAGGAAATCTAATTCTGTCCAAAATCTAATAATGCCTCCAGTGGCTTGAAATCGAACTCGCTTTGTTTTCAAGCTACTTAATTTCTACGTGGCACAAATTCAACAAAGTGTGAGAAAAATTCCCCAGCATTTCTGGCCTTCCTACAGTCTTAACATGTCTGCATCATTCAATTGCTGCAGATTTGCACAAAAATCAAAGGTGAAATCTAGTGACCATGGAGGCTACCGGTGAACTCACTGTCATGCTGAAGAAAGCGACATGATCTGAGCATCGTACAATGGCGCATTAGCTTGCTGGAAATAGCCATCAGAAGACGAGTACACTGTGACAGTAATGGGGTGGACATGCTAACATACTAAATTGGTTGTAAGGGGTTCGAAGTGTTGCAAGAAAGTATCCCCACACACTTCCACGACCACAGTCCTAAACTGTTGATAGAAGGCAGGATGCATCTGTGCTTCATGTTGCTTAGAACGTATTGAAACAAGCGGACATTTCAGCTATTGTTGCTTTTATGTTGAGCAGTTTCATTTTTTTTTTGACCTGTTACATTACTAAAGTATTTTAACTACACAAACTGTAAAGCTGAGAGATGTTGGCGTGGAAAATCCCAGTGGATCATAAGCCAGTAGGACATACACAATAAACTCTCTAAAATATTTTTTCTTCTTCAACCTAAATGCTGTTTGCACTTCAGCAAGTACAGTAGTCTTAACCGTGTCTACTAAATGCACTTAGACGCAATCATGTGACTGCAGATTACAATTTTGATTGGCAAGCAACTGGTGGGATGTATTTAATAAAGGGGTTGATAAGTGTCGTTTAAAAATGCATTGATCTACACCCTGTTTTCTACTTTTGCTGTCATTTTTCTTATCTTTGCCATCATGGCTTAGAAACCATCATTTTCCTGTTTATTTCAGCAACACTCCTGTGCAGTGTAGTGGTCTATCTACTGATAACCTTCAGGCGTAATTAGACTATTGATGTTCTGGAAATAAAATACTCATTTGTTTTCCTGCTGGAAAAGAATGAGCAGCATATTGTTCTCTTCCATCCTCTTCAATTAGCCATGCTTCATGCTTCTTTCTCCTTTCAGTCCCCAACAGCAACAGCAAATTTCCTATATGTTCTCACAAGATTGAGCAATTTTCTGGTTTGTATTTTAAACAGAGAATTACCAGGTGGGCACACAGAAATGAGAGGGCAAAACCTCGTTTTCAACAAATAAGCAGAGGCTTTTCTAGCCAAGCTCTGAAAAAAAACCGAACATGTCCACTGAAGCAAAGGCCAACCATGTATGGTTTAAATCCATCTATATCTCGCAATCTGTAGTACCTTTCATTTCATCTCCGGCCATTCGAGTGAAACACTTTGGCCTCTGCCACTTCACTCTGAGAACTGTCACTTCACTCTCAACTAAGTGAAGTGTGAACCCATCAAGTTGCCTGGTAGATCTCTGGGGAGATCTTGTGGATTTGTGCCATTTCCTGCATCAAAATGCAGGAAAA
The DNA here is from genome assembly GCF_003331165.1 of Xiphophorus hellerii. Taxonomy (NCBI): domain Eukaryota; kingdom Metazoa; phylum Chordata; class Actinopteri; order Cyprinodontiformes; family Poeciliidae; genus Xiphophorus; species Xiphophorus hellerii. Next base: position 23,154,933 of record NC_045694.1, read on the forward strand.
CACAAACAGACATACAAAAGATATTAAATACTTTTCATTTGCGCAATAAAGCATTATCATGACAGCCATTCCCAGTCACTATAATACCGCCTCCGTTGATTTCTTCATGTTTTGAACAGGCCGTACGCATTCGTAGGTTTTCCTGTCTTTAAAGAGCTGCTGTGCAGCATCTCGCCAGTGTGGCAGTATTGGAATCAGTCTACTGACACATGTTCGCTTCCATCCAGCGTCATCAAGCCCTCCCCGGTCCTTTCAGAGTCTTCCCTGTGGTTCTACTTGAAATTCAGATGAGTAAAATGTCAGAAGCGGTTACCATCTGGACCAGAGCGGCAGCTTATTGAATTCCCATGGAGGGAGAATGAGTGATTCATTTCCCTTCCATCACCTTCGTCCAATTGCAGTTTTGAGACACTTTCTCCTTCAATCCGCTTTAGACTTGTCAGTTGTTTGTTGCAAAACTCAACGTGCAACATTAACGTAAAGAGATAAAAAGTACTTCTGGCAAACCTTTTAGACCAAACTTGATTTACCTGATCATTTGTCGAATGAACTGCGACAGTTGTGCATTATTCCAGGACTTCCTCTTTGAGTTACTTTGTGGCGGGCCCTTGGGGCACGGTGGGTGAGAACTAAATGTTCTTTTAATGATAAAAATTCATAACAGGACAAAAGACATGCTGTCTTGTTTCTCCACAGGAATAATTGGTGCTGGCCTTCTTCTTGTGGGGTTACATGAGAGCCAGCAAATGATCTAACTCAGTCAACTAGAACAGCGAGTTGCTCTCATAAAACTCCCTTCCCACTGATGTTTCCCTTTAACCTCTTTTTCTGAGTTTCAGCATTTTCTGCTCTGCAGCTGTCCTCATAGCTCCAAACTGCTTAATTGAGCTCATTGAAGGTTGTGCACCACCATTAAAAGGCTACACTTAAGGTGATTAAGGCTGTTGTAGAAGGCTTCCAGTTTTAAATTCATTGGGAGGGAGGGATGCTGCTGAGAGCTCAGTTCACATAACCTCACAAAAAAAACATCACAGCCAAAGCAACCTTAACTTTCTAGAACTGCATGCAAACTTTGGGGAGTTGCTGCTCTCATTGAGGGTCCCTCCACTGTGTGTGGTTGGGGGAGGGGGAGTTCTGAAACACCTCCTTCAGCTCCAATTTTAATAGACTTTGCATTTGTACACCCACATATATAACTCCAAGGAGGGTTGGATTCCCAGCTTTTGTTCCTGCACACTGCAGTCAGGGAGGAAGACCAGTGGGGGATCACCCCCTGATGTGGAATTGTTTGAGCGGGAGTTCTGACCAGGTTGCTGCGAGGTAGTTTTCGGCTGGCTATGGGGGTCCGACTCCCTTGACCTCCCTACGGCGGTCTTGTCAGCTAGCATGTGGGCCATTGCGCTTCGAGGTGCTTTTATGGGTGCCTGGCACCGGGGCAACCAGTTTTTGGGCTTGACTTTCCATTCGTTTGCAGTTTAGACATTCTTTATTTAGAAAAGGCAGGACTGTAGGTAGGCCTGTATTTTTTTTCAGCACCAATGCTTTTTCTGACTGCATGAGGTGGCTTTGTATTAAATTGCTGGAAACTGCATGGATGTGGCCCAAAAAGATGTCGCCTCCGAGGGACTTCAGGTTGCCCTAAAATCTTGGTGTAATTTTCTGTATTATGTCTGCCAAAAGCACTGAGACAAGCGTCGCACTGTAGTTTCGCAGGGCTCGGGGTTTGGACTTGAAGCTAGTGAGATCTATTTGTATTACAAAAAAAAGTCTACATTACAGATTTTTCTCACAAGAATACACACTTTTTATTTTTCACCCCCGGTGCCCGACTCCTGAAAAATGGGTGCCATTGTGCATATTTTTATGCGATTTCTTTTTGCTTCATATGTGTAACTAACCAATTAAACTCTACATTTGTGGAGATTCTGAGCAAAACACTTTTTAAAGTGTCCATGCAAAATATCCTGGGTTGTCCAAAAAGCTACTTAATTATGGAAAATGTATTGAAATGTATTCACCTTCATGGAGAGTTTCTGTGTGTGTCTCAGCACAGATCAGGAAACAGTGTCCAAATAGATCTACCGCGCTGACATGAGGTGTCCCAGGGAGGATTTACCCAGCAGCAGCAGGATCCAACTCGTCTGCATGGTCCAGTTGGCTCCTCCGCCCACACACGTACACTCACGCTCGCATGCACACGTACGTGGACGCGCACACCTTCCCCTCTTGCCACGGGGATTGAGACACACAAATTTGCATGCACCAGTTGATTTACTCCAGACCAGCCGAGAAGCCCAGTGGGGAAATAAAGGTTCATAAGGCGAGAGTCGCCTGTGTGCAACAAGAATAATTAGGCAATGCAGTACTTTCCTCAGATGCACTCAAAGGAAATATTAGCTAAACAGCCAATTACGGCATAATAGACTTTAAAACTAGAGTTACTGTTGTTGTTTCTTTCTTGTAACCAATATATGTCATTTTCTAACTTTATGATTTTAATACAAATTAAAGCTGCAAGCAGCCTCGGGCGGCCCTCGCAGCAAGCGCCGCTCCGGCCTATTGGCCACCGTGGGGGTTCCAGCCACCGCAGAAGCTCTCGCACGATTTCCAGAGCCGCAGCCAACTCCCCACCGCAGAAGCTCTGCCGCAGTTTCCAGCACCGCCGCCCGCTAGCCGCCGCAGAAGCTGTCGCGCATTTTCCATGCCCGTCCACCGGGCGACACGCGTGAATGCGTTCGGCGGCGCTCCCCGACGACTGTCAAAAAATCTGGTGCAGATCGGTCGATGCATCGAGGAGATACAGCCGATGTATTAACTTAGGGGGCGCAGTGGAGCCAAATTACATCTCAATCCCGTTGGGCTCTTTAGAGGTGAACAAAGGTCATACATATCCAGTTTGGAGCCAATCGGATGATCCATGCTTGAATTAGAGCCAAACGTATGAATATGGCGAGGGACTGATATTCGCCATTTGGCCACGCCCACACGGTTCAGCCAGCAGCGAGCAATGACAGAGCTCATCATCCGAATCATCTTGATTAGGTCAAGAGAGCCATAAACGGAGCTTTCCAAGGAAAAAAACGGCACTTCCGGTTCCGAGGGGGCGGGGCTTAGATGACGTCATAATGTGATGACGTAGGATCGACGGGCAAGCCTCCAGGATCACTCAGGCCAAGTTTGATGCAGCTCGGTCAAAATATGTGGAATGTAGAGGCAAACGTATACGAACGGCGTTGCCGCCATTGAAAACTCTTGGCACTTTAAAGCAAGCGAGACCAACTTCCTATCTGTCATCCAACACAGAATCACCTTGATTAGGTCAAGAGAGCCATAAACGGAGCTTTCCAAGGAAAAAAACGGCACTTCCGGTTCCGAGGGGGCGGGGCTTAGATGACGTCATAATGTGATGACGTAGGATCGACGGGCAAGCCTCCAGGATCACTCAGGCCAAGTTTGATGCAGCTCGGTCAAAATATGTGGAATGTAGAGGCAAACGTATACGAACGGCGTTGCCGCCATTGAAAACTCTTGGCACTTTAAAGCAAGCGAGACCAACTTCCTATCTGTCATCCAACACAGAATCACCTTGATTAGGTCAAGAGAGCCATAAACAGAGCTTTCCAAGGAAAAAAACGGCACTTCCGGTTCCGAGGGGGCGGGGCTTAGATGACGTCATATTGTGATGACGTAGGATTGACGGGCAAGCCTCCAGGATCACTCAGGCCAAGTTTGATGCAGCTCGGTCAAAATATGTGGAATGTAGAGGCAAACGTATACGAACGGCGTTGCCGCCATTGAAAACTCTTGGCACTTTAAAGCAAGCGAGACCAACTTCCTATCTGTCATCCAACACAGAATCACCTTGATTAGGTCAAGAGAGCCATAGATGAAAGTTTCCAAGGAAAAAAATAGCACTTCCTGTTCTGAGGGGGCGGGGCTTAGATGACGTCATAATCTGATGACATAGAATTTTCAGGTATCACACCAGCATCACTCAAGCCAAGTTTGGTGCAGCTCGGTCGAAACATGTGGAATCTAGAAGCAAACGTATGGCATCGGCGTTACAGGTCACTTCGCCACGCCGCCACGCCCAGCTGCTATCTCAAAGCCGGTCAGGGTTGGAATCCTCAACACACCAACATGTCTTCTGTGTCTGGACACAGTTTCATGTTGATTAGGTCAAAGGGCTAAGAGAGCGACCGTTCACAGTAAAACATGACACTTCCTGTTCTCAGGGGGCGTGGCTTAAGTGATTTCATCATTTCACCACAGGGTATTTTAGGACATCCGATGCCGATCAATCACTGAAAGTTTGGTCCCTCTATGTGTTTTTTTATAGGAAATATAAGAGTTTCGTGTTTCATGGCGAGTAGGTGAACTTTGACCCCTGCTAACCCCCCTTCAACATACTCCAAAACTCACCAATTTGATAACTTTAAATCAAACATGCCTTATGATCAGACTGACCGAGTTTGAAGTCGATCAATCGAAATCCCTAGGAGGAGTTCGATCAAATACGAAGGCTGTAAACGTCAAAATCGAGGAAAAAAATGGACGTTCAATACAAAATGGCCGACTTCCTGTGATAGTTGGCTAATAACATTAAATGTAAGTTCTGAGTCTTTTGGTGAGCTCTACAAGTGTACCAAATTTCATGTCTCTACGATGAAGTACGTTCATACCATTGTGTCAACAGAAAATTGCTAGTTGCCGCCGTTGAGCAATTTTTTTTGCGATTTTTGCGACAACCTTAAAATTCAAAATTTTGAATTTTTCTAGTCGCGACCGCCAAGTTTGGTGAGTTTTTGAATATGATAAAGCCCCCAAAAAGGCAATTCATTTGGGTGGAAGAATAATAAGAATAATAATTAAAGCTGCAAGCAGCCTCGGGCGGCCCTCGCAGCAAGCGCCGCTCCGGCCTATTGGCCACCGCGGGGGTTCCGGCCACCGCAGAAGCTCTCGCGCGTTTTCCAGAGCCGCAGCCCGCTCCCCACCGCAGAATCTCTGCCGCAGTTTCCAGCACTGCCGCCCGCTAGCCGCTGCAGAAGCTGTCGCGCATTTTCCCCAAATTACATCTCAAACCCGTTGGGCTCTTTAGAGCAGAACAAAGGTCATACATATCCAGTTTGGCGCCAATCGGATGATCCATGTGTGAATTAGAGCCAAACGTATGTATATGGCGAGGGACTGATATTCGCCATTTGGCCACGCCCACACGGTTCAGCCAGCAGTGAGCATTGACAGAGTTTATCATCCGAATCATCTTGATTAGGTCAAGAGAGCCATAAACAGAGCTTTCCAAGGAAAAAAACGGCACTTCCTGTTCCGAGGGGGCGGGGCTTAGATGACGTCATAATATGATGACGTAGGATCGACGGGCAAGCCTCCAGGATCACTCAGGCCAAGTTTGATGCAGCTCGGTCAAAATATGTGGAATGTAGAGGCAAACGTATACGAACGGCGTTGCCGCCATTGAAAACTCTTGGCACTTTAAAGCAAGCGAGACCAACTTCCTATCTGTCATCCAACACAGAATCACCTTGATTAGGTCAAGAGAGCCATAAACAGAGCTTTCCAAGGAAAAAAACGGCACTTCCGGTTCCGAGGGGGCGGGGCTTAGATGACGTCACAATGTGATGACGTAGGATCGACGGGCAAGCCTCCAGGATCACTCAGGCCAAGTTTGATGCAGCTCGGTCAAAATATGTGGAATGTAGAGGCAAACGTATACGAACGGCGTTGCCGCCATTGAAAACTCTTGGCACTTTAAAGCAAGCGAGATCAACTTCCTATCTGTCATCCAACACAGAATCACCTTGATTAGGTCAAGAGAGCCATAAACAGAGCTTTCCAAGGAAAAAAACGGCACTTCCGGTTCCGAGGGGGCGGGGCTTAGATGACGTCATAATGTGATGATGTAGGATTGACGGGCAAGCCTCCAGGATTACTCAGGCAAAGTTTGATGCAGCTCGGTCAAAATATGTGGAATGTAGAGGCAAACGTATACGAACGGCGTTGCCGCCATTGAAAACTCTTGGCACTTTAAAGCAAGCGAGACCAACTTCCTATCTGTCATCCAACACAGAATCACCTTGATTAGGTCAAGAGAGCCATAAACAGAGCTATCCAAGGAAAAAAAACGGCACTTCCTGTTCCGAGGGGGCGGGGCTTAGATGACGTCATAATGTGATGACGTAGGATTGACGGGCAAGCCTCCAGGATCACTCAGGCCAAGTTTGATGCAGCTCGGTCAAAATATGTGGAATGTAGAGGCAAACGTATACGAACGGCGTTGCCGCCATTGAAAACTCTTGGCACTTTAAAGCAAGCGAGATCAACTTCCTATCTGTCATCCAACACAGAATCACCTTGATTAGGTCAAGAGAGCCATAGATGAAAGTTTCCAAGGAAAAAAATAGCACTTCCTGTTCTGAGGGGGCGGGGCTTATATGACGTCATAATCTGATGACATAGAATTTTCAGACATCACACCAGCATCACTCAAGCCAAGTTTGGTGCAGCTCGGTCGAAACATGTGGAATCTAGAAGCAAAAGTATGGCATCGGCGTTACAGGTCACTTCGCCACGCCGCCACGCCCAGCTGCTATCTCAAAGCCGGTCAGGGTTGGAAACCTCAACACACCAACATGTCTTCTGTCTCTGGACACAGGTTCATGTTGATTAGGTCAAAGGGCTAAGAGAGCGACCGTTCACAGTAAAACATGACACTTCCTGTTCTCAGGGGGCGTGGCCTACGTGATGTCATCATTTGACCATATGGTATTGTAGGCCACCTGATGACGATCAATCACTGAAGGTTTGGAGTCTCTGTGAGTTTTTGTGTTAGAAATACCAATTTTTCATTTTTTCCTGTGTATTACAAAATCGAAGAATTTCATCTGCAGGGCAATGCTGCCCTCTGGTGTCGAATTACTGAAATAATGAAACTATTTCAGTGGCCAGCAGAGGGCAGCATTGCCCTACAAACGACGAACATGTACTGTTTATTATGTAATTACACAGAAGATCTCTCTAATTCATTCTGAGGGGGCGGGGCTTAGATGACGTCATAATATGATGACATAGCATTGTCAGGCATCACAACAGCATCACTGAGGCCAAGTTTGGTGCAGCTCGGTCGAAACATGTGGAATCTAGAAGCAAACGTATGGCATCGGCGTTACAGGTCACTTCGCCACGCCGCCAAACCCAGCTGCTTCATCGCAGCCGGTCAGGGCTTGAATCCACAACACACCAACATGTCTTCTGTCTCTGGACACAGTTTCATGTTGATTAGGTCAAAGGGCTAAAATAGCGACCGTTCACAGTAAAACATGACACTTCCTGTTCTCAGGGGGCGTGGCCTAAGCGATGTCATAATTTCACCACAGGGTATTTTAGGACACCTATTGTTGATCAATAACTGAAAATTTGGTGTCTCTGTGAGTTTCTGTGCAGGATATATAAGAGTTTCGTGTTTCATGGCGAGTAGGTGAACTTTGACCCCTGGTAACCCCCCTTCAGCAAGCTCATACAGTCACCAATTTGATAACTTTAAATCAGACATGCCTTATGATCAGACTGACCGAGTTTGAAGCCGATCAATCGAAATCCCTAGGAGGAGTTCGATCAAATACGAATGCTGTGAACGTCAAAATCGAGGTCAAATGAAATTCAATCTAAAATGGCCGACTTCCTGTTGGGTTTAGAGCATGGCTCTAAGAGACTTTTTTGTACGGCCCGACAAGATACACATGTGTACCAAGTTTCGTAATTCTAGGTTTAAGCATGGCTTGGGGCTGTTCATTTAAAATACTCTAGGGGTCGCTATAGAGAAATTAGGCCACGCCCACCAAATTTTGTTATGAATTCCTATCGGTGGGTGGATAAGGATCCATCCTAGTGAGTTTGGAGCAGCTGGGCCCGAAATTGTGGAATTCAGAGCCAAACGTATGGCAACGGCGTTACAGGTCACTTCGCCACGCCGCCACGCCCACCTGCTATGTCAAAGCCGGTCAGGGTTGGAATCCTCAACACACCAACATGTCTTCTGTCTCTGGACACAGTTTCATGTTGATTAGGTGAAAGGGCTAAGATAGCGACCGTTCACAGTAAAACATGACACTTCCTGTTCTCAGGGGGCGTGGCCTAAGTGATGTCATCATTTGACCATAGGGTAGTGTAGGGCACCCGATGACGATCAATCACTGAAAGTTTGGTCCCTCTATGTGTTTTTGTATAGGAAATATAAGAGTTTCGTGTTTCATGGCGAGTAGGTGAACTTTGACCCCTGCTAACCCCCCTTCAACATGCTCCAAAACTCACCAATTTGATAACTTTAAATCAAACATGCCTTATGATCAGACTGACCGAGTTTGAAGCCGATCAATCGAAATCCCTAGGAGGAGTTCGATCAAATACGAAGGCTGTAAACGTCAAAATCGAGGTAAAAAATGGACGTTCAATACAAAATGGCCGACTTCCTGTGATAGTTGCACTATGAAATCTATACCAAATTCTGAATGTCTTTTTGAGCTCTACATGTGTACCAAATTTCATGTCTGTACGATGAAATAAATGAATTGCAAAGGTTCCGTTGAAAATTGCTAGTTGCCGCCGTTGAGCAATTTTTTTTGCGATTTTTGCAACGACCTTAAAATTCAAAATTTTTAAACCGCCTAGTCGCGACCGCCAAGTTTGGTGAGTTTTTGAATATGATAAAGCCCCCAAAAAGGCGCACGAAGAGGGGGTAAGAATAATAATAATAATTAAAGCTGCAAGCAGCCTCGGGCGGCCCTCGCAGCAAGCGCCGCTCCGGCCTATTGGCCACCGCGGGGGTTCCGGCCACCGCAGAAGCTCTCGCGCGTTTTCCAGAGCCGCAGCCCGCTCCCCACCGCAGAAGCTCTGCCGCAGTTTCCAGCACCGCCGCCCGCTAGCCGCTGCAGAAGCTGTCGCGCATTTTCCCCAAATTACATCTCAAACCCGTTGGGCTCTTTAGAGCAGAACAAAGGTCATACATATCCAGTTTGGCGCCAATCGGATGATCCATGTGTGAATTAGAGCCAAACGTATGTATATGGCGAGGGACTGATATTCGCCATTTGGCCACGCCCACACGGTTCAGCCAGCAGTGAGCATTGACAGAGTTTATCATCCGAATCATCTTGATTAGGTCAAGAGAGCCATAAACGGAGCTTTCCAAGGAAAAAAACGGCACTTCCAGTTCCGAGGGGGCGGGGCTTAGATTACGTCATAATATGATGACGTAGGATCGACGGGCAAGCCTCCAGGATCACTCAGGCCAAGTTTGATGCAGCTCGGTCAAAATATGTGGAATGTAGAGGCAAACGTATACGAACGGCGTTGCCGCCATTGAAAACTCTTGGCACTTTAAAGCAAGCGAGACCAACTTCCTATCTGTCATCCAACACAGAATCACCTTGATTAGGTCAAGAGAGCCATAAACAGAGCTTTCCAAGGAAAAAAACGGCACTTCCGGTTCCGAGGGGGCGGGGCTTAGATGACGTCACAATGTGATGACGTAGGATCGACGGGCAAGCCTCCAGGATCACTCAGGCCAAGTTTGATGCAGCTCGGTCAAAATATGTGGAATGTAGAGGCAAACGTATACGAACGGTGTTGCCGCCATTGAAAACTCTTGGCACTTTAAAGCAAGCGAGACCAACTTCCTATCTGTCATCCAACACAGAATCACCTTGATTAGGTCAAGAGAGCCATAAACAGAGCTTTCCAAGGAAAAAAACGGCACTTCCGGTTCCGAGGGGGCGGGGCTTAGATGACGTCATAATGTGATGACGTAGGATTGACGGGCAAGCCTCCAGGATCACTCAGGCCAAGTTTGATGCAGCTCGGTCAAAATATGTGGAATGTAGAGGCAAACGTATACGAACGGCGTTGCCGCCATTGAAAACTCTTGGCACTTTAAAGCAAGCGAGACCAACTTCCTATCTGTCATCCAACACAGAATCACCTTGATTAGGTCAAGAGAGCCATAGATGAAAGTTTCCAAGGAAAAAAATAGCACTTCCTGTTCTGAGGGGGCGGGGCTTAGATGACGTCATAATCTGATGACATAGAATTTTCAGGTATCACACCAGCATCACTCAAGCCAAGTTTGGTGCAGCTCGGTCGAAACATGTGGAATCTAGAAGCAAACGTATGGCATCGGCGTTACAGGTCACTTCGCCATGCCGCCGCACCCAGCTGCTTCATCGCAGCCGGTCAGGGCTTGAATCCACAACACACCAACATGTCTTCTGTCTCTGGACACAGTTTCATGTTGATGAGGTCAAAGGGCTAAGATAGCGACCGTTCACAGTAAAACATGACACTTCCTGTTCTCAGGGGGCGTGGCCTAAGTGATGTCATCATTTGACCATAGGGTATTGTAGGGCACCCGATGACGATCAATCACTGAAAGTTTGGTCCCTCTATGTGTTTTTGTATAGGAAATATAAGAGTTTCGTGTTTCATGGCGTGTAGGTGAACTTTGACCCCTGGTAACCCCCCTTCAGCAATCTCAGACAGTCACCAATTTGATAACTTTAAATCAGACATGCCTTATGATCAGACTGACCGAGTTTGAAGCCGATCAATCGAAATCCCTAGGAGGAGTTCGATCAAATGCAAAGGCTGTAAACGTCAAACTCGAGGTCCAAAATGGACCTTCAATACAAAATGGCCGACTTCCTGTTGGGTTTCGACCATGGCTCTAATAGACTTTTTTGTACGTCCTGACAAGATACACATGTGTACCAAGTTTCGTAATTCTAGGTTAAAGCATGGCTTAGGGCTGTTCATTTAAAATACTCTAGGGGTCGCTATAGAGAAATTAGGCCACGCCCACCAAATTTTGTTATGAATTCCGGTCGGTGGGTGGATAAGGATCCATCCTAGTAAGTTTGGAGCAGCTGGGCCCGAAATTGTGGAATTCAGAGCCAAACGTATGGCAACGGCGTTACAGGTCACTTCGCCACGCCGCCACGCCCACCTGCTATGTCAAAGCCGGTCGGGGTTGGAATCCACAACACACCAACATGTCTTCTGTCTCTGGACACAGTTTCATGTTGATTAGGTCAAAGGGCTAAGATAGCGACCGTTCACAGTAAAACATGACACTTCCTGTTCTCAGGGGGCGTGGCCTAAGTGATGTCATCATTTGACCATAGGGTATTGTAGGGCACCCGATGCCGATCAATCACTGAAAGTTTGGTCCCTCTTTGTGTTTTTATATAGGAAATATAAGAGTTTCGTGTTTCATGGCGAGTAGGTGAACTTTGACCCCTGCTAACCCCCCTTCAACATGCTCCAAAACTCACCAATTTGATAACTTTAAATCAAACATGCCTTATGATCAGACTGACCGAGTTTGAAGTCGATCAATCGAAATCCCTAGGAGGAGTTCGATCAAATACGAAGGCTGTAAACGTCAAAATCGAGGTAAAAAATGGACGTTCAATACAAAATGGCCGACTTTCTGTGATAGTTGGCTTATAACATTAAATGTAAGTTCTGAGTCTTTTGGTGAGCTCTACAAGTGTACCAAATTTCATGTCTCTACGATGAAGTACGTTCATACCATTGTGTCAACAGAAAATTGCTAGTTGCCGCCGTTCAGCAATTTTTTTTGCGATTCTTGCGACAACCTTAAAATTCAAAATTTTTAAATTTTCTAGTTGCGACCGCCAAGTTTGGTGAGTTTTTGAATATGATAAAGCCCCCAAAAAGGCACACGAAGAGGGGGGCAGAATAATAATAAAACAGTACAGATACAATAGGCCTTCGCAGCGCTTTGCTGCTCGGGCCTAATAAACAGTACAGATACAATAGGCCTTCGCAGCGCTTTGCTGCTCGGGCCTAATTAAAGCTGCAAGCAGCCTCGGGCGGCCCTCGCAGCAAGCGCCGCTCCGGCCTATTGGCCACCGCGGGGGTTCCGGCCACCGCAGAAGCTCTCGCGCGTTTTCCAGAGCCGCAGCCCGCTCCCCACCGCAGAAGCTCTGCCGCAGTTTCCAGCACTGCCGCCCGCTAGCCGCTGCAGAAGCTGTCGCGCATTTTCCCCAAATTACATCTCAAACCCGTTGGGCTCTTTAGAGCAGAACAAAGGTCATACATATCCAGTTTGGCGCCAATCGGATGATCCATGTGTGAATAAGAGCCAAACGTATGTATATGGCGAGGGACTGATATTCGCCATTTGGCCACGCCCACACGGTTCAGCCAGCAGTGAGCATTGACAGAGTTTATCATCCGAATCATCTTGATTAGGTCAAGAGAGCCATAAACAGAGCTTTCCAAGGAAAAAAACGGCACTTCCGGTTCCGAGGGGGCGGGGCTTAGATGACGTCACAATGTGATGACGTAGGATCGACGGGCAAGCCTCCAGGATCACTCAGGCCAAGTTTGATGCAGCTCGGTCAAAATATGTGGAATGTAGAGGCAAACGTATACGAACGGCGTTGCCGCCATTGAAAACTCTTGGCACTTTAAAGCAAGCGAGACCAACTTCCTATCTGTCATCCAACACAGAATCACCTTGATTAGGTCAAGAGAGCCATAGATGAAAGTTTCCAAGGAAAAAAATAGCATTTCCTGTTCTGAGGGGGCGGGGCTTAGATGACGTCATAATCTGATGACATAGAATTTTCAGGTATCACACCAGCACCACTCAAGCCAAGTTTGGTGCAGCTCGGTCGAAACATGTGGAATCTAGAAGCAAACGTATGGCATCGGCGTTACAGGTCACTTCGCCACGCCGCCGCACCCAGCTGCTTCATCGCAGCCGGTCAGGGCTTGAATCCACAACACACCAACATGTCTTCTGTCTCTGGACACAGTTTCATGTTGATGAGGTCAAAGGGCTAAGATAGCGACCGTTCACAGTAAAACATGACATTTCCTGTTCTCAGGGGGCGTGGCCTAAGTGATGTCATCATTTCACCACAGGGTATTTTAGGACACCTATTGATGATCAATAACTGAAAGTTTGGTGTCTCTGTGAGTTTCTGTGCAGGATATATAAGAGTTTCGTGTTTCATGGCGAGTAGGTGAACTTTGACCCCTGGTAACCCCCCTTCAGCAATCTCAGACAGTCACCAATTTGATAACTTTAAATCAGACATGCCTTATGATCAGACTGACCGAGTTTGAAGCCGATCAATCGAAATCCCTAGGAGGAGTTCGATCAAATGCAAAGGCTGTAAACGTCAAAGTCGAGGTCCAAAATGGACCTTCAATACAAAATGGCCGACTTCCTGTTGGGTTTCGACCATGGCTCTAAGAGACTTTTTTGTACGTCCTGACAAGATACACATGTGTACCAAGTTTCGTAATTCTAGGATAAAGCATGGCATGGGGCTGTTCATTTAAAATACTCTAGGGGTCGCTATAGAGAAATTAGGCCACGCCCACCAAATTTTGTTATGAATTCCTGTCGGTGGGTGGATAAGGATCCATCCTAGTGAGTTAGGAGGAGCTGGGCCCGAAATTGTGGAATTCAGAGCCAAACGAATTTCGACGGCGTTCGCAACGCCGCCACGCCCACCTGCTTCATCGCAGCCGGTCGGGGTTGGATTACTCAACACACCAACATGTCTTCTGTCTCTGGACACAGTTTCATGTTGATGAGGTCAAAGGGCTAAGATAGCGACCGTTCACAGTAAAACATGACACTTCCTGTTCTCAGGGGGCGTGGCCTAAGTGATGTCATCATTTGACCATAGGGTATTGTAGGGCACCCGATGACGATCAATCACTGAAAGTTTGGTCCCTCTATGTGTTTTTATATAGGAAATATAAGAGTTTCGTGTTTCATGGCGAGTAGGTGAACTTTGACCCCTGCTAACCCCCCTTCAACATGCTCCAAAACTCACCAATTTGATAACTTTAAATCAAACATGCCTTATGATCAGACTGACCGAGTTTGAAGTCGATCAATCGAAATCCCTAGGAGGAGTTCGATCAAATACGAAGGCTGTAAACGTCAAAATCGAGGAAAAAAATGGACGTTCAAGACAAAATGGCTGACTTCCTGTGATAGTTGGCTAATAACATTAAATGTAAGTTCTGAGTCTTTTGGTGAGCTCTACAAGTGTGCCAAATTTCATGTCTCTACGATGAAGTACGTTCATACCATTGTGTTAACAGAAAATTGCTAGTTGCCGCCGTTGAGCAATTTTTTTTGCGATTTTTGCGACAACCTTAAAATTCAAAATTTTTAATTTTTCTAGTTGCGACCGCCAAGTTTGGTGAGTTTTTGAATATGATAAAGCCCCCAAAAAGGCACACGAAGAGGTGGGAAGAATAATAATAATAATAAACAGTACAGATACAATAGGCCTTCGCAGCGCTTTGCTGCTCGGGCCTAATAATAAACAGCACAGATACAATAGGCCTTCGCAGCGCTTTGCTGCTCGGGCCTAATTATTCACCTTCTGTGTTATGTGGGTCCTGGTCGTAGAGTTCCTCTATTCTGTGGTGAAAATACAAGTTTTCAGGAACCAGGAGACCATAGACAATTGCAGCCTCTTATTAAGTGCTAATTAAAGTTGTTAATGGAGTTCTCAGAGGTCTAACCAGCATTTCTAAAGTTCTTTAATTAGAAACCTGAGAACAATTCAAGGGTCTAAGCAGCAATTATAATCTCCTTGACTTTTTATGCTGTTTTTGTTTTAGAAAACATGGGATCCGAATGCAAGACCTTTAGATGAATATTTACTGCACTACTCACTGCTCAGTGTTAACATATGCAAATATTGTAAAGTTTAGATACTGAAAAAAATATATCTGCAATTTATATGGAATTTTGTGTATATTGAATGTTCAGTGGAACAAAATTGCACTTCTGTTTTCTAGGAAGAAATTGATAAAGAAGTTTGTTCCTTCAACTATCCGGAGATCAAACAGGACTTGGTGAGCAGGACCTTTCAGGTCTGCAATGCGTCTTATCCACCCAGTGTTTGCCCTTCATGGTAACTTGCAATGGCTGTTAAAACATACTTAGACCTTCTCTTAGCAGCTGTCTTTGACCATTTTGTCGAAGCACAGTTAAAGTACTGCAGTTCTTATTTCAAACATCAGATGGCGCAGTAGATAAACTCTGCCTGCGTCCAATAACAGGTTGTAGAAGAAGCGTGAACACAGACAGTGTATTCCCAACACACCTCCAGTAACTACAGTGTTGGAGCTATTTATTCTTTATTTCTTTATGCATTTGAATTTTGTTAGTTTATTTTTACATTTCTAGTTTTTGTATTATTTGCAGGTTAATAATTGTCAATTCTATTTATCTTTTGTTTTTATTATTTGTTCTTATTTATTTGTTTTCTAAAGACAGGAAGTGAGGTGGATCAATCCACTTTCTATAAGTGTAGGGGCCTGGTAAAGGACCAGCAGGCATTTGGGTTTGGGGCCTATGGTTTTTACCAGTGCAACAGAGCAACAGAGGTAGACAGAAGCAACAAAGGAAAGTTTGAACGTTATAAGTGTTTTGCTGAAAAGGAAAATAAAAGCAACCAAGATAATCAACAAGTTTTGGACATTAAACTTCTTGTGCCTGCGTGAAGAATCTGGACCCCAGTACCTCATAGTGGCGGATGGAACTTTTTATTGGATGTTTGGTTTGACAAACAATAATAATTGGGCAGAGAACAGAGAAATATAGTTGTTATATGCAAGTCAGCTTCAAGCTGTGTTCTGCCAATGGTGGGCTTCCCCACTCCACTCAACCACTTCATCGTACTGGGCGCCATGTCTGCCACGCAGTGTTCTCTCCTCAGCCAGCAATTCTCCAAGTTTTATTAAACATCTCTAGCTACAAAACCTCCGCATTATAGCACATAAAACCAAAACATCGGGGAATCTGAATGGACCTGAATGAGACGTGCAGCAAAATGCAACCAGTCAATTCAACATGTCACATATACATAATACCCATAACGTGTTACTAAGAACACAAAATGAATTGAAAAAGTTCACTTCATCTTATTATGGCTGGTTTGAACTAAAGATTTCCTTTTGATCACAGTTTATAAAATATTCCTGAAAAAAATAATTACTGAACATATGTCATCCCGTTTTTATGTAACAGACATTTGGAGATTGTCTGTTACAATTATGGGATTTTAATTACGCTTTGGGGATCACTTCTGTTGGATGTCAGCGTCCTGTTTAAACAACACATTGTTCTTTTGAGTCCTTACTGGATTAGTGTCCTGAGAAACTGTATTCTATTTTAACAAGTACATTCATTTATTCAACATTTAGGAACTACATGTTTTACCTGGTGTTTTCCCCTGGTAACACTTCAATGAGCTTTGTCGGTGAATTTAAATGAACCCTTTTCTTCTTTATGTCCTGCTCCAGATTTACTTTCTTCTTTGCATTTCATTATAAGTCTTCTACCTCAGGTTCAAATGTGTTCATCTTCAATGCTTAGGTTTGCTTCTCATTCGTTGTTCTGTTTTCTTCCTCCACCACCGACAAACAACCACAGTCAAGAAAAACCTTCTTTTAATTATTTCTGAATAAGGCAGCTATAGATCCTTCCATTTTTATATATATATATGAGTTTCAGGGACTCATCTTTGGGACTCAGCAGGTCATCGGAGATGTGTTTTGTTGATCTTCCCAGGACTAAATTTACAGCAGTTGGGAATTCAAAAAATTGTTATTAAAATAATTATTATTACATTTATTTATTTTTTGTTTACAATTAGCATTTTATTGTTCCTGTGTTTATTTGTTTATTTTCCATTTTAAATTATTTCATGCAATAATGTCTTTTTACAGTTGCCTTGACTGACTAATTGTATTACAGGGTTCTGTGCTGCAGTAAAATGCATAAAAACAAACTACTGTTCTTTAGTGTTTAATATAAAGACCTGTGAAAAAACTGACCACTAGAGGGTATCTCTCCATACTAGATGCCTGTTTTCACACCTGTTCTTATTGCTTCACCCTCATGTGGGTTGTCTGTTTAAAAACAGGGTCACTGTATTAGGAAGGTGTAATATTTCCTTCTTATAAATGAGCCATGCGTTCTGAGAAACAACAGTTCCAAATACTCATTGGGAATTTTTTTTTAACCCTGCTGGCACCACCTCAACAGCTCTGTCTAGTTCTGTCTGAGACAATGGTTTCAGATGTTTAGCTTTTTTTTTTTTTTCCCTTGCATTTTTGACAGCACCCAAACAGTACAAAGTGCTTTCCTGTCATTCAAATAGTTAAGAGCTGTCAATGTCACACAGGAGACTCCTTGAAACTCATGGTTTTGTTTGGTTCGTTTTTGCTTCAGTTCTGAACTTTGAGAGAAAGTCGTTCCCTCACAAATACTTCATGAAAAACCGTCTCTTTTTAAAATATTCATCACCTTCACCTGCCAGTTCTCATGTGGTCCCCTAAAATACTGTCAAGCAGCAAAAAATAAAGTGTGTCGATCCCCTGCTTATTCACAGACAGACTCGTATTTAGCATGTAACTTTAGAGAGGAAAGGGTTAGAAAGCTGTGAAGCTATTTTAAATGTCATGTTTCCAACTGCGTCAGAAATAAGCTCCTCCAGGAAAGCCCCTAACAACAGAGTCTAACACACACCTTGTTGCTTTTTCTCTGAAGTAATTGAGCAGTAAATCATATTACAATTATTATGAGGGTTTGAAAAATGTTAACATCTGCTGGGCACACAAGAGCAATTTGGAGATGTTTCCTGCGTTTCACACTGTAAGAGGTGACGTGTCATCCATCACTGGCAATGACAATGACAAAATGCTTTCACATTTAAAGCGATGGTAATTCACAAATATTGTGACTGAGCTTTACTCTAATAAGCTTTGTGGTATAAGAGTCCAAGTGCTGAAACAGTGACTCACTGTGTGTGTACATGTATTTGTATATTTGTTGGTTAAATCAGGCTAATTTATTATTACTGTGAATTTTTTGATTCCTCATGATCTGTGCTTAAGTCCTAGACTGCACCATTAAATGTTCATTATATATGTGTCAGAACAGCAGTGACAAAAAGAATGTAAAGGATGTAGTCTCCAAAAGAAATGATTTGAATAAAAAAAAATAGAATTAATCAGTGTTTACATTTAACAAATCTGTGAAATGTGCATCACCAAATTACTATGATGTAGATACTACTGACAAAAAACTAAAAATATATGCCGTATATTCCAAATCCTATGCGGTCTAGCTTTGAGCGTTACCATGAACATACCAGTCTGAAACACGGGGGTGGCAGCATTATGCTCTTAGGTGCCTTTCTTCAGTGGAAAAATATAAGCTAGTCAAATTTGATTGTAAGACTGCTTGTTGAGAGGCTGAAAAAGACATGAGGAAGGAACAGCTACATCGCTGAGAGAACAGTATGACCTCACTTACAGCTATGTTACAGAGCGAGGCAACTGCAACTTATCAGATCGGACTTTCCAAAACGAACGTTTCCTGCGAAGCATACTCACTTCCAGACATGCGAGATGTCATTCACATACACTTGATTCATCCCCGGGTTCTCTCCCTCCCTCGCTGAAAAGCCCTCGCCATAACTCCATGTTTACTGCATGTTGACATGGAAAATATTTTAGGGTGAAATAGCAATGATTCAAATATACACAGTGTCTCACAGTGCGCTGTGTTTGTCTTCAAACTTCTCTTTTTCCCAAATCGTGTATATAAACCATGTTTAGTAAGGGAAGATCTCATACTGCCTTATTCTTTGGACTCCAACACACTGGGACAAGACTGCACAGGTCCACAGAGAAGGAGCTGCCGCATTTTTATGGACTACTATCAAACTGGGAATTTATCATTGGTTTAATGCTGTCGGACGCTGTGCTTCTAAGTATTCTAGATCTTGTGCAAATTTGTATTTCAAGCAGTATCACAATGACCAGAAGTGTAGAAATATTAGTAAGTAAATGTTAGTAAATATTAGTAATATTAGTAAGAAATATTCGTTCGATATGGTGTTCAGTGCTTGCTAGTCTCTTACTTGAACGTTTCTCACATAGAGACAGCACAGAGTCTGGCAGTTTCCTCTGACCTCTGCAGGAGGAGGCAAACTGAAAGGTTGTTGAGTGACTCCCAAACTGGTAGAAAACCTCTTTTGCTCCTTTCATCACCTGCGTTCGTGTGTCAGGAGTGTGTGTGGGTGTTTACACATAACACCGAGCTGGTGATGCCTTGCTGTGCCGAGGAGGGGGCCAGGCATGATTACACGTCTTCCGAGGCTTGACGTTCTCCCCTACCGTTTACTAAACAGCCTTGATAGGGCTCCAGTGTTTTAGTAGAAACACAGGGCATACGTGCAAGCGTGTCCTCGTGTGTTTTGGGTTAAGTCGGTACCAAGAATATTGACCTTCCGACCAGGAAACAGTTACTGAAGGTGACACTGTGGACGTCTTCTAACTGAGGGCAGAAAGAACTTGCACGTGGAGAAGTACAATCCTTTTGTGCAAATTCAGAATCAGGACAGGTCTTCCTCAAATCTGATATGAGTAAGACCTGTTGTAGTTGTAGGTAATCCACCCATCTATTCTTTGCTTGAGTTTGTATTATAAACACCACACTGTTGCATGCACTTCACACAGAGAATGGTACAGAAATGCGTGTGCGTTCCGTTACTTCGACAGGTGTGGGGAAGACTGCCACGAGCCAAGCAGCAGGTGGAGAGGAGGAGGATTTTAATAGATTTAATCGTATCACTGTGTTTAGCAATCATTCTCCTGCCTTAGGCAAGGAGCTAAAGTAACACGGGAGTGATGGACGATGAGCTAGGGTATCCCTCAAACACTGAGAGGTCGGTTCATCCCTCCTGTGGATTAACCTCAACCACAACTGACACATTTTATGATTTGTGCCGTAAGCACTATAATTTTCTGCCACTTAAGTAAAACCTATGTAAACTCTGACAGGTGATGGCAGTTGTAAAGAAGTGAAAGTGCTGCTCGGCTGAGGGAAAAGGCCCAAAAAGGAGGGGGGGAAAAAATTCCAGGAGGTAAAAACATAAACGTGTCAAACGTTACTTTTCAGTCCAAAAAAATGGGAGAGGTGGGATCGTTCAGTGCAAACTGAACAACAGGTAAAACAATAAGGGAAGTCCCAAGGTACGGAGGTAAACCGACATGTGGGTTTGAGTAAAAATCTAAGTGACTTTGGCTTCGGGGAGTCAAGTCTCTTCTGTTTTATTGTTTACCTACAAACCCTCATCTACGACATCAGCCCGTCTCTAAGCTTGTCATCCTCTTCCAAGGTGTGATTAGCAGTTGGAAAATTTGCATCAGTTTTAAACTGCCTGAATAAGACGGCTCCGAGGGATTTCTGCTCTTAATCAAGTCACTGAGACTAAAGCTCTTAAAATGTTTGCACAAGGAGAGAGATCCCGCTGGATAAGTGGATGGCTGGGGATGGAGGGGAGCCCAGCTGTTCTTCATGCACCTATTGGTATTTGTCAGCACAAAGTCTGAACGTGATATGGGGAGAAACAACAAAACATAACAGAAGGTGGTGTATGTTCATTCTAAGAAACTGACTGACATACAATACATATGAGAGAGAGCAAGAAAGAGGGAGAGAGAGGGATTTTTTTTTCTGAGCAGAAATTTTCTTTTCCATAGTGATTATTTTGCCCCTATCACTAATCACAGAAAAAAATCTTCATTGGAATTACACAATGAAAACGTTTTGATTGCTGACAAGCTTTTCTGTGTTCCCGCTGGTAATTTGTGTTTGTTTTTTTGTTTTTTAGCAATGAACTCCCATGTTTTTGAGATTGGAAGGTCTGTTCACTTCCCTCAACAGATTCTCTATGAGACTGGTAAAATAATAATAAAAAAATAATTTTAATCTAATTCTGCTAGGGGTCAGATCTGCGTTATATCAGCTTTTGACTAAACCCCCTTGCAGATCTGTTTGTATTTGTAATTTGAGAAAAAACCCACCTCTTCCAAAAAAAAAAAAGAAAAGAAAAGAAAATCACCCCTAGAGATATCAGGACATTTCTGCTGGGCTCTATTAGTAAACTTTCATTGGGTCACCCTTAGGTCTTTTAGCAGGATCTAAAATATATGACTCATATTTTCAAAATTTTTAGTGTTGGAATATTTCCTTATAAACTCCTCCAATAAAAGATGATATGTTTATTTTAAGATTTTTTTCTCTTTCTTTCTTTTTTCTTTATTACATTTGGTCTAGGGGATGTTGTATTTCAACATTCAGATATTTCTTATATCCCTCCTTTCTATCATTTGGGCATGAACAACTCAACTAGGCTGGCTTCCTTATAAGTTTAGACTTGAGAGAAAAATGGTCTTTAAACAAAGACCCCTACCCATCCATCTGTCTATTAGCTTTTATACCTGTTGATCCCTGAGGCGTAGCTGAGGGGTTATACCACCTACCTTCAGTTATTGCTCAGTAAAAACAACTGTAAAAACCCAGGACAAGTCTTATCACAACCCCCACTGGCCCTGCAGACTACATTTAGTTATAAACACTGGAACAAAAACAAAAGACTTTCTCTTCTCTCTAAACGGAATGTAAATCTGGTTGCAAAGGGAAAAAAACATACAGAATCATATGCCAAATATTTCCATTTTGCAAAAACTTGGATAAAGCCAAAAATGCTCTTAGGCTGCTGGTACAAGTTTTTTTATTTTAAGTCCCACACTTTTATATTAGTGGTACATCAAGTAAAAAGGCTTGACTCATTAGAATGAGCTACACGAATTCATGTTTTTAAATTTCATATGGATTGTGTTATCTGTTTGACGGCAACTGTGCTGGAACATCTCTTTCTGTTTTTGCTGGAAATGTGGGTGTTGTCGAGAAATTGATTGATTTTAAATGGTTTTCTTTTTTTTTCCATGGCACAGTTTGACTCAGTACATTTCACACAGTTAAATCTGATGTGGGCAAAAACCCAACACCAGGAGAAAGCAGGAATCTGTGATCCATGCAAGCGAAACCTTGTCTCCGTTTTTGTTATTGTTTTGAAATCGGTTATGCAAATTTTAACAGGCTGACCTCCTTTCCCTGAGACATTTTGTCATTGGTTCCAAGATGGTAAATTCCACTTGCTTCACCTGAAAGACAAATTTTTCTTTCTCCTTCTTTCTTTTCTTCTTTTTTTCCTTCTATCTTTCTTTCTTTCTTCTGCTCTGCCTTTCCTTCATTGTCTCTTCCTTTCTTGTGTTTAATGTAAATGTCGGTCTTGCTGCCTTTGTTTCAGGGTAAATAAAGGCCTAAGGGAGACATCAGTAAAAGGACTTTTGTTCTTATTTATGTAC
Organism: Xiphophorus hellerii; assembly: GCF_003331165.1. Classification (NCBI taxonomy): domain Eukaryota; kingdom Metazoa; phylum Chordata; class Actinopteri; order Cyprinodontiformes; family Poeciliidae; genus Xiphophorus; species Xiphophorus hellerii. The sequence goes on from NC_045694.1 coordinate 23,177,235, forward strand.
CACACATAGAGACGAGTCTCTGACCAAAATAAAACCAGATAAGATTATCTGATTTTGTTTTTTCCTCATCTTCAGCTCAGTGTAATTACTATTACAGCTGGCTGTGACAGACAGTGCTATTCATGACATAATTTTAAGCATCATAATGTGACCCTAGATATTTTATCTGGATGAATTATGTTTTCTGTTTCTGAAGTCTACAAAGGAGCCATAGGATGTCACTCAGATAGGAGGTTTAGTCAAGGTTTTCATAATTCATAAATAGGCCTAATTAATAATGAAGGCACTCTGCCTTTCTTCTTACAATTCTTTACAATTTGATCAATTTAAATTTAAAAAAAGAAATGTTTTTCTCATAAAACTCACATGTTGGGGTCCTGTTCATTAAAAAATATACAGATAAATGCAGTCATGGTAAGAAAGAACACTGTCTTTCAAGCCTTGGGTTTGACATATTAGCATATAAAACAGAAAATCGTAAAACTGTGAAAGACAACAGTCCGCCCTTGCTGCTTCCATTAGAATTATGAGAGAAAGCAGCAGCCAGCCGCTGTTAACCATGTTATAGTAGAAAACAAATTACAGTGTATGACTGTTTTCAATAAATTATTTGCCAATTATTTTTATGCACTCAAAGATTCAGACAACATAGAATAGAATAGAATAGAAAGTTGAGGCCATTTTTCCATACCTGCGTAGATCTGGCCTATGAAAGCTCAGCATTGCTGTGACATTAATGACTCAATGCAATTGACTGTCAACTGTTGCTGTATTCTTCACTAGAAACGTTTGCTGCAAGGTCAGGGAAATCTTGCACTTGGCTGAGTTTAGACTTTTTACCACTTTGAATAATAAACTGAACTTGACTACATTGTTCAAAAGACAGGATGAAATGCAATGGATGTAATTGACTATATACAGTAGGTGCCTATAATTGACAGCATATTTTTTCTCTTTTTTTTTTGCAAAGTGCCTGAAAACAACATAAATAAACAAAATTGAAGTATATCAAGATAATAAAGAGGATATTGCATAATACAGGCAAATGCAAAGTTGGTGTCTGAACTTTGCTGTCTAAATCCGTGTTAAAACACCCGGTACATAAGTTGTCTGTCCTTGTCACTAAAATGTACACACAGAGAACAGGAGGGCAAATGGTCATAATGATCTTATTCAGAATGTTCTATGTATTGTGTATATACAGTAATACAATTATCTGTTATATATGTTATATATGTATAAAACTTGTATAAGATCATTTTATGAACACATTTGCTATTTTTCTTTTATTTTTGTATTTTGTTTAATCTCCTTAATTTCAAACATCGCCTTTATTGCTTATCTCCATTTTAAAGTTTTCATTCAGTCAGCAGTATCTCTGTATGGGACACCCACAGATTTCACTGTGTCGTGCTGAGGAGGGAAAAAAGCATGGGAATGTAGCTTTTCACCGTTTAGGAGAATCAGTTAACTATCCATCAACAAAGATCAGGTTACACTGACAAGTTGGTTCCACACTACTGGTCATTGCTTTCACTGACGGGGCAGTTTTTTTTTGTCGTTCTGTCAGTGTTTATGGTCTCACTTTCTCTTTTTATAGCCGTTTTCTAGGTGAGGATCTGATGTTAGGGGATAGATTAATAGATATATTTATTTCTCCATAATTGCTTAATCCCCCTAGGGTTATTTTTAAAAAATATGAAAAGAAAGATGTATGTCAAAAAGATTTTATTAATGGTAAAAACACAATACACAGCATGAAGCCACACCCTATGAACTCCTTCTGTTTAACAAAACTTTTACAAACAAACCAACAATTAGGTAACAAACTAGAACAAGTGAACATACTTACAAAGTACAACTACCACCATTATATTACACTCCCAGACTGTAAATGAACCCAATTGTTGCAGTACTAAAAACAATGACAGTCTCATTATTACTTGTTTATTATTTTGCGCGGGAACAACACAATCTTGACATCGCTGTAATTCAACTACCCCTCTGAATAAGCTGTCTGTCAGCGTTGAATGGCATGGTGTCAGCAGATTAGAGCTTTGTCAGCTAAAGTTGACACAGCTCTTGCAGAGATATATCTGAAATAAAAGCTGACAGGATCTGATAGCAAGGCAAGCCCCTTTTTTTTATGGTTGGACAATGAAAGGCCAGTATGCCTGAATCAGCTATTTTTGTGGGAATAGAGCGCCGTTTAGTATGCTCATGTGTTATAGCACTCTCACCTGTCTAAGTCAGCAAAAAAACATTATGTTTTGCCAAAACGAATACCAGACATTTGAAAGATCCTTCAACAGTCTTTCCTAAGACATCATTCCCTCCCCTTACGTCTCCTTAGACCTCTGTGCCGTCTCGATGATATATGATTCCAGTGGAGCTCAGAGTAGGATAGAAGTGCCCACTGGACCCAGTGTACTGGCTCAGAATGGGGCTAGAGTAACCTAAAGAAGAGTGGGACGGTGAGGATGTGAGCACAGAGGGAGCTTGTACCTGTGGTACCCACTCTGAGACACCTGAGTTGGGGGAATAGTTGCTAAAGTTTCCTGGCTGGGTATGTCTATGCGGTCCATCTAGGGGAAGGTTAATCTGCAGCGGCCTGGTCAACCCATCTCCCCCAACCTCGTTTGTTGCTCCAGTAGAAACTGTAGACATTTCAGACAAGAAGCTGCTCAGGCATGGCGTGGGACCCGACAGTGAAGGGGAGGGGATTCTCTCCTGTGTCGGGGACATGGTAAGGGCAGGGTGTTTGGGGCTTCCCCTTTCACTGTCTCCTGACTCTGGAGGCCCTGAAGCGCCGTCACCACTGTTGAGGGAGTCAGACTTTCTCTTCCTTTTACGGCGAAAGTTTCCATTGTCAAACATCTTCTCACAGTTCGGGTCAAGTGTCCAGTAGTTGCCTTTACCTATTGGACAAGATGCAGTTTAGATTTGCATGACTCAAAATGCAAGACTCAGTCAAACACTTGCGGTTTAACGAACTCTATTCGAGTACAACAATAAAGACACAATTTGATCTGAGTGTGTTACCTGGATCGTCCTCGTCTCTTGGCACTTTTTTGAAGCAGTCGTTGAGTGACAGGTTGTGTCTGATGGAATTCTGCCAGCCAGCTTTACTCTTGTTATAAAAAGGAAAGTTATCAGCAACGTACTGGTAAATCTGACTCAGTGTCAGTCTCTTGTCTGGTGCTCCATGGATAGCCATTGCAATCAGTGCAGAGTAGGAATAAGGTGGTCTGACCAGCTTCATCAGATCTTCTTGTGAGGGAAGTGAGAACCAGCTTAGTTCCCCCCCTGGACCACCGGGTCCAGCTGGTCCCAGGTAGGGTCTCTGCATGCCATAGTGCTGAGGTACAAACGGTGGGCCTGGATTTCCTGGTGGGCCATTGCTGGACAGGTACGAAGAGGAGTTGATCCCGGGGCTGTTGAACCAAAGGTACGGGTTTGGAGATGAGGTGGTGTAGTCACTCAGTTCATAGGAAGAAGGAGCTGTCCGCTGAGGACTCGGTAGGGATGGAGGAGGGTAGTAGCATTCACCGTACATGCTGAGCTCTGGAGGTTCCTGGCCTAAACTTGGAAACTGTGGACCACAACGAGGAGGTGACTGGTTCTGGGTCTCAAATGAAGACATCATCAAGTTTCTTTCCACCTCTTACCCTCTTCTGATCTGTTTGTTGTTGTCCTTCCTCTTCGCCTAAAATTACTGACAGTTGTGCCAGTTCCTGAAAGACTTTCTTTTTCAGTTCTCACTGAAGTATTGACTAGTCATCAAAATAGGCTTTTCTTAGTTTTAAAGTTGAGGACTGTTCTTCTCCGATCCTTCCTTGTCTGCTTGTCCTTGCTCTATGTCAAGGTGTCACCTGTCACAAGGTCTATATCTTCTCATTTGGCCCGCCCCAGTGTGTCTTGATTGGTGCTTTTTCTAAGGTGAGAAGCCTATGGGTTTCACTCTTCTTTTTTTCTGTTGTCAGCTAATTCAATCCCCTGAGGGGGTTTTGTTCACTCTCACTTAAATAATTTTCCACTCAATTTGATGGTCTGGCATAAACTCATGTCAGATTATTTTTCTTTTGTGCGCACAGTAGGCTATAATACACTAAGAAATTTACAAGTTGAAAACAACAGTTTATATTTTTTTAAAAGGAAAGTGTTCATTATAAAGCTTCTGTGTTTTTATTGTTTTTTTTCCATACAAATATATTCCCATGTTTTTTATGTATATAATGTTTTTTCAGCACTTTAATCTAAATTATCAGATTTATAAAACATGCACAGACTAATGGTTAACATAGACATATAATGCAAAATAAAATAAAAAGAAACAGGGAAGGCAGGTGATATCAGTTAAGCTGAAGTCTTTGGCTTTGTGCTAGTTGGAAGCTCCCTAAATCAAATTTTGTGGGGGACCCCAACTCAATTTTTCATCAAAATAAGAAAAGCATGAAAAAGTAAATTGTTTAACATGTTTGTAATGTGATTTTCCTTTTCCCAAGAGGTCAGAGGTAACAAACACTTGCTTTATACATGAATCAATTTGTAAATAAAAATTTTAGAATTTCTAAAGCGGGACTTTAATTGACGTTTCATCAACGCATATTTTAGCATTAAATAGCTTGACATTTAATTGCTTTTTAAGGCTGGCAATGTGTTGGGCCGAAAAAAAAAGAAGCTGGAAGTGCGCACGCTCATTATTAACTAGCCGAGAACGTTCTCTCTGAGCTCCGAACCGGTTTTCGACGGTGAGTTTTAAACTCTGGATAAACTAATAAACAGTATTAAATCTTAAGTAATGGAATAACCCCCCAAAAATAAGCTTCAGTCCGAAATTCTCGTGTTTTGTCATGACGTTAAACTTCCCCGTTTTACCTGCAGCTGCTGCCGTGCTAGCTTAAAAGTTGCTAACCCAACGGTCTTAACGGTTATCTCTAGGAGCGCGATATAAAAAAGCACGACTCATTAATTACACTAATGACTATAACTTTACTGCGACGTCTTTCTGTGGTTTATTTAAAAGTAACGATATAAGTTATGTTTGTAAATCAGTGCTGCCCGTACATAATACAGATGGAGGATTCGTCATGTCCCATGGTGCCTTCACGGAGCAGCACCGACATGTATGAACTGAATAAGGATTTGGAGAGAGTGATTGAGGATGTTGAGAACATATCAGGTGTGTAGCCGTTGTATTTAATCGCATTGCTCTGCCACTCATATTGTTACAGCTGGTTGCGCCATAATGGCGGGGGGGGGGGGGGGAAAGTTCCATTAATTTAACGGCGTGTGTTTATACATCTGTGTCCGCCCGCAGTGCAGCTGACCTGGATGGCTTATGACATGGTGACGCTGCGAACCGGTTTCGAGGGGGAAGCGTGTATGCGGGAGCTGGAGGAGGCGCACAGCAGATGCAGGGCGGCTGTCTTTGGGGAAGCTGAACCGCAGCCGCAGATGGAAGCTGGTGCTGGTGCTGAGAAAGCTGACTCATCACAAAGTCAAACTGTAGATTAAGTCGTATTAAATTATACCCTGGTTTATTGCTCCCATGTTAAAGTGCAGTTTTGTTTGCTTGCTTTATGTTAATAATGATATCTATGACTTAATTTACATGAGTTTATCAAGTTTTAAACTGTTCTATTCTGTTTGTATGAATACTTTAAATAAAGAAGCTAATATATATAACAAGGTGATCTGTCATTTTTTAATCACTGACTTGAATTTTTTTTTTTTTTTTACAAAATTAAATCAAAATGTATATTCTGATACTTATAATACATGTACAATTAAGTTTCAATTTGGTCAGAGTTTTTTTTTTTTTTTTTTACATTTGTACAACAATCGCAGCACAGTAACATTACTTTTAACATTGGCAGTGGTTGTTCTCTTATGCCAGACTGGTGTGTGCACTTAGTTTGCATCAAATGTTCTCTTGTAGCATTTTTCAGATGGAAAAAGCAGAGAAGGAAGAAGAACAAGCTACTACCCCTGTCAGCACTGCTCTGGAAAACATCCTGAGAGGTTTAGACTTGCTGTCCAACAACATGGATCAATTGGCATGTATGTTTTAACTTTTTATCCCCTCAGTTTACATTTTCCCCAAAAAGTCTAAAGACATCTGCTCTTCCACGTCTGAGAATGTGATACACTTGGAATAATACAGCGGTTTTTAGATTTTCTTGTAGATGTAGATGTCGGCAGTCCAAATTGGCATTAATTTGACAGCACTGTCTGTCAGAACATGAGTTGTTGATGTGTAGATAGGGGTAACTGAAGGATTTTCACGCAGATGGCTGTCTTGTCAGTCGCTCTGACGTTGTTGCTTAAATTCTGCCTCAGGTGATGGTTGTGGTTAAGTTGGCAGTCACAGCAGCATGCTCTTTTTTTATCACGCTCACTTATAGCCATCAGCTCCTTTAAGCGTCACAGACTCAAAGTGGAATTTTCTAACTATGCTTGGATGCTTGGACTTGTGATGGTGTGTTTGGTTTTGTCTCTTTATGACAAATAATTGTTTTTGGATTTTCTAATACTTGCTAATTAATTATTTTGTCATATACATTGCCCTGCAGAAGTTCTAATAACTCTTGTGCTGTTCTACATTTTGTCACCTTACACCACATTAAACCTATTGCATTTATTTTTTTATGATTAATAATAGTGCTGTGCATTTGTATTCAGCCTCCCTGGGTGAATACTTTGTAGAATTCCATCCTGCTGAAATCACGGCAGCAGGTTTTCAGTGAGTGTTATTACCAGCGTTGCACATACCGAGGCTGACATATCTAATTCTTCTTCTTTGTATTGGATGGAGAGCATCTGTTAGCAGCAAGTTTTAGGCTTTCCCACAGATTTTTAAAAAATCTAGTTTCAGGTCTGGATCTCAGCTAAGATGTACTAACAGATGGATGGAAATGCTTTGATCTGGACCCTCTGGCTTTATATTTTGAGCCAGCGTGGAAAGTAAACCAAATTGTTTTTCAGTCTCTAATATGGTTTCTTCCATAACTGCTTTTTATTAAGGTCCATCCATCTTTCCATCAAGTATGATCAGTTTCCCTATCCTTGCTGCCAGTACCATGTTTCCTAGTGGGAAAGGTGTGTTTATAACTATGTGCACTGTGCAGTTTTTTGCCACACAAGGTTTTGCATATAGGTCAGAAGTCCATCCAACCAGAACACCATCTTTCACATGTTTTTCTGTGTTCTCTGCTTGGCTTGTGTCCAACTCTAAGTCTTATGTCTTTCTTTCAGCAATGACTTTCTTATCCCCACTCTTAAATAAAACTTAAGACAAATAATTGCGACATCTGTTAGCAGATTTTTCCACTTGAGTTGTGTAACTCTGCAGATTAGCTATGCAAAATTTTATTTAACAGAATATAGATGTGCTACCTTGTGTTGATCTATCACATAAAGTTCCATAGTTACTGGTAAGGCTGCGACAAAAGGTCAATAAAAAATGCAGGGTGAGTAAATGGTTTAGCATGACACTATACTTTTAAAACTTTTTTTTTGTCAAGTCAAATCTTAAATTCCTTAGACCTTCTTAGACATGGTTATATGTGCATGTGTTGCTTTTTCTGCGCAAGCTCATTTGTTTGTACTCATCTGTATACAAAAGCATCATCCACTGTAAGTCACACTGACAAGGAAGTAACAACAAGTGATCAGAAAGATGTCAGCGAGCAAATGAAGTCCAGCAAATCTGAGTCATGCAGACATGACAGACTGATGCAGTTTGTAATTGAAGGAGGGAATAAAAAGATACACTGTGTATACAATTACATTTTTCCCTACGCGGATTGTTTTAGCTGCAATAGCAGTTGCCATTGACCCGAGGCTACAGTGACAAATGATACTGGGTTTCTCTCTGCAGTGCGAACCCATCTGAAGCAATGCGATCTGCTCATCTCTGTTAGCCACCCTGACAAAGAGGCATTTCTCCAAAGAAAATCCCAGAGGCGGTGAAGCAGCAGCAGACCGGACTTTGAGCCTAACCTGAGGCGTGAGGAGCAGAGGTAATCTGGGTGGAAAAAAGTGCATAATTGGAAAAAAAAAACAAACTTCAACACATAAGCCAAATGAAGGGTACTCACTTCTGTTTCTTAAGAGAAACAGAAATGAGTATGTAATATGAGAATTACATAATAGTGACCTTTTGAGATTTTGAATATTGTGACATTTGTTTCAGAGGTTATTAAAACATCTAAGAAAAGCAACACACATGCATGCAAAAATTTGCATGCATGGAAGACAGAAACATATGCGAGCACTCACATTAAGCCTGCTGCTGGCGTGGTCAGAGTCCCGCAGGGTACAGCAGACAGCACTGCGGCTGCTCCTGAGAGCACTGGTCTGTGGCATCTCTGAGCAGTAGCGGGGTGTTCATGTGATGGATAATCATCTCCTTCACCCTGAGGAAACTCTAAAGCACAACAGCACACACTGAAAATGACGGGGACCTAATGACGCAGCGGGGCACAAGTCGGCATCACACATTCCCTGAGCTGTGCCACAATATGTGAACTTTTCAGTGAAATGAAAGAAAGCACTTCTTTTTTTTATTTTTTATTTTTATTTAGGTTCACAGTGCATCTTAGCTCACCTTAGAGTTGTTTGTGCCATTTCCGAGAAAATGGAAGTCATTTTGTCTCTGGATCTTAATGTTGAAAATCTTTCCTTGATTTAGCAGCATCAGAGTGTAGGGATGTGCTGAGCCTTGTGAGCTGTCCCTCACTAAGAATGCTCCATCCTTCAATTAGATGAAACCACACAGTCATGAAATTGCTTGTTTTTTATGTCTCACTGAAATGTGTGCATCTCTCTGTGTGTCTGAATATTTTATCAACAGAGAAAATGATGCAGCATCAAACCTTGTTCACCTCCCTGAGAGAAACTTCAGCCTGTTCTCGAGTTATCTTTCCCTTGTACCAGCTGGGATCCAAACCCTGGATACACAGTGAGAGAAAAGCCACAGTAAAACACAAACGTTTTTTTAGATTTCTGCTTGATATTTTTGCAGTATTAGAGACAGAATATGTAGCATGTATAATGACAGCAACCTGACTTGTTAATGCAAAGGTGTTTTTAAGTTCTGTATCAGACTCGGAAAAGGTTTTTGGTGTTGTATTGTACAACATCTGCTGTGCCATCTGCTGTTTTGACACTGAAAATGCACTTGTTGTGTAACTAACTTTAATATAAATCACTGCTGTTTTACCTGTACATGTTGGTTATTGACATGTCCTGTTCTTATTGATTGGTTTGACAGAACGTCTGATATTGGTACAGGAACATGTGGAGTTATATTATTTGTCCTGTAAAAGAAGAAGTAAAAACAAATGAACAGAAAAAAAGATGAGGACAGATAATTAACTTTAACAAAGAAACCCCAATAATTCTTTTTAGGTTATTTTACCTGTTAGACACATGGAGCTTCGGGACTGTTGGTAGTGGTCGCCTCCTGGAAAGTGAGCCAGCATCCAAAGCAACACTGCCCTCTGCTGGATAATTATAGGTAATGTGAAATATAATGAAATGCTTTAGCAACATGGAAACTTTTTTTTATGAACTGTACATACCTAAGCGTGAAACGGCTCTCTGGGGAACCGGAGGTTTTTCCGGCTTCTTATTTGCGGCCCGTTGAAAATTAGATGAGTGAGCTGAAATGAGGAATGACAAACATTAATTGGCTTTGAAGTAAACGCAATCAAAGTTTCTGTGCTCTCATCACATTTCTCCTCATAGAAGCTTTTCATTACCTGTGGGAAGGCAGGGAACTTTAGACACCCTCTGGGGTTCAGGCAGTGAAAAGACTGGATGAAGCCTGTGAGCTTCTCTTTCTTTGGCATTATGCAGATTATCTGCTGTGAGTGGCTTAATAAGAGGAACGACGTAGTTTCCATCTCCTGCGTCCTCGTTAAACTCCTCATAGTCACTTTCACTGTCCTAGTCAGAGGAAAGAGATCTATATGCATTTAAAGTTTGATCATGCTAATTATATTTCACCTCTTTGTGTCACATGGAAAATTTGGTAACACTTTATTTGACGGGGTGTGCAGAAGAGTGACATGACACTGTCATAAATGTGATATAACACCTGTCATGAACATGAAGGAGTCTTTATGAATGTTGTCATGAAGTGTCATTCGGTAAATAATGACATTTTTAATGCAAAGTTGCATTGAAAGTCCATTAAAAGTGCCAATGTTGCATTAAAGTGTCATTATTTACAAAATAATGCAAAGTTGGGACTTTTAATGGACTTTCAATGCATCTTTTAAAGCAACTTACAATAAATGTGTCATTATTTACCGAATGACACTTTATGACAACAGTGATAGACATTCATAAAGACTCCATCGTGTTCATGACAGGTGTTATGTCATGTTCATGTTATGTCATGTTATGCACGCCCCGTCAAATAAAGTGTTGCCGAAATTGTATTAAATGCTTAAATGTAATATTTGTTTTTTTGTAACTAAAACAAACAAACAGCACACACTGAAAATGACGGGGACCTAATGACGCAGCGGGGCACAAGTCGGCATCACACATTCCCTGAGCTGTGCCACAATATGTGAACTTTTCAGTGAAATGAAAGAAAGCACTTCTAGCAAAACTACATACTGTTTCACTTACGAGCTCATCACAGACTTTTTCACCACGCACTGTAAAAATGAAAATTTATTTGATTGCTATCAAATTCCAGAAAATACAGTTGATTGATTTTATTTGCAAAGTTTAAGGAATGGGTTTTTACCTTCTGTCAAATGATTGCTTTTCTTAGATCTGCACATTAAATAAAGGTGAGCTCTTTTTGTTGTTGTTAGATTCGATTTCAGATTACATAAATAACATCTCTTTACTTACTTGGAACCAAAATACTTCCTCCTTTCTTGCCTATTGAGATCTCTTTGAACTTTTGCCAGTATTCTGCAAACCATGAGAGCCAAACAAACAGTATAATATCAACAGTTTAAACTTGTTACACTACAGCCTGTTCTGATTCTAGTTAAATAACATTTATGCCAAACTCACGGAACGTAGGTGATTGGGAACACATGAAGATCATGCTGGATCATATGCTAAAGGAGTTGCATATTTTTGAAATTAGAAAGTCTGTTACTCATTAAGATAATCACTCAGAATGTTGAAGACCATGAGAGCTGAAAACTAACTCACCAGAAATTGTGCTCCAGTAATGCCCCTCTTCAACACTACATTGTCACAGCCGAATAACTTGAGCTGAGAAAACAAAAGCGTATGTTTGATGAAGCACTAAGTAAAGGTTTTAACATATGTTTCTATGCTAATTTTGGACTGAAAATAAAACTACCTTTCTCATATGGGGCATTCTTCAATAAACTGCAATTCAATGCAATGACGAAACGACTACTGCTCTTTGCATTCTAAGGTTTGCCATCATTTCCAGAAAATGAATTGTCTTTAATATCTTAGAATTGCATAAATGCAACGTTAAAAACAACATACGACACAATACGATCTGTCATTGCACCCTATAAAAGAATCGAAACCATTACAGCATTCAGTCAAATTGAACATCATGAAGTATGAGCACTTTTATTAAAGCAGTGGTGTAGCATTTGCCAAGCCAGTCATGCTCAAGCATGTCTTAATACCATGGAGAGAAGACTCACTGAACACACAACTGTTTCTGCCCATGTTACTGCTAAAGTTATTTCTAAAATAACATCAAATGTATTGTTTTAAAGTAAAAGGAAAAAATGAGACATTCAACTGCAAAATATGTTGCTTGGTAAAACACAGAAAATTAGCCAATCGCATAGGAGCAACTCGTTACTTTTATCTCGATTTTGGTAAAGACAATTTGCTGAAGTTAAAACCAAGCATCAAAATAGGGACTAAAAGTAACTTTAAGTGACCTTGAACATACGTAGATGAGAGAAAGGTAACATTTTGTCAAATAACTCACTGCACATCAATCCTTGAAGGACATTCGCTATCGCAGCAGAAGAGCACTACAGATACCACACCAAAGAAAAACAAACTGAGGGTACAGTTTGCGTAAACTCACTAAGATTGGATTAAAACAGTTTGGAAAAACACCTCTGGGTTGATGTGTCAATATTTTAGATGTCACAAGCAGCAGAAACATCCTGCCTTGTATCAATAGTTTAGGATTGTGGTGGTAGTATAATAGAGATGAAAATTGTTTCTTGACAAACTTTGGGTGCAGTTGTAACCACTGAGCATTGTTTGTCACACCCCACCTGAATATTGTTGGTGACCAGCATCCCTTTATGGCCATCTTGTTCCCACCTTTGGGATTTGCAGGTTTGTGTCTTGGATGTATAGCCAACTAATCAGCTAATGATGATTTGACTTCAAAACAAACCAAAAACTGTGAAGGAATGTTTCTGACTTCTTCGTCAATCTGTGCCATCAACAATAAGGATGGTATTACAGGTAAAGGGGATTAAACTTGATGCTAGAAAAATGTCCCCAATAAAGTGGCCTATGTAGTTGCCTGTCGTCTCTGGTGGAAAAATGCTAACTACTATTTGCTGAAGTCACACCATCCCATGTTTAAGTTACAGAACCTCAAAGGTCGCAGGTAAGTTGTAGTGAATCAAAATAAGCATTTATCATTGGGGTGGAACAATCTAAATGAGGTAAAGGTGCAAGACGTAAGAATGATTACTATTTACAAGAAAATTCAGATTATTTCTGTTAAAGATAGTTTCACAAGCCTTTAAAATTTGCTGTATCTTTTATAAACACCCATTTTGGCTTTGTGTAACTTCTAAATAAACACCCACCTCATATGTAGCTTGTTTGAAACATTCCAGAGATCAGTTAACTCATTTATTGTGATGTATAAACAAATTCAACACTTTGTGACACACTAGTTGATATGCTAAATTCACCTAGCTTCAGTAGGTACTTCAAGTAAAAGACTGTAAAAATATTGTAAAACATTAGAGCATAACTGCTGAATGAAGAGCAAAGGTTTACTTTCTTACGCATGAATCAACTCACCTGCCTCATGTAGTCTGCTAACTTTTTTGGCTCCCACGTCATCACGTCGTCTTTAATGGGACCTTCGGTTAAACTCATCTTTGTTTCTTATTAGCAGATTAGCAACAAATGAAGGTTGCTGGGTTGTCTCCACATTACAAAAGACCTAACCATAAAGACTAATACTTCAGAAGTACCTTCTCTGCCAAAGAGACTTTTGACATCCTGTTCTTACCTCTGGTCTAATTAAAGAATGTTTCAGTGGTCATAAAGGCCTATCTTTAGGACAGTTAGTTATTGCAAAGTGTGATGCCTCTAAACACAAAGCCTGCTGATTTCCTCTTGCATTCTAGTAAACCCTATAATAAGTTTGCTAGTTCTGCAAGCACTTTAACAACAGGCATTTAATCTACAAATTTTTTAAACAAGTATAGAACTGGTCAGGTTTAAATAAACTGTGAATCGTCAAGCTCTTTGATTATGCTTTTCCTACACAGAGCAAAGTGTGTTTCCTACACACTTGTTCTGTGTAGGAAACAGAGCAAGCGTTTCCCTTCTTTGAAAGACAGAAACTCTTTTCTACACTTTGTGTAGGAAGGAGTGCGTTTCCTACACACTTTGCTCAGACATTTAAAAATAGCATCCTGTCATTTTATATTACCAGAACAAAGTATAATTTTAAGTTTAATTTAAGGGTAATGACCTTTACTGCAAATCTATTTTGCTAAAGTAGAATATCTCAACATGGATGATTTTCAGATATAGGCATTTTATATTAAAATATACACCTTTTAATACTTTTTATGGAGTCAGTCATAAAAAGTATTTATGACTTTTTATAATACAGTAATTAAAAAGCAAACAAGGCACCACTTAAAGTAGCATACATTCTTTCTGTTCTAGGGTTCTATGTGTCAAAACATGCTAATGAAATCCTTACCATGTCTTATTGTTTTGTCGATGCAACCCTATAACTTCTTACAACATATATTCTTTAAAAAACACTGCCAAGTTACCAACAAATGACATCCTGTCGCTGAGCAGTTCTATGAATCACCTTTATCTTACTTTGTCACTTTTATTGTGAAACCCATAAACATTCAGTGCAACCAGTTACCATCCGAAGTAACTAAATTTGTAAACAGAGTGCACTTCTGTATAATTTAATCTCAGTGTAAATCCAGCTGTTCAAGTAAATGCCTCAGAAGTGCCATAGAGAACATTCGTGAACAAACAGCATCACAAACACCAAGAAACACACCAGAAAGGTCAGGAAATGCAGAGACGTTAAAACCAGGCATAAGGTTTTATAACATCAGAATATGTGAACATCTCACAGAGCACTGCTTTGTCCATAACCTGGACTATGAAAGAGTATGGCACATTGCAAGGGCTCTTCATGTTTGAACTTTTTTGCCTATATACAAGTGCTCTGTAGGAAAACTAACACAATGCAACATGGTGGTAGCAGCGTCATGCTGTCTTAAACAGGCCAAGGTAGCTACTTAGTTGATGGGAGGAAGAATAAAGTTAAATACGGAGACGTCTTTAGGGAACACATAGGGTTTTTTCCCGGTAATACAGCAACTTTAAATATAGAACCAGAACCACAATGGAATAGAAAGATGATTTAAGGCAGATTTATGCGTTAGGATTACCTAGACAAGATCTAGAACTAAATTCAGTTGGATATTTGTGGCAGTGTTTGAACACTGATGTTTACAGATTGACTACATCCAATCTAACTGAGTTTGAACTATTTTGCAAAGATGAACGGACAAAAGTTCAGTCTCTAGATGCGAAAAGCTGGAATGCATAACCTACAAATGTTACAATCTGAAGCAGAACTGAACATGCTTGCTCACAGGAGTGGACAAGCATGTTCAGTTCTGCTTCAGAACTGTTAAAAGCATGTTTGTGTTAGGAGCATGTTCAAAGCCCAGTTCAGCGTGCTTTTAATTAGTTTTTCACAAATACGTGTTTATAAGGAAGGATTAACTGCAAGTTGTCTGGAATACCCATGTGCAAACTGACATGGGAAATAAAATAAATGTCTTTTCCTAAGATCATTGTTCAGATTCTTTCATGGCATTGCGTCAAATTGATGTAACTCACTTTTCATACATTAAATTTCCTTTTAAACTTTCAGTAGGCATGCCTGTGTTAAATAAGGGCCTTAGAATGACATACAGTATGTTGTCAGTTTGAGGATTTATATTTATTCTTTGACCTGGTAAAGATCTAAATACATTTTTGCCTTACACAGAGACCTTCAAGTTTAAATAGTCAATTAGGTTTTTTCTTTCTAAATTGTAACACATTGTGTTCAACGTTGTCTCGCAGCAGCAACTCCGCCCTGCGTCAGCCCCCCTGGTATCTCACACCCAGGTGACAGGGGAGGGCAGCTGGAAGAAGGGGTGATCAATCACTCTTAGATTGTCACAGACCCCCAGGCTTGCCTGGATGAATACATGAGTAGCCCAGGGGGGTCCCAGTGGGAGATCCCCTGCAACCTCCCTCCCTGTTTTCCTCTTCTGTCCAGATTAGGAAACATACACCCCCACAAAAGCTGGGTACTGTGGATGAGGCAGGGAATACAGCAAAAGCAAACAAGGCACCACTTAAAAGTGTTTGTGAAATTAATTTAGAAAGTCCAAATTGCTTGAGAAGTGGCTTTGCAATGGGGAGTCATTGGTCAACTCTCCAGAAATTAAACTTTTTGTGAAAATAAAAAGATTCATTAGAATCTTCTTTTTTTATTTTTATCAGAGCCATAAAATACTTGGTGGAGTGCTGGGTTTAGGTGCACTGGTTTGTATCGTCATTATTACTCAACAGGGCAGCATGGAATATATAAGGCACATTCAAGAGTTTGACGTTGATTAAGATACAGATTGTGACGGCGCTGTTTGAACACATTATGCCAAATAAAAAAAGATATATTTTGATTAAATTAAAACAGTTTCTTTGCTTTCTTATTTTGTATTACTTTAACCTAATATCTGTACCCACAGTCTATTTAGATTTTAGCCTGTAAAGAGTATAGAAGCCCTTTAACCAGCCTAATTTCTGGTAAAGTTCCACAACCCTCTAATGCCCTCTAGGCACAGACCCCTGAAGACTGCAATATCCTTGCCATCTCTCCTTTGAATAAGAACCTGGCAGATTTATGACACACCCAGCTGTGAGGAAGATTTTTAGAGTTCCAGGGGGTCAAGAAGAGGAAACAAATGAGAGGCTCATTCAGGCCAGTGGGCAGAGAAAACAACCCCCTTAGACCTAATTATCTTCAAATTAAAACATTAGAAATATTTGAAATTCTTTTTTTTAATTAGAAAGCAAGTGTTGCAAATATCTACAATGCAATAAATTAACACCAACTAATACAGCCTGTGTAAAAACATTTTTGTTTAACCCACAATCCCTCAAAGAAGCCAGTTCTGAGAGGCAGAAGTGGTAGAATTCCTTCTACTTCTTGCTGGAAAGCATTCCCTAATTCGTCTTTGAATGTAGTCAATACACATTGACATCAAAGTGGTAGTGGATCAGCGCTGGATCAACACCTTGGCTAGGTGTTGATCTGCTGCGTGTTGACTGTGTAATCCTCTCTTTACGTGGATTCAGTCCATTCTTATTGTAATGCGTTAGTTCGATGCAGTAGCGAAGGAATGTATAATTAAGTAATGTATTTATTTATGAAATCAACTGGACTTTTTAAGAGATTTTTATTAAAGAAAGAAAAAAAATGTTTGCGCAAAGGAAACACGGACATTGATTAATAGAAAGTGCAGCTATACAGACAAAAATACAAATATTTACAAACTCATATTTTTCATTTGGGTCCACGGTATCTCCGCCAGACAGCATACCCGTCCCCGGCTTCCCTCTTTGCACACACATGCTTGACTATGACCTGAGAGCAGTCCTCGCAATTCACCCTGCAGCACCAGTGGAACTTGCAGTTGCAGCTGCTCACCACCTCCGCGCGCCTCTCTTCCACTCTCAGGCCGCACTCGTGGCACAGCCGGCGGCAGCTCCGGCGCTCCCACTGGGTCAGCCCGGCTCCGTGTTGCAGACACTCCCTGCCCTCCGTGCCGTGGAGCCCCACGCTGGCGTTCCTCCTACAGTAGTCGGGCGAGTCCTCCAGGTAGATGAGCTCTGTCTGGGCAACACCGCCAAACGCGTCCACGATGGCACCCCGGCTGTCGGCGCTGTTTCCGGCCCTCACGCGCCTCTTGTCGGTGTCCAGCTTTTGCGCCTGGGTGTATTTGATCTTCAAGTAATTGCCGATTTCTCTAAAATCTGACAACTGCGTCCAGCACGTTTGCAGGCTGCAGCTCTCTGACATGCCGTGGCACCTGCAGATGCGTTTCGTCGTTGCCTTCACGGCCTGTGGGAAAATAGAGTTGATCGGCGCATCTACCTTAAATTGGAAATATCCGCTTAAACAGGACGTACTTGCCGTCCTGCCGCGTTGTTGTGCAAATTTACTGCGGCTCTTGAGTCCTGGCCTGTCTCCTGTGCATCCACGTACTGTTTGGAAATCTTTTCACCAAAATCCAAGTTGTCACTGCAGCCACCCCATAACCAACCGCGGCCACCTGCTTGCAGAGAAATCAAGTGAAACGCACTGATTTTACCGCTATTTTAGATCACATTTCGTGGACCTCACCAGTTTTCCCATTATTGGAGACATCGCAGCCACAGTTTTCAAGGTCTCCCAGGCTGCAGTTCCTGCTCAGAGTGTACATGACTCCAGCAGCACTGATGGCATGGACGAAAGATGTTTCTCTGGTGGCTAAATAAATAGACATGGTTACAATGCCAGCAACTCTTCCTTAAATGAATGCCGAAATTAGCCAGAAATTGTACGGTGAGAACAGGCACTGTACAGTTGCACTTTTGCATCCTTTATCGTCAAGAATTTTGAAAAGCATCTGGGAAATAACTACACCCTATACCTCTTCTCAGACCTTTGGGATGGGTTTCGCTGTCAGGGCAGTTCCATCTGTCCCACGCAAACTGGTGTTTGCACTCCTCAATTCCATTGTGCGTGCCCACCTGCACGCTTTTTGCATAGGTGAGGTAGGCCTGTCAAAAAGACCATTTTGTTCATGAGGTGTTCCTGAAATAACAATTAAAGCTGTACATTTTTGTTTACCTTTGGTCCTGTCATTAGGAAGTTACTGGCCACCCTGAGAGAGAAAATAAAGAAATTACTTTGCCCCCCCTTTTTCCGTTATCCCTGTTCTAAATAAGAATCACACATTATGATTGATGTCTTACCAGGCGTGACCCATGTCCATTTTTAGATGGAGAAACAGAATCCAAAAAATTAAATGGGCCATTTTCATTTGCAGCACAATCCTATAGGAGAGCTTTGAAATTTGGATCCGCGTGCCGCAAATTTTCACTTTATTCCAACAAGGCACACATGGAAGACTTCTTCTTTGTTCCTCTGGTCCCGGGGAAGCTGATTGGGTGTCTTGGATCAGGAAACGCCTTTATGCGCACTTCAAAAGGGTGGCCCACTCTTGCCCGGGGCTGCAGGACACCAATATACAAACTGTGGAATCAAAATGTAACATCTGACAGAAGTGACTGAGTCTTGCAGGTTGCACAAAATATTTATTATACAAAAATGTATAATTTCTTACAAAAACTTCAAAACCAAACGTGGGTTCCCAAATTCTGCGTGAAGCTTTTGCAGAGTCTGGTTTTTAATAAAATGTTTTATATATAAATTCCAATCAAAAATGGAGAAAGTGCAATAACAGGCGTCTGCTTATGTCTCATTTCCGAATCCAAATAATATATCCACTATGCAAAAAAGTCGCTGATAAATCCATAAGGCTTAAGTAATCACATGTTCATGGGTAAATGGCAGTCACTGTCGGCGCGTCACGGGTTTGCGCTTGGTTTTATTGTGGCGTTTCCCTGAGCCGTCTTTACCCGCGCAGTAATATTTAGTGACAACCTGCGTGCATTTTTCACACTTGACTGTGCAGCACCAGTGAAATTTGCAGTTGCAGCTGCTGACCACCTCGGTGCGTCTCTTCACCACTCTGAGGCCGCATTCGTAGCACAGCCGGCGGCAGCTCCTCCTCTCCCTCTGGGACACGTTCCTGACGCCCTTCAGGCACTCCCGCCCCTCTGTGCCTTGCAGTCCCAGACTCAGGTTCTTGATACAGTAATTTGGGGAATCCTCCAGATATACGAGCTCCGCTTTGGAGATGCTCCTAAAGGCGTGCGCTATGGCTCTCCTGCTGTCCGCACTATTGCCCGCTCTCATTGGCTTCTTGTCCATCTCCAGCTTCCTGGCGTGCTGGTGCTTCATCCTCAGGTAGCTCCCCACCTCCCTGAAGTCGGCCAGCTGCATCCAGCAGGTTTGGATGCTGCAACTTCCAGACACCCCATGACATTTGCAGGCTCTCCTCATGGTTGCTATGACCGCCTGTCAACAGAAACAGAGTATTGACGTGGATTACGCACAATCTTAAATCTTTGTATATGCATAAACGCCAAACTTCAAACTATCTCAGCAAATCTTACCAGTCTTCCCGCCTCGTTGTTGTGGAGGTTGACTGCTGCGCGTGCATCATGCCCATCTTCCAGGGCATCCACAAACTGTCGGGAGATCTTTTCTCCGAACTCTATGTTGTCACTACAACCTCCCCAAATCCATCCTCTGCCTCCTAAAGCCACAAACATAAACAAACAGATTATCATACCATGTCAAGTACATGTTTTTTTTTTTTATTACTTTTGTTTAATGATAAACAGATACTACTAATATATTCGGACCTGTCTGGCCAATCCTTGAGTCATCGCAGCCGCAGCTCTCAAAGTCCCCCAAACTACAGTTCTTGGTGAGCGTGTACATCACTCCAGCTGCGCTGATGGCGTGCACAAACGAGGTCTCTCTTGTGGCTGCAATATGTGATAGACACAGATCAGTTAAGAGACTTTACTTGGATACGTAATTTGGTTATATAAATGCGTAAAAGCTCATTTCGCACAAGGTGGCGTGAGCGCACACCCATGAAATTCAAATATAGACGATTTCATTCCGATATATACATTTTAATTAGTTCTAAGTGCGGGTGGATATTATGAGACGTACCAATTCGGAGGCTGTTAAGTGTGGATAGCTTAAGTGTGCTTTCTGGACAGTTCCACTTCTCCCAAGCGAATTGGTGTTTGCACTCTCGTATTCCTCTCTGTGCGCCCATCTGTACACTGCTGGCGTAGGTAAGAAACGCCTTGAGAGAGAGAGATGTTTTGTTTTTTTTTCCGTTTATAATCACTACCAACAAAAAATGTTAAACATTCCTAAAATTACAGTATTTTGTACAAGCGACAGCCGTGTAATTACCTTTGGACCAGTCATAAGAAAATTATTCACTGTCCTGTGGGGAGAAAACAAATATATATATACGTTAATGCATGAGATTCGAAAAGCCAATAGAACATAATGTAAAATGAACCAAAAGTAACGGACTTACCAAGTGGAAGCAAGCTGAAAGAGACAGAGCGTGGACAAGGCCATGGCTGAGAGGATATCCAGTTGCGCCATGGCAGATCTTTTGCTTGTGTTCCAAATGTATGTACCGGGAGGAAATAAGACGGCTAATGGTGCTGCTTCCCTGCTCTGACTATACTTATATGCTCCTACGCGGCTGATTGAAAGATTTG